>NC_141284.1:12105757-12500757 GCF_037954325.1 Fistularia commersonii | reverse complement strand
GCCTGGACCAGGCCAATGGTGGTGGTGCTTTTTCCCTCTCCAAGAGGAGTCGGTGTAATTCTACATACATGTATTAGTGTCAGTACAGCATATATTTGCCAACGAGGACTGAAATAACCTTAAAGTACACAGCAAACCAGTGTGATTAGAGGCACAGAGGGATGTTCTTTTGCAATTCAGAAGTCAGATTCTTCTTCACCTTTCGGCTTTTCCCTTCAGGGGTCGTCACAGCGAATCAACTTTCTCCATCTAACCCTATTCTCTGTATCCTCCTCCTTCACACCAACTACTTTCATATCCTCTCTCACTACATCCATAAACCTTCTCTTTGGTCTTCCTCTAGACCTCCTGCCCTGGAAGCTCCAACTCCAGCTTTCATCTACCTAGTCATTCACAATTCCTCCTCTGTGCATGACCGAACCATCTCAGTCTGGCTTCTCTGACCTTCTCTCCAAAACATCTGACATGCGCTGCTCCTCTGATAGACTCATTCCTGACCCTATCATCCCGATCACTCCCAAAGAGAATCTTAGCATCTTCATCTCTGCAACCCCTTGCTCTGTCTCCTGTCTTTTCGTCATTGTAACTGTTTCTAGGCCATACATCATCGCTAGTCTCACCGCTGTCTTGTACACCTTTCCTTTCTTTCTGGCTGATAGTCTTCTAACGCATAGTACCCCTGACACTTTCCTCCACCCATTCCAACCTGCTTGAACCTATCTCTTCACCTCTTTTCAACACTCTCCATTGCTCTGGACTATTGACCCCAAGTACCTGAAATCCACCAACTTCTTGATTTCAACTCCCTGTACCCTCACTCTTTCACCTGAGTTCCTCTCATTCCTACACATATACTCTGGCTTTCTGTCTTGCTTTTATTCCTCTCCTTTCCAGCACATACCCCCACCTCTCTAGATTATCCTCAACCCGTTCTCTGGTCTCACTACAGATCACAATGTCATCTGCCAACATCATGGTCCATGGAGATTCCTGTCTAACCTCATCTGTCAGCCTGTCCATCACCACTGCAAACAAGAAGAGGCTCAGAGCTGATCCCTGATGGAGTCCCACCTTCATCTTGAACTTCTCAGTTAACCATACAGCACACCGCACCACTGTCTCACAGCTAGCATACATGTCCTGCACCAGT
The DNA here is from genome assembly GCF_037954325.1 of Fistularia commersonii. Taxonomy (NCBI): domain Eukaryota; kingdom Metazoa; phylum Chordata; class Actinopteri; order Syngnathiformes; family Fistulariidae; genus Fistularia; species Fistularia commersonii. The sequence continues at coordinate 12,499,607 of NC_141284.1, read as the reverse complement.
CTACCATACTTCTCTGCCACTCCAGATTTCTTCATACAATACCAGAGCTCCTCTCTTGGCACCCTGTCATATGCTTTTCTAGGTCTACAAAAACACAATACAGCTCCCTCTGGCCTTCTCTGTACTTCTCTATCAGCATTATCAAAGCAAATACTGCATCTGTAGTATTCTTTTTAGGCATGAATCCATCCCAATGTTCACAAATGCTGACTGCTGCTCTCAGTCTAGTTACACTACTCTTTCCCATAACTTCATTGTATGGCCCATCAACTCTACCCCTCTATAGTTGCCACAATTCTGCACATCCCCCTAAGTCAGAATAAAGATCAATATAGACATTAATCAGAATCAGAAAGAACTATTTGTCCCCGAAGGATAATAGGGCAGCAAATGGGGCAGCAGCATCAAATTGTGAACATCAAAGAATATTAAAAAAAAAGTAAAAAAAAAAAAAAAAAGACCTGAGGAATTATCGAAAAAAAATACATCAAATTATTTAGTTGAGGAGCAGACAAAAGTAGTTGATGTTTTGAAAGTTGCTTATTTGTGAAAATGCTTAAAGGTGGAGAGGAAGGTAGATTAAGAAAATGTATTAAAGTGAGAGTTTAAAAAACACAATGAAGCATTGCTGCACCTGCTGGCATTCATGATAGCTGTAAAGTAAAATATTTCAGTGAGATGTTCCTTCAGTAAAATAAAGACAAAAGGTCATCGGCTTAGCTTCCACCAACTTTCACTTGAATATACAGCTTTTGGGGATTCAAGTCAAATTAATTTTTAACTGCTTGGGGATCATATAATCAATGTCTGCTCTCTAGAGGATATTTGTTCTTATGATGATGGCATCTTTTTATTTTATAACTGATTATTTGCCCTGGCTCTCGGGACAAAATGCTATTACCTACGTATAAATATCAAACAAAAGATGCGCCAGGGTGGAGAAAATAATCACAGAGGCAACTTACCCAGTAACCACCACATATTTGCCATCCGTTTCGGCCTGCAGGCGCTTGATGACACTCAGCTGGATCTTGGCTTTAGTTTTTCCATAGAGCTCCACCTCATCTGAGAGCAGGCCTATCTCCCTGGCTAGACGGTCAATAGGTTTGGGGACACAGGAGCGGGAGATAACAATGTCACTGTTGGAGACAGAATGACAACATACACAGACAGGGAGACAAAGATCATATTCAACAACATCTCATTTGTTGTTCTTGATATGAAGAGGCTTATAATATGTGACAAAAAGAGGTTACAAAAGTATATTGACTATACATATATATATGAGGGGTAGGGGTTAGGCAGCAAAAGAATCAAGACAGACCTTGGCACAGGCGTCTGGAAGTTAAGTTTCGTGTAAGAAATATTCCACTTCCCTGGTTGATGGCTCTCCTGGAAACGCTTAGCACTCAAAACCGTGTTCTACACACAATTAAAAACAGTATTTCAGTTTACCAATGATAGCTGGAATGCAGCATGAGCGTGACATTAAGTTTTGATGTACCTTCATCAGCATGGCAACAGTCATGGGTCCCACACCGCCTGGCACTGGCGTGATGAAACCAGCCTGTGCCTTGGCTGAGTCGTAGTGAACATCACCAACCACCCGCTTCCCACTGAGCTTTGTCTCATCTGAACAACAGACGAAGAGCTCTGTGGTTAAAACAGTGCATGAAACACAAAATATTACACGAGACTCAAAAGCACAACAAAGCGAACCTGGCACATGATTGATTCCACAGTCGATGACCACCGCACCCTCCTTGATCCACTCTCCTTTCACCATCTCTGGTTTCCCGATTCCGACAACCAGAATGTCTGCTTTGCTGACCTGAAAAGGAAACGAGATATCCTTGTAGACGTCTCAACAGCATGCGCCACTTCAGACCAGTAGGTGGCAGCACCTGCTTCTAACTTTAAGTCAACTCAATTTACTTTTAAAATGAGCTCCTTTGATAGGTGATGCTGACCAATCAATTTATTAAACTGTCACTGAATTGGGATTTCTTCAATAAAAGTTTCTGTCTTAATTCGCAACAAAACCAATCCCGGTTAAATAAAAAAGGGATACAATTTTAAATACATTTCTTTTATTCAGTTAACTTAGAACTTTGGAAACACACTAATGAATTACAAACACAAAATTCATAATTTCATTGTACCAACTTCATTTATTCTACCATTATGCGTTTTTTAAAAGCAAGGGACACATAGCCGTTCGTTTCAGGACACACAATGTAGATTTGTGAGTCAGTGGTTTTAACATGGGTGCAGTACCTCTCCTGCCAGATCAGTGGTTTTGGAGTGACAGGTGGTGACAGTTGCATGGTTCCACAGCAGCAGGTCATGCATTGGTGCACCAACAATCTTGCTGCGACCGATCACCACTGCATTCTTCCCTGCCACAGACACACCTGCAGAAAGGCGGGTGACCGTATGGTTGTTGATGATACCATTGATTTCTCTGATACAGCCTGGGCATTTTTAAATCACAACCACATTCAATAGACTTAAGTATTTGGTTTACCAGTTTGTGCGATCAGTTCCATGCAGCCGTTTGGGGTGCAGGGGATGAAGCAATCGCCCAAGTCACCACGAGATAGCTTCCCAGCGTTTGTGCTTGTAAGTCTGAAAATGGGACACATCACACATAAGATTGCACAAATTATGAGAAAAAAAGTAGAAGTCACATTTGATTATCAAAGGGAAGATTACCATATAAAACTAAAAAATGAAAGGTTGAGTCAGTGATGATTTACACAAGTGAGGCATACAGACTCCGTTCCACAAAGTTAGCGCAGCTACCTGCATCACAAGCCTCCACAAACACCTGTACCCACCCATCTACATCCTTCTCTGGAGCTACAGCGTTGGTGACCTTCTCTGTGTCAATCTCATGGATGGAATCCAAGGGCAGCTGGACAATGAGGCCATGTACAGCGGAGTTTTCATTCACCTCTGTGATACTGTGAAGAATCTAGAGACCAAAATCTTCATCGTTAGGCACACAGCATGTGGTACGTGGAAAAAAAATTATCCTGGATTTTGTGGAAGACTAAACATAAATGTTTCCTGTGTCTAATTGTTTTTTTTAAAGACTGATTATAAAATGAGCTGTCAGCTATATTCAGGGATGCTTCAAAAGAAGGACTCTGTCTTCACCTCATCCTCAGTTGCAGTGTTGGGAAGTCTCATGTGTGTTGCATTTATTCCAATCTGTGTAGGACAATGGAAAGATTAGGCCTGACATTGAAAGTGCTTCAATGCTGCTTATAGCCACAGCTAAGAAAACTTAAAATGTACAAAACTTTAAGATTATAAAAGTTCTGTGTTTACCTCTTCTGCTGCCTTCAGTTTCATGTTGATGTACAGATTTGAATCTTCACGGTCTCCAACCTGCAGAAACAAAATGTGAGTTTGCCTCTCTGCATTAGGGTTAGAACCAGCTGTCATACAGATGTGCATCAATTGGGAAAAGGAAATAATACAAGTAAACCATAGATTAAGGACACACAGATGATCCATATTCTTTCCTACTGACAATGATGGTGCCATTTAAGATGTCATATAAGGGCATAAGGTCAAAAGTAGACATTAAATCATCAGAAAATTATCTCTTACCCCAAATGTTAGTTGCTATAGGTTTTGCACTTACCTGTATTACAACCAGACCAGGTACAAAGTTGGAGTCCTGAAGCCTCATCTGTTCCACCTCATTCTTCAAACGGTCCCTCACCTGCCTAAGGAAACATAAAATAAATATACAAATATACCATTTGTCCAACTTTTCATAAATGATGATTTTTGTGTTTTAATAATTTTCCCAGTACCAGCCAATTCTAGCATCTAATGAAAAGCCAAACCACAAGTGACTCCAGGAAACGTTTATATGAATTTTTATCAACTGGACAGTTTGCCAAATTGATTTGGATGAAAAAGATAAACTACAACTGACACAAAGTTAGTTGAGTCTGTCACAGAAAAGTGATGTGGCAACAAGTTAACTGGACTTTGACTCTTTATAATCTGAAGTTATAATTTCACAACTTTGCCAATAAACAGAGAACCAGTTTTATGTTTGTATTATATTCCCACACCTGATATTCTTTGTTCATCTCATCTACTAAATAAAGACAGAAAGACAAGTTGCTCACAAAGCTTTGAAGATAAGGGATTGACTTTTTTAAAACATCTTACTTAAGACTGGTTAACAGAGAGTGCGGGCTTGCAAGAGTCAATGATAAAATCCTTACGTATCAATTTACCACTGCTAATTATATGTGCATGACACAAATTAAGTTGCACGGCTTTCAGCAAAATCTCATAGGCTAAACGCTACTGGATATGGACAAAATGACCGTTTTGGTCTATTATGTGGGGCCAGATTGGATATGATCCAAATAATGGTTTATGCAGCATCCTTTGGTGTTTTTTTTCCATTTAGAAATTACTTTTAGACACACAATTTGACACATTATTCTGCAACCCAACCAGTCATAGCCTACACACAAACAACATATTTTCATTAAGTGCAGGATAGGCAGTATAGATAATGAATGAATGAATTAATATTAATAAAATTGTAACATTCTGCCAGCTTAAAATGTCCAGAAGAATCCATTTATGAAAAACTGCCAGGAGAAAATTGCTCTTCCCAAATCCATAAAGGTCCCTTGTCCTAAAATGAACTCTCTGCCAGCTGTTGTATTCATTTAGTGAAAATGAATGTTAAGTCTCCATTTGAAAAGACACCTGACGTCTTTATACGTCTGAGGTGAAAACGTTTAGTTTTCTATCGCCTCTTTGTTTTTGATGAAATTATTTAATCAGGGGAGCGAGGAAAGTTAACAGGTTGCAGGCTGCCTTGTCTTGTGACAGGCACATGCAGTTTAATCACCAGTACTATGTTAGTGAGAACTAAGTTTACATCTCCGCAGGCTCAAACTACTTGAGTGAAACCATGAGGACTACAGAACCCGTTTGCAGGTTGAACTCAAATAGTGGTTGCGAATATCTGAGCCTCTCTTGTGATGCTTGTCGAACACATAGTTGTGATCGATTGCCGTTAGCTGCTGGGCAAAGATCGTGTCACACCATCACAACCTTTTACATAATGCAGCTGATTATGGGGTCGTACCCGCTATATCTCACAAATATGGTGACATATTTGGTGACAAGGAGCTAATTCAGTTTTAACAACAAAAACACATTGTACCCTTCATTCACGTGGCCAACACGTTGTGAACCCATATCGAACCCATTCTAAAAAGTTCAAACTGCTGGCTCATTTTCTATTAATATAGGTGAATGTCAGCTAATTTAATGTGGACAATAATTTCTAGAAATTATTAAATACAGGATTTCTCTCATTCATTTGGCTAGTTAACTTAGCAACCGAGTTAGCCGGACAACAAACACATGCTGTGCAAAGCTGTTGAAGGTAGCTGAATGTGGATAGCTGCATGTATGTGAATATTCGAAATAAAGTCAGAAAAAGTCACTTACATCGAAACCTCCTTCCCACTTATAATTTGAGCTGGCATTTTAAGGCCTGGCGGGTCTTGCTCTGAAGCTCGTCTTTGCAGTAGAGTCACCGCCTGTCAAGGGAGAACCCGCGTTGGCCACTTTCTAATAAGTTTTCTGCGAATCGTTGGGGAACGTGAGTGGCGCAGTCGCCATTCACAGATGAAGCTCCAACGCAAGAATACTGCTGTAAAAGTTTTAGTAATACCATTCTACGTCAACTCTAACCTCCAAAGACGTAGAGGGCGGGGCTACAGAGAAACTGACAGTTCAGGCAACCAATCCTGTGCTCACTTTTGCAAACGAGCTAAAAAGGCACGACTCCCCTCGTGGATGCGGTTCACTCATAGGACGCCTATGTTTTACGCCTGTCCAATAGGATCCCGTCACAGGGAAATAGTCCCCGCCCAACTCAACAGAGCCGCTGTCAGTATGGAAGCCCGCTACCCACATGCTTTGAGACGTCGTTGGACTTCCATCTCTTCGCTTGAAATAGGCCATACTGCCACCTGTCGGATGGCCGATGTGTGGTCCGCTTTTGCCAAAAACCAAATAATTCAATAATTCCAAGTGTTGATTTCCATATGTATGGTAAGAAAACGTGTTTCCCTGCACAATGGATTCGTACTTTGCTGTCCACAGTGAATGGCTCACAGTATGAATAGGCATTGGTAACAGAAGAGACATTGGTAGTTAATTTATATTGTAACGTCTGCATGGAGGTGCTCGACAATGATGATTTGGCGGTGGACAAACCTTATCTTTATGAGCACAATTAAACAACATTGACTTCACTTATCTTTTGTCTCTGCATTCCCCTGTTCCACTCCACCCCCTCACTCCCTCTCCACACAAAAAATATCAATACAACTCAGAACTTCCTCTAACAGTACTGCAGGGTGCCTACAATTTGTTTTTAAGTCAGGATATTTTACACATGTTCCAAAATGTATCATATTTGCCTACCACCAGACTATGATTACACGACTTCATTATCACTTCATTACAGCGCTCTTAAATTCCATTCTCAAATCGCTTAATTTCTTGTTTTTACAGGGGAGAAACCCCTTGATTCAAAGCTGAATGATAGAGATTGTATCACGCCAAGTACAAGAAGACTAAAAAGGAGAAATGCCAACCAGCTGTTTGTACGATTGATAATTTCACCACTGAATTAAAACCAGACGTATTACATCACAAACAAAATTTTCTGAGGTGTGAATTCCCCATCATTCATATACTTAAAGTGTCCAAATGATGCTTTTCCCTCTAATGACTGTAAGAGATGTCATTAGAAACATTGAAAAGCAAATTCAACCACTGGGGTGGAGGCTTAATCATGAAAGCTGTTTTGTTGCAAGTTTTGTGCTCTACAAGACAGATGGACACCTGTAAGATAAGATATGCCCCATTTGGGATTTTTGCTAAGATTTATCTGCACTGTAGCACTATTCAGTCATCTTTCAGTGTCATAGTAGCAGTAAATAATTACCAAAGTCTATTAAGCTCAGCAGTGTGCAACTTTGCCCTTTAGTAACTGGGCAAGTGATACACATTACCAAAAACAAGAAAGTCTGTACACACAGTGCAAAGGAAGTTTAAAAGACAAGGACCAGCACATTGTTTGCACCAGTAACATTTAGATGGAGCATGTGGGGTTTTGCAGATAGATTAAATAGGCATGTTCACGATGGACTAGAATAATGCTCTTGCCCTCAGTTTCAAACCTCTCTTGGGTAAAAACTGAAATACAAACATTGGTTCAACATGATATTTAAATTTAAATTTCTTTTTGTTGGGAGCAGTCATTACAGACTGTTACACTGCAAACAGATAGTACCACAGTTCCCTCATCAGATTCCTTAAACTTCCCCCAATGCCCTCAGTACCAACCACTATGGACTCCTCCTGTTATTACTGTGTAAATGAAGGCCAACATACTGAAGTAGGTGTGCATTGAATGAAATGGGAATACTAGGATGAAGGTTTGTGGTAATTGCTACTTTCAATTCTTTTTCCATATTTGAGTTTTTATGCGATAACAATCATTTGCTGTTTTGAAGTTTCTAGACATTCCCCCCCCCCCCCCCCTTCAGCTGCTCCTCCACTGCCACTGTGAAACATATGCCTCCATCTCCATCTCTATCACACCAATTAACTTCATTTCCACTTTCACTCCATCCATAAGTCTCCTCCTTGGTTTTCCTCCCAGCCTCCTGCCTGGTAGTTCCAACCTCAGCATCCTCCTACCAATATTTGCTGTCGCCCCTCTATACATTTCCAGACCATCTCAGTTTGGCCTCTCTGACGTTTTCTCCAAAGTATTTTACATATGCTGTCCCTCTGAAGGACTCATTCCGGACCCTATCCATCCTCGTCACTCCCAAAGTGAACCTCAACATGCTTGAGGTAGAGTAAATTAGCCATTTCTTTATTGTTATTATTTTAAGCTATCCCCTGATCCTGAGTATAGAAAATGAATGAATTAGTCCATCCATCAATTCCATTGTCCACCGCTTATCCAGGATTGGGTCGCGGGGGCAGCAGCAGAAGCAAAGAGGACTAGACATTCCTCTCCCCTGGCCACTTGGTCCAGCTCTTCTTGGGGTATCCCGAGGTAGTTCCAGGCCAGCCTAAAGACATAGTCCCTCCAGCATGTCCTGGGTCTTCCCCGGGGCCCTCCTCCCAGTTGGACAAACCCGAAACACCTCACCAGGGCGGAGTCTAGGAGGTATCCTAACCAGATGCCTGAGCCATCTCATTTGGCTCCTCTCAACATGGAGGAGCAGTGACTCTACTCCGAGCCCCTCCCGGATGGTAGAGCTGCTCATCCTATCCCTGCGGGGAAAGCTAAGTTGCTTGGCCTTGTTCTTTCGGTCACAACCCATAGCTCGTGACCATAAGTAAGGGTAAGAATGTAGGTCAACTGGTAAACGAAGAGCTTTGCCTTTTGGCTCAGCTTCTTTACCAGGACAGACTGGTGCAGAGGCCGCATCACGACAGACGCTGCACCAATGCGCCTATCGATCTCCTGTTCCATCCCCCTGTCACTCATAAACATGACCATGAGATACCTGAACTTCTCCACTTGGAGCAGGACCTCCCCCACGAACCAGAGTGGGAACTCCACCCATTTCCAGCTGTGAACCACGGTCTCCAATGTGGAGGTGGTGATCTTCATCCCGACAGTTTCACCTTTGGCTGCGATCTGCTCCAGCGAGTGCTGGACATCATGGTCTGATGAACCACATCATTCGCAAAAAGCAGAGACCCAATCTTGAGGTCAACAAACCGGTTCCCCTGGTTAGGCAAACTCCCATGTCGAGGGTGCCTCGACATGCCTAGAGCTGGTCTGCTGTTCCACAGCCAGGATGAAAAACCGCATTGCTTCTCCTGGATCATATGTGTTTTCGTAGTTTCATATTTGCTGTATGTTTTAACGTTGTCAATAAAGTTTAACAGAAAAAAAGCGAGAGTAGGGGAAAGGGACAGGGCCTCAGGTGACGGTTTACACTTTGAGACCGCTGGCAGTAACTACAAGCACTGGGACAGTCTGTTGGACAGAGATTGGCTCAAATGGCCCATGTGAGTGAACGTCCTGGGCGTGAGCCCCAACTGATGCACTCCGGAGGCTCGTAATAGGGTTGTCTTCTCTGATAGTTTTCAGAAAAAGGTAGAAAATTCAAGAGTTGCCACCCAATGGGGTGAGTGACTTTCGCTTACAGAAATGAATAAACGCAGAGAGCAATGGAGAGTCGAGTCCATGTTTTGACCAAAACCAAAGATGTGTAGACACACATCTCAGACGCCGATAACAGTATTCCCCCAGAAAGGCAATATGTTAGCTTTTTGCTTATTTTCTAATTATTCTGGCTTTTGTGCATGTTAAACCATCTGATGGACTCCTGTGAGTACATGTCAGTGAAGATCCTGTGGATCTGGAACAGGATGTCAAGAAGGCAGTATTGTTCAGAAATCCACAGCACTGCACTGGAGATTGATCTGTTCAGTTATGAGCATAAGAATGAGTCCGACGCTTTGGCAGCGTCTGAGTTGGTGCCTTTAGGAAGAAATTGTACACTTCTGATCAGCTGTTTAACAACTTTGCCTTAAAGATGGTTTCACCTTTACCTCTTGACCAGCCAACTTCCACATTTAGATTTCGATCCCAATCCTCAATCCTCACTCCTCTTTGTAGAGTTAAGTATGTTTAAACCTGGCCAACCTCAGTGAATGATGTGTGGCCAGTTGGTGTCTGCAAGATCTATTTGTCATAATATCTCGGGTAAGTCGGTTAAGTGTCACTCGTGCTTTAATGTCAAACTGTTTTCTCAAACGAGTGCAATGGTCTGAGGAAGTTTTCTCAGGCGGTTTTCTGCGCCACCCTTGTCATTCTCAACATGCAGCAGTGGAAGTCTGAGGAGCTCTCCTATGTCCCTTACCATCTAGCTCTCTGCCAGTACAGGTATGAAGTGCCCACGCCATGTTGCCTTTTGTGGTGTGATGAAGCCTCAAGGCACAATCACAGAGTGCTCTACACTCTCAAAAAATCAATCCTCAGCTCAGTTTAATGTCCCATTAATTGAATAGGAAAAAATAATAAAAGAGAATAATTTAAATATTACTGAGTTTGTGGTGCCAGTTGTTGTCTTTTAATACACTGCGATAGCATTATAAATAGAGTTCATAATATACTGTCTTGGAATCTTACACCCCTCAATAAGCTCCCACCTTACCCTGGTGGAGGGGTAAGGTGGGAGGGGTAAGCCTTGTGGTTGTATCATCGGACTTGCTGCCACATGTCCTGGACACACGGGGGAAGAGAGGGGCGGAGCAGTCAACTGATCACCACCTGGTGGTGAGCTAGCTCCGATGGTAGGGGAGGATGCTGGTCAGACCTGACAGACCCAAACGTAAAGTGAGGGTCTGCTGAGAATGCCTAGCTGAGTCCCCTATCAGAAGTAGTTTCAACTCTCACCTCCCATAGAACTACAACCACATCCCAAGGGAGGCGATTGGACATTGAGTCAGGATGGGCCATATTCTCTGCTCCCATTGTCGAGGTGGCAGATTAGAGCTACGGCTGTAAGGCGTATGGTGCCTGTCAGGGCAGCAACCCTCAAACCAGCTGGTGGACTCCAGCGGTGAAGGATAACATCAAACTGAATGAGGAGTCCTATCGGGCCTTTCTGGCCTGTGGGGCTCCAGAGGCAGCTGGCAGGTGCCAGCAGGCCAAACAACATGCGGCCTCGGTAGTTGCTGAGGCAATAACTTGTGTTAGGAGTTTTGGGTGACCATGGGAAATGACTTTCAGTGGGTGTCGAGGAGATTCTGGTCCACCATCCAGCGGCTTAGGAGGGGAATGCAGTGCTTTGTTCTCCTCAAGCCCATTGAAACACCTTCGAGAGGACTCTGGAGCAGACACACCTATTTCCAGGGCAGAAGTTGCTGAAGCAGTCACCAAGCTCTTCATTAGTGAGGCCCTGGGGCTGGATGAGGTCCGCCCTGGGCTCCTCAGGGCTCTGGATGGTGTCCTAGCTGACACATTGCCTCTGCCACATTGCGTGGATGTCGGGGACAGTGCCACTGGACTGGCAGACCGGGGTAGTGATCCCCCTTTTTAAAAAGGGGGATCGGAGGGTGTGCTCCAACTATTGGGGGATCACAGTCCTTAGCCTCCCTGGCAAGGTCTATTCAGCAATACTAGAGAAGAGGGTCCGCCAGGTTGTTGAACCTCAGATCCAGGAGGAGCAGTGTGGTTTTCATCCAGGCCGTGAAACAGTGGACCAGCTCTATACCCTCGGCAGGGTTCCTGAGGGGGCATGGGAGTTTGCCCAGCCAGTCTACATGTGTTTTGTGACCTGGAGAGGACATTCAACCATGGAGAAGACATTCAACCATGTCCTATGGGAAATCCTGTTGGCGTTGCTCTGGGAGTATGGGGTACCAAACCCCACCATACGGGCTGTTCGGTCCCTGTATGAGCGTTGTCGGAGCTTAGTCCGCATTGCCGGTTGTAAGGCGGACATGTTTCCGGTGAGAGTTGGACTCCGCCCTTTGTCACAGATTCTTTTCATAACTTTTATGGACAAAATTTCTCTGCGCAGGGTGGTTTGGTGGTTGCAGGATCGAGTCTCTGCTTTTTGCAGATGATGTGGTTCTGTTGGCTTCATCAGGCCATGATCTCCAGCTCTCACTGGAACGGAACTGGATCTGGAAGTTCTCAATTTACTGTTTTTTTTCTATGTTCCAACCCTCACCTATGGTCGTGAGCTGTGGGTAGTGACCGAAAGAACGAGATCGCAGATACAAGCGGCCGAAATGAGTTTCCTCCGCAGGGTGGCCAGACTCCCTTAGAGATGGGGTGAGAAGTTCGTTCATCCGGGAGGAGCTCGGAGTAGAGCCACTACTCCTCCGCATAGAGAAGAGTCAGATGAGGTGGCTCAGGTATCTGGTTCGGATGCCTCCTGGACGACTCCTGGAAGAGGTATTCTGGGCATGTCCATCTGGGAGGAGACCACGTGGAAGACCCAGGACACACTGGAGAGACTATGCCGCCATGCTGGCGTGGGAACGCCTTGGGCACCCCCCAGAGGAGCTGGACCATGTGGTGGGAGTGAGGGAGGTCTAGGCCTCACTGCTCTGGCTGCTGAACAACTCTGGATAAGTGGGGGAAAATAGATGGATGGATCGATGGAATCTTACAATTTGCAGATATTTTTTGATACACATGTGAATCAAAATATCTGCTTAGCCATGGAAATCACAACTCAGATTCTCAACATGTACATTTGTCTGCAGTTTGATGGTTAAGTTGCAGCTGGAGGTTGCTCTGAGAATCCTTTTTAAATAATAGAATTTAAATATCAATAAGATTTAAGACATAACATTCTGAAATTTTAGGTAAATTTTGAATTACATAATTTGAAATTTTACAAACATTTTCCTTACTGATCATTTTCTGGTTGTTTCCACAGAAACCATTTCTAATACTGTGTATTACTAATATTGAAGTAAATTCTTGATAGTTTTCTCTAAATCCTTGCCTAAAGGGGACTTAATACCTCTACATGCTTGGTATATTCTGCCGAGTTTGAATACAGTCCAATGAAGTCAAAGAAGATAAAGCTAAATTCTTTAAAAATAAGGAAATGTTAAAACTAGGGCCAGACAATGAAACCTGTCTGGATGTATCATATGGATACACGACTGTATCATTTCATGTTGTATGAAATCATATACTACATTGTTAAGTACTGAAAGAGATCAGTCATACAATAATGACAAAATTCATCATCAGCAAGATAAAAATGAAACTAGACCTTTTATTTTTTACAGTTGCAATCCTGGTCCCTTCATTGCTTCTCAATTATTTTCTATTACCCCCTCCCCCAGGAAGAAGAAAACATTTTGCACACCCCCAAACTTTGCTGCAACTATGAATAGTATAATTTGTTTATTATATAGTTATATGTACACCTTTGCATAACATTTTATCCTTATTAACATTAAAGGAAATAAAAAAGGAAGAAATATAGAACAACTTGCAACAAAGATTAACTTTATGAACATTGCTCTTTAAGTGTGAAACAGAAAAAAAATTAAAATTTAAATCAATTTGGCCAAAATTTGAATAAATTAAATCCTTATTTAACTCTAAACATTATTTTACTGACTGAAACTTTTGATACTGAAAAATAAAATTAAATAAAATCAATAAATAATAAAATTAAATTAATCAGCAACATTAACTAAGGACCATAATATATAAAACATTTTTAACCTACAAAAAAAAAACAATTTGTGCTGATTAATGTATTTATTTTGCATCAAATGAGGAAGTCAGGATTAATGGCTACAATTAGCACATTTCCAGTACACAGCTTTTTGAAGCGGGCTTTGAAGAATGATTATGCAACTCTCAGCTCACAACAAACACACTGGTCTTTCCTCGTCTTAGCTTTCAGGTGACTTTGGTTTGTCTCATTATCGCCGTCTGTCACCGCCTTTCTTATCATCCCTGTTAAATAGTTTTCCATGGTGTCCCTTGAGAGTTTGTTCACCGCACTTCATATCTCCTGCTCTGTGCTGTGTGTGCGCATGGTCTGTGCAAAAAAACCTACATCATAGAGCTAATACTCTGCGCAATGAGAGTCCACAGTCACCTATGGATATGGAATTACACTTTATTCTAGTGCAGCAAAAGTAAGCATGTTCCCCGGGGTCACTATTTGTGAAGCAATGCTTTACTTAGTGGCTATGCCGAAGCTCACCACCCTTCCTCCCAGCTTATGTCTGGCTTTAACGATATATGATTTTATTGTATCACCTGCCACCTTTGTACCAAACCAGGAAAGACGCGTCTCTCCCACCAGCAATCAGTTTCTGCTTTGGAGTATCGTGGACAGTACCAAGAAAGTGGCATCCATTTTTCACAGGTACCTGCTTGAAGGTGCTACTCTCTTTTTCAAGGAGGAGCATCACTTCTCTGCAGCATTCCAAATCGATGGCTACTGGATGCACTATGATGGCCTGAGGAGCTACAATCTGATCCTCTTACACAAGCCACCAGACCTCCTGCTGCTGTCCTCTTTGGTATACATTTGTGCCGCCGACAAGTAAACTCGCAAGAATGAAAGTATTCTTGCATCCTTTCCTCTAGTTTTGTTGTGAATTTGCCATGATTTCTCCCTTCCTGTTTTGATGTATCATGTCATTTCCTCTTGTTAGCGTTTTATGGTGCTGAATATAACACACACACACAGTCCATTCCTATGAGAAGCTTGCTAAAACTCAGACAAAGTGAAAATCACAGATTTTGGGGTGTGCTTGGAATCCAAGACTATAATAGACTACAATAGTTCTGGCCTAATATGCATCAATGACAAAACAAGCAAGTAGTGCACACCATAAGCGTTGCTGGTTTGATCTGCCTTTGTGTCACCATGGCATTTCCGATTGTTTCTGCACTCATCACAGAGCTGTGTTACATGAAAGGTTGTGGGGAACAGCAATGGCAAATATAGCAAGCACACTCATCATTTTATATTCACAAACTCTTTCTCTGTATGTAACGACATCAGTCAGGTATTGGGTCACATTTCAGACAAATGACATAAATGATGTGTCTCAAAACAATATTCAATACCATATCTCCAAACAAACTCATTATTCAAACTCAAGCTCGTGATTGAAAAACTCATCATTTGTATGATTTTAATGAATGCAATTTTTTTTTCTATACATTTTAGATCATTTCATTATTGCTGGGTAAGTGATTATTTACAATTTGGGTGAAATGTCCTAGTGAGTGTAATGCAATTATTTTGACAGAATTTCAGTCATGTGTCGCTAAATTTCAAAATGTGTACATTTTTTAATTAACTATTTTTTTCCTCTGTGGAATTCTTTGGTGGGAAAAGCGGTTTCATGATTGAAGGTGGCCACAGTGGCACAGCGGTTAGTGGTTCCGCCTCACAACATGAGGACCCTGGTTTCCTACAGGGGGAGTTGTCTGCATGGGTTCTCTGATTTGCTCCCACAGTCCACAAACATGGAGGAGGTTAAATTGCCCAGGCGTGTGAATGAGAAAGTGAATGTCATTTGTCTCAATTTGTGGCCCTGTGATCGACTGGCAACAGGGTGTATCTCACCCAATGAGTTAATAAGCAGACAGTACCTTTAAAGGCAGGCATTTATTTTCAACTGGGTACAACTGCACCACACAAACTGACTAAAAAGTATGTAAAATGTCAGTCTAAACATGAAGAAATGTGAAAGGCTATGGTTTCCACACCTACAGTTATCCTGGCTTCCAGTATTAAACCACAGGATATATAATTCAAGATCATCACCTTACTCTAGACACACACTGGGGGAACGTAAAAGAAGCAGAGCGGTAATTTTGGCTAACATTGACATCACTTAGAAAGGAGTTTCTTTCACACACACACAACCATTAGTGGAAGTCCTATCCAGACCAGGTGTTAGTCAACCGTTGGATTTCATTGAACAAGCACTTTGGTGAGAGTGGAGACAATTACATTGATTAGGCCTTAAGAAAAATGCATACAAACTCATCTCTCCTCTTTTTGCAGATTCACGTTTGCAGATTTACATCAGCCTCTCTCCAGAATTAAAGTAAGTAACAGTTAGTGTACACCTCAGGAATTATGACACTGAAGCTGGATATAACATGGCAACAGCACATAATTACGCCAGCGTGATTTGTACTGTAAAAAAAAAAAAAAAACAGACCAACAGAATCTTTCACAATAGACGTAAAACAGAACAGTTAGTACACAGAAAAAGACCAGTTTATAGATCATGGAATGAAGTTATAAATAAAAAACAAAATAATAATAATTCACATCTTTGAAAATAATGTTACATAAATGCAAACATTTGTTCCTATCTTTAACATGTTACTCATTCAAAGTTGACAGGAGACCAAAAGTAAAGTACAACATATGCTTATGAACAAACCAAACAATCTTTCTCGCTGGTGACACCCTAACCAATTTGCAAGGCAAATCTGGTATACACGTTGTTTGTAATAGTGTTTCAGGAGAGTAGAAATGAAGATTAGTTTTCATTTCATAAGCACATCAACCTTATAGTACATGCGCATACGTGGAAGAAAGCGTCCTATCTGGTCTGGTATGTTTTTGACAAGACTTTAATTTGGCTAAACTATAGAATTATGTCAGGATGTGCACTCCAAATCTTTTGATAAATTGTGAACAAGTTAGCTGAATATACCTGAATAAAACATTTGCTTTGTGAAAACAAACCAACATGTGAGCAAAAAAGGAAACAAATGCAATGCTCTATTAGACGACCACATTAACTGCATAAAATGTGAATTTAACAAGAGACGTCTAAGGCTCTGTTACAGCAATATGAGATGCCTTGGCTTTTTAAATACACAAACACAAAACAATCTACGGAGGGAACATGGGTCTTATTGCATCATCTAAATGCTATAAGCTAAAATTAAAACATATGTACAACTTAGGATGAGTATCAAATGTTTCGGTAAGTGCAGAGAGCTTGGTTTAAATTACCATTTATGTGCAAACATCAGTGCACAACTCACTTCTATACTGAGATGTTAATAATGTTCATGCGCACCTAAACTTTCCCTCTTTCAGTGCCCCATATCTCAGCCCAGATGCCCTGACAAAGCCAAGGAAGCCCTCCAGAGTCAGCAGCTCTGGCTCTGCTCCTGGAACACAGGACCTGTGACAAATGCAAACATGGCCTGAGACGGCTAGTGCAACCCTTGGTGCTTTTGACATCCATCTCCAAATGACAGCATGGACAGATGTTTGTGTGACGCTAGTAAGAGCGAGAGGTTAAACAATGTGGCACACAAGGGGCATGTCTTCTATCACTGGGGTAAGGTGGGGTAAAAGCAGAGGATTATGTTTTGGCACTTATTGTGGTTAACTTCTTGCTTGCATGTAGATTAAGGGTTTTGTTGTGACCTAAACACAGGCAGGGGTGAACAGGCAAATACACAATGAAAACAGCATGCTTGTATCCTGCACCAGGGTCAGTGTGTCAGGGAAGCTGGTGCTCTTGCTATCTATTAAGAACAGGCTCTAAAATCAAAGCAGATTTAACATAGTATTTAGCATTTTTGAAAAGGGGTAAAAAAAATTGCCTTTCAGAAATTATTATTGCATGTCAGGGGGTTATATTGATTTAACTGACATTAATGCAAAGGGATCAAATGGCTTAATAAAGCTACATATTCTTAACAGAGGCTGACCCAATTATGGGATGCAACATAGACAAACCGTTTGATCTGAAATGCTAAATATAGCACAAGTTGGTAGTGTGTACAGACCAAAGGGTGCAAAAAGAGGCACGTTTGCCTCAATCTATAAATAAAATAAAAATTGTAATGAGCAGCAGGAGCACAACTTGCCCTTGGAAAGATGTAACTTAAGCTTTAATATGTTCTGTTGTTTTAAGGGAAAATATAGCAGACACACATACACACACATTCAAACACACATGCACGTGCACACCCACACGACCCAGTGGAGTTAAACATTTACAGGCAATGCACTAGAGGCTATATTAATATTTATATACTTCATTTAGACCATTTAAAAGAAAGGAAAAGCAGCCCTTTTTGAGGAACTATAAAGATTCCAACTTTTTTTGTGAAGTACTGGTTTTGATGCAGAACTCCTATGTCGCTGAGCATGAGGTGGGAGGAGAGGGGCATCACCTGGCAGAAATCATGGTGGGTACTTACTAATTTTTCAATTTCAAGAAAGCTGTGTTTTTCCCCCATCTATTTTTAATATTTTAAACTCCAATGTTAGCCTCTAAAAATTATCGTCTATAAATTCTCAGAAGATTGTTGTTTGTTTGATTTCAAATTGAAATATCAATAAATTACACCTAAAAATGGTGGTAACATTCTGGATAGCTGGATAATAGTCCCAGCAAGAATTTGATATTTTATTTGGAATAAATTATTACTCCAAGCTGATGAAATTTTGATAGTCCTTGAATAACAAATTAGGATAAATACAATCAAGAATAGTTTAAAAAAAAACAAAAAACAAAAACAAAAAACACACACACACACACACACACACACACACACACACACACACACACACACACACACACACACACACACACACACACACACACACACACACACACACACACACACACACACACACACACACACACACACACACACACACACACACACACACACACACACACACACACACACACACACACACAAAAACCTCTGACTCGGTGAGCAGGCTTTGTTAAGGAAAACCTGCTAGCAAGCCGGTTAGGTACACAAAATTCTCTTTTACTTCAACTGAAATTCAAGTTGTCTATTTATGGAAATGAAACTGTAGTCCTCTTTATCTCAGAGTTAACAAACTCGAGAGTTGTCTCTAGACCTGCTTTCTGAATTACCCCTCAGTTTCACAAATCACGAAACAATCCTATTCGACATGCATGTACCCCTGGAGCAAACACATGGACAAAAACACCACATTGTCAACAACCATAGATTCAGATGATGAACAAACTGCCATGTCCTACAAAACTGAACATGTGGTTCTGGCTGCTGCAGGAAAGGAAAACTAAAGAGAAAAACAATAAATAATAATTTAAAAAAAAAAAAAAATCAATTAGAAAAAAAACATCTTAATGAAGGAAAAACACACTCTGCTAACATGATGGAATTTGTCCCGCAATATTCTTGGAAATGGCTCAGAGTCCGCGACGTGGTCCTTCTGGCCGAGGCAACAGCCATCCAATTATTTTCCCTTCTCTCTGCACAAATAAATATGCAGCTTTTCCTCATTTCCCGCCCACTGCCAGCCAGCTAGCCCAGCACATCCATTCACGCCGGAGGCTTCTTGTGTTCGTGCCTCATTTGCACCTGGAGAATGAATGTGGGCAAGGAGGAGAAGGAGACAACAAAAAACAAACATCTTTGTGTCTAATTTCTCTTATTGTGTCCTAGCTGGCTGGAACATGGGTCAAAGGGACGTCAGCCCAAAGTTACAGCGGCAGTACATCATGCCGCTTGAGTCCAACCAGCTGTCTGAGATGGGATCATAGCGCTGGACAGTGTTCAGGTAGGATGAACCGGAGTGACCCCCCACCACGTAGAGATAATTGTCAACAATTGCAGAACCCACACCTGCAAGACAGTTACATCAGAGTCATGTGATCAGTCACAAGCTTGAGAAGTTTGTAGAATAACTATTCTAGTCATTGAGGCCTAACCAATTCCGTGGATCTTGAGGCCAGTAACATTCCAGTGTTGAGAAATGAAATATGTCAATATTGATAAATACTGGTCGGCTGATCTGAGCAAAATTTTACTGCTTGAAAGGGTAGAGACTATATTGAATACTGTTGTATTATATGGAACCACAATCATGCCATAAAGCAACCAGATGTCAGGAAGGTGAATACTTAGCAAAAAATAAAGAATAAATAAATTCACACAAACAATGCATTTTCAAATATTATTCAATTGATGTTAAAAGGTACAATTTGACTTAAGGAACATAAGGTCAGCCAGAAAAGGTGACCAAATCTAGTCCTGTGGGGAGATTAATAGTTGGAAGATATTTTTGTTTGAAAGCAACATAGCATCAGTGCCTTCACTGCCTTTTCATTGATTCTCTAAACCAAATTATTTGAATTAAGATAAAAACATCACATCCTATATTTAGCTAAAGACGGAACTATTTGCTCCACTTTTTTTAATAAAACTGCAGGTATCAAGACATTTTTTCAGAACCTATTTTAATTAAAAATAATACAGCAGCTTCAAAATGAAATAGAAACTTACCAGTGCGAGGATCATTCATGGGTCTGCAGGCTGTCCACTGGTTCTGATGTGGATCGTAGCGCTCTATGCTTGACAAGTGAGAAACTCCATTGTGTCCACCCACCACGAATATGAAGCCAAGCATGACACCTACTCCAAAGTTAATCCTCTTGTCAGCCATGGGTGCTACCATTTCCCAGGCATCTTTGCTGGGGTCATATCGCTCCACGCTGTGCAGTGCAGATAATAGCCCTGTTAGTTTCATCATTTAGTGAAAATGCCACTTTTTAAGGAATCATCTAAGTCATTCCTGTAAATTTTCCCTCTTCATTTGCCAAGCTAACATTTGCTAATAAGCAGCAGATGATGGGTCACCGACCAAAGGAAAAATACTAGTTCTTGATGAGGGCTTCAGAGGTCAACAAATGTGTTTAATCTAATACCTATGGAGACCAGAAAGCTCGGAACCAAAAAAATAAACCAAACTTTATGCTGTACATTAATTGAAAAGAAAGAGAAAAATCCAAGACGTACTAAAACATTTCCAAATTCTCAAATGAGACAAACATTTCATGGCAATACTTCAAATTGTTATTTGAACTGACCACTTTCAAAAGCAAGTGGTCAGCTCTCCAACCAGAATTGAAAATCTGAAAAATACTTTTAAAGCCATACTTTTAAAGTTTGGGGGGGGGGGGGGGGGGGGGTGCATAGTGTCAAAATAGGCATTTTAGATTGAGATGCAAAAAGTGACAAATAGCGAAACAAGCAAAGGAGCATGGATAAAAGGGTTTGTTTTACACTAGTCACATTAGTCACTGGGGACTGAAGAAAGGAAAAAAAAATCCCCAGAGATTCTCTGTCCAAACACATTCTCCTGAAGGGTTTCAGGAGTCAAGGAAACAAGCAACAGAGACACTGCTCTCTGGAGATCTGTGGCAATAACAGATGTCTTACCAGGAGTACACAGCCACACTCGGAGTGAAACTTCTGATAGGTTTTCACTCATTAACAGGCCCCTGACCATTCTCTCAGTAACTCTTCACATCCTTCACTCGATTGCCAGTTCTATCAACTTACCAGCAGAATTCAAGGAATAAAAGCCAGACTAAGAAGGATAATTGGCTAGAGGCCGTTCACTCGGACTATTTAAAAAAAACAGGGTGGCAGTGTGTAACAATCTGATGTTAGATATCATCAATTAGAAAATAAACGACAGGTGCTACATATGCCTTGTTATTGCCAGTCTCTATTTTACACAACATTTAGTGAAACTGTTTCCAGTGGCAGGCAGAGTTTAGTGGTTTAACATACAAAACAAAGCAAGCAACTACAGAGGAGACAGGAGTGAAGCTGACAAACTTGTCATACATAAATAAATAAGGGTAAATAAGCCCAACCAAACAGCCAGAATGGTTAGAGTCAGAGCACTGGGATGCAATGCTGGAAAAGAAGCCAGGAACAACTGTATTGTAACAAATTTGCCATGATAGTTCAGTGTTGCCTCCTTTACTACATCTCCTGGTTATTACTTATTCATTTAACAAGTTTTTCCACCATCGAGGGAGGGCGGACTATATTTGAAGCTGATGTGCCATTGGCTGACTGCCACATAGCAAGGAGGGTGTATGGGGTGTTTGTATGATCAGTCTGAGACTTTACTGAATTATGGTATATGCTCATACCCATTCAGTGTCCAGCTGGTTGTCTCCACAGAATGTCTTTTTTTATATTTTGGTTATTTTCTATTTGAATGACATTGGCTAGAATAATGAGACATGGCATGAACAAGCTTCACTGTTGAACAAAAAAGATTGAAAGCTTAGATAAAAGATAAATAAATAAAAAATGCTGAAAACAGCCAGATAGAACTACTGATTATATCCAAAAGAAGTGGGGAGAAAAAAAAATGGATACATATCTAACACCAAGAGAAATATTGCAATGGGGACACAGATTGGTTTTTCCATATATGATGTACAGAGTTTAATCATCAAGTACACTTTTACAGCAAAAAACTCCAGACCTACATGTATCTTCATTGCAATACTGTTAAAGTGAGTGCATTTATTTGTGCAATACGTGAGAGTGGAAGAGATATATACAAAGGATAAGCCAATGTTGCAATAATAAAAATGTATGTAATTGGTATTTCTACTCTACTTATTTTAAAGATATCTGCTCACATTTAAAGAGGATGTATGATTTGCAGTTTCATACCTGTTCATATGGGCTGGTCCGTAGCCTCCAATAGCATACACCATGCCATCCAGCACTGCTGTGGCAAAGCAGCTTCGGGACTTGGTCATCGGAGCCACCGGTTGCCACTCTTTCAACTTTGAGACATATTTCTCCACTGACTGAAGGTAATACTGGCCATCATAGCCACCTAGGGCATATAACTCTCCAGCCAGGACTACCACACCAAGTGTGCTTCGGCACTCTGCCATGCGTTCCACTGAAGACCAAGTGTTGCTCTCTGGGTCCCAACTCTCCACGGTGCTCTCGTGCCTCCTATAGCTTATACCCTGCCTCATGTGAGTGGCAATGCCTCCAACCACATACACCTTGTGGTCAAGGACTGCTACACCAAACTCATATCTGGGCACACTGAGAGGAGCCAATCCTATCCATGAGTCCGTCTGAGGGAAATACATTTCCATGCTAGGAGGGAAAAAAAAAGGGGATATACCAATTAAGTAAGTTATTTAATTGAATATGGACAATTTGAAGGAAAGGAAACTGATTTACAAAAGGTGTTTAAAAAAACTTCCTACCTTTCTAAAGTGGCAAACAGTCCAGCCTTGCCTCCTACTGCAAGAAGCACCTTTGGGGCACACCTGGGTCGTGCAGACAACACGGTCTGATAGGAGAGCCGGTGCTCAGGCATGAAATGATATTTGAGGGCCTCATTGAGCAGGTGCTTGCACGCGTGGTCATCTCGTATAAGGTGGTTGGCTTCATAAAGGCGAGTGAGAAATTTTACACTGAGAAGTGGAAGGCGCACACAGTGCAGGAGCTGAGCTAAGTGTTGCTGACGTTCAGTTACATCATATTTAATCCATGACTCGAGGGCATAAAATACAGTCTCCTCTGTTACAACCTTAAGGCAATCATTGGACACTATTTCGTCCAACTCTGCCCTTGTTAGTTCAAAAAATTCCTCTGTCCGACAAACTTCCTCAAAATTCTCACAGATAAACTTTGTGGCAGCCAGGCACAAATCGTGACAGCCATATGTCTCTGCAAAGCGAGAGATGCCGATGCAGTTCCCAGCATCCAGTTGAGTCTCCAAGAAAGAGCAGCACTCCTTCAGTACCAGTTTGACCTGAAGTAAGTTGGCAGCTGGTAAAAGGGACTCCACGGTCTCCTGGGAGATAAACACTGTGCCAGTGTACGCATACTCAACAATGGCCTGGAAGAGAAAGTTCAAAAGGTATTAGGAACAATCAAATACCATGAGTAGTTTCTAGATGTGATGTGTCCAGGGTTGTTATATTACCTGTAACGCTGCCTCATCAATACACTGAAATTCAACCTCAGAGGTCTCCTTCTCTGATAGGTTACCTGTAAACATGGCCTTGAAGTAGGGACTGATGCTGGCCAGCACTACTTTGTGGGCATGGATCTTTGCATCACCCACACAAAGGACAATGTCACATAGTTCATGATCCTGCCGCAAGAGCTGTAGGCCTTGCAGCAGCTGCTCAGAGTGTGGCCGTGTGAGACTGGCAAACATATAGGACTGATCCTGCTGGTCCATCTGAGAACAGAAATGCACAAATCCTTGCCATCCTGACACTTTACAAAAGTGGAAGCATCAATGGCATTCTCGGTGACGCGACCGACAGCCATGACAAAAAACAACTTATAACAAGGAAGTAAAACGACCTGTCACATTTACTCTGAGAGTGCAAGCGTAAGTCAATAGAACATACAAAAGGCCTCTGAACATTTTATCAATAGACAGCATTCTTTAAGTGGTGGTCTCATTTCACACATCAAATCAATACGGGAATTATTGACATCGATCATTTTCGATGTTTTTGCAGAGTTAGCTAGAGCAGCACGTTTTGAAACTATCGTTACCCTGCCTTCGGGTTATAAAGCTCGATCCTCAGATATGTCTGCCTCAATTTTACATGACAGAGGTGTTGGTGACAGCTAGCTACCTCTTTTAGCTGTACATCAACTAATTGCTACAAAGCTAGCTTGCAAGTGCAAACCCTAACAACTGAATAGAATAGATGCACGTATATGCATTAGCTACATACAAATACTGTGAAATGCACGACACCACAGTATGGCCAACACGCTTTTTTTCCGTGAAAACACCGTGTCTATTTCTGTAGAAGTGCAATGCAGTCAGCGCTGCTAAAAATAAACACGGTTACCGTGGCTAGCTGCATCATTGATTGATGTACAGTAACATGGCTGGCAGATACAAAACGTGACATTTCTGCTACTTTTTGGATAGTATTTTGAAATGATAAGATAAGGATTTCCAACCTGTGACTGAGAGTCCGTCTAGTGTATCGCTTCGTTGGCCGATTTCGCAGTGACGGAGTTCAGCGGTGACGAGCAGTAACCCCGAGCCGCTGTCTGGAAAACAACCTACTGCCAACCTAGCCACAAAGCTAGAGAGGGGTACAGCTAATGACGAACTATGTGAACATTGCCACCACTTCCGCTGCTTTCAAAATAAAATAATGTTAACGAACAAATCGTATTCATAGCGAAATGATAGCGAAATGACAGTAAAAATGCTAAATATAGCAGGCTTTACCAATTACTTGTCAGCGAAATATTAACAATACTGCCTGACTTTCTGCCTAGAAAACATAAACAAAAATCACGCACAAGAATGGTAAAAAGATCCATGTACTCTACACGAGTACTGCTTTAACAAAAACATGTTTCTTTGCTGTTGAAGAGACTACTTTCTGTGTTGGATTGTACACTGAACACTGTAGGGTTTCACTCCACTTTGTTCTTAATGGGACCTCGTTTTGGAGCCAGTTAAAATGACGTGTAATCATAGTATGGGCCTGTGACAATTTATAACAATGAAAAGAAACGTACCTGGCAAATACATCGTTTATCATTGAACAAATTATAGCATTTGAAAGCAATCGCTTCTGGGGTATAATGGATTTTTGAAAGTTGTATACATGTTTTATTTTGTTGAATTGAATTCCCAAAGACAAGCATCGATGGCCAAATGCTTCACGTTGCATCTCATTGCTCTGAAACCCACAGATCGCAATTATGGTATACTGCTCTTTACATTTTTTGATTTGATATCGCAATACGGAAAAGTTTTCCTTCGCATGTGATGACTGTATTATATCAGATGACAACCTGAAAGTGTTTTTACACCAAAAAACGACTATCTGACACTTGATTGTGCAAGTTGAATATCTGAACACAAGTTGTGTCCTGCTTAAAAAAAACAGTTGTAGGAGAGGCTCCTTGTTTCCATGCACTTGTCTTCTCTTAACGTTGGGTTGTCTTCCAGATATTCGATATTGTAAAAATTATGTTCATATTGACCCATCTCTTAAAATGTGATAAGTGTTACGTAAAGGTGTCAAATCGCACGTCAGTGTCACACGCAGTTTTGTTATGAGAATTTTACACTTGTATAATTAAGGTTTAGAAACACAGTGCGGTTCCGGGATATTAATACCGGCCGGAGGATCCTGCCACCCGCGTCACCATGGAAGCGTTGAGTTTGCGACACGTATTCGCCATCTTGCTTTCTTTGTGTGTGTAAGCTTGTGCCCGTATGCCTTCTAAGAGTGTGTATGCGCGTGTGCGTGTGTGTTGGGGTGGGGGGGCTTCTCCATGAGAATACATCTGTAGCTTCTAAACATTTAACACTTCAGTCACCAATTTAAACAACCGGGAGAGATGTCGGTGTTTAGAGGCTAGGCTTCTCCTCGGTGCTAAATGAGAAAAGAAAAAAATGATAACTTGGAAGAGCAGCGTTTGCTTCAAGCGTCTAATTGGAGGATCTTTGGGGGAATGCGAGGTCTGTTTTCTTGCTGTTTTTCTAACTTTGCTCGCCAGTCAGCCATCACTTAACGCGAGTAGCCAGCTAGCTTAGCATCCTTTTAGCTACGCAGGCATCGCGAACGCAAGCTAAGGTAGTGATGTGATAGGTTACCGGTAATCTTAAAGTTTTTCCATAGTTGGCTTGCGGCCGTTGCTTTCTGCCTTGTAACTCCACATTTATGATGTTTTTTTAATATTAAGACGCGTCCATGTATCAGGGAAACCGTGTCCCATGCATCTGGATCGTAGTATTAGATGTTAACCGAGACAAGCTTGACTGACTGACAGCCACAAGTGGTTTAAATGCACATAACTCAGCTCGTTTTGATCACCGTGTTAAAATATTCAAGCGCTGCGGAATGCAGTTCCCTAGCATGTCTGTTATCGGGGCTGTTGTGTTCGGTGTTTGGCTGTTCAACTTAATGCATTGCAATCATGAACACCCAGTCCTACGTCCATCGTTTAATTTACATATTTTCTCGGCATCCACAGTCGAACCAACCTGAGAGTGGATCCGAATAACCAGCCACTCAAGATGAGAGAAAATGGGGAAGAAGAGGAAAGTCATTGTCCTCGCAGGATCTTGTTCGTCTTGTTGAATTCTCCTAATTGACCACATTCATTGGGCCGTCAATAATGATGCTTGGATTAATCTCCCAGGAGTTACACCAGCAGCTTCTGGACCACAACAATTACCGCAATCGCACCAATGGGGTGGAAGAACTCAAACATATCATCTCTGAAGTGGACATGAAAACAGTCACGTCTGACAGTATTGAAGAGTTCATCAACTTTCTCCCCCAGCTTCTGGATGACAGTAATTTTAAAGTCTTGTATGGCGCGTTACAAGTTTTAAATTTACTTATTCAGAAGTTAGGTACCAATGTTGAAAAATATGTCAAACAGTTAATTTTGGTGGCTCTCAAGGCCCTTGGTGACACTCATACCATCACCAGAAATGAATACATGAGTGTGTTTCAACGGATGATGAAAACTGTAGCCCCCCAACAAGTATTAGATCTTGTCACTGGTAACTTGAAACACAAGAATTCAAGGGTCCGCGAAGATATTCTCAACATTATGATTGCAGCTATGCTCACTCATCCCCGAACAGATTTCAACATCCCTAAGCTATGTTTTGAGGTTGCACCATATTTGGCAGACAGCAAAAGGAAGGTCCGGCACGCTGCTCTTGAGCTGTTTGCGGTTTTTGACTATTGCCTTGACACTGGGAAAAAACAGTACCTGATGAAAGCTATAGATATGGTGGAACTCAATGACGATACAGAGGGTCTTATGGCTGCGGTACAGGCGAGACGAGCAAGGCGCATTCTCCCCAAACTCTCTCCAGAGGGGATTGTAGAGTATGGCCTGGTAGCACCCAAACTAGGACAGCAATGCTCCTCGCAGTGTGTTTCTGGAAGTGATCTGGACTGGGTGATGAATGGAGGACGAATTAGCAGCGCCAGGAGTTACAGAACAGAACCAGACTGTGAACGGCTGTATGGCTTTGGAAGCTTGGGTTCCCTCACTGATGAGCTTCCTTTTCAACGGAGGATTGTCAGCGCTGGTAAAGGGAAGAACAAACTACCCTGGGAGATGGCAGCATTCTCATCTATTGACTATGACCGACAATGCAGAACCCCCAATGGAAAGTACTATGAGCAGGTGGGGTCCATCATCATTATCAGCTTGCTGTTTTCACACTTTCACTCAGTCTCATGCGAATTATGCTGTCAGGGAACATTTCCAGATTCACATGTTTTCCCTGGTTTCATATTTTTTGGCCAAAATCAGATACACAGCTCACAAATATATTCTGGTATTCTCTTGATTCCCTAATACGCCAATAAATTAAAGGACTCAACAGTGCTCCTCTCTATGTTCATTGTTTAAAAGGACAACCAAATATAATCTAAAAATCTGAAGCAGTTTTGGTCAATCAGTCACTTATGTTCTACGTGTTTGAAGTGTTTTTTACTGCTGAATTGCCACGCATGTTACCGGCAGTGCAGTTATGTTGATTTGATTCTAATTGCTCAGGAAGTGCTGCACAGAACATGATATAAGTGGTTGCATTTAGTAAAGTTATGAAGCTATGCATCAAAGATATTCTATTTACTTTCATGGCTCAAATGAATTCAGGCCTTTAAAATGTATCATGTTCTAAATTTGACAACCCCCTCAAAAAACAAACCAAAAAGCATATGTTGAATAAGCAGAGTTATACTAAAGATGATTATCTAGATGGGAAAACATCCCAGAGGTTACCCTTCAGAGCATGTTTTTCAGAAGAGTTACAACTCAAATTTAGGCACACTGCACAGTGCAATCTGGCTCGAGTGGGGGCGGCTTGGCGCAGGAGGTAGAGCAATCGTCTTTGAAACCAAACATTCCTGGTTTGATTCCCTGCCTCGTCGAAGTGTTGTTGAGCAAGACGCTGAACCCCTAACTGCTCCCCTGGTACTTGTCGGCAGCAGCCTACTGCTCATGGTTCATCTGTGATGGGTTAATTGCAGTGAACAAATTTCCTCACAAGGATTAATAAAGAATACATTGATATAGAGTGACGGAAGAATTGTAAGATTTTTTTGAATGTCCTACTCTTAGAGAATGTAATTTTCAGCTCGCAATTAACTTGTTTTATGTTTAATTTAGATCACATAATCCTAATACAATACCCAGAAACGCACAATAAAATGCAGGGTTTGTTTCCTGCCTTTTGCATTATGTTTTGGCTAGGAAACAGTAATAGGTTTTATCACTGAATATGTGGCTTCCAATACATTATACACACACATGTAAAGAGAAGAAATTAATTAAAAAAGCTACAAAATTTTGGAACTGCTGTTAAAGCTAACATCTGAGAGAAACAAAGTCAGGCTATTAAAAACTATAAAATCATATCTGTAGGTATTACATAACCACATTTATGTTCCTGAGAAGTATTACCCAGCTTAGAGGCAACCTTTTCAAAAACTCTCTGTTTACAGAATTTTCAGTTTCCCAGCAACATAATTTCCACTCAGCCCACTTATGGGTGTTGAGGGTACAAAACAAACATAATTGACATTATCTCAAGGTTATACTTGTAAAATCTGTGTGATGTTTAGCTCTAGTGATTGCAATCACATTTCACTCAGTCCAGTGAGTTTTATCAAACTGTGGACACTGTGTTGATAGTAGTCATATATTTTCTCACAGACTGTAGATGTAATGCAAAATAATGTTATCTTTATTATTCTTCACGAGCGAGAGTTTTTCCACTAAGGCTAGTATCTTTCTCACCTGACGTATTTTGTGAATGGAGTTTAATGTAACATTTTGTCCGTCTGTAGATGGCCAATGAAGATCCGCTGTCCAGGAAGCTCAGTCCAGAGACCTACATACCCAGTTTTAGTAAGTGCCTAACCTTATTACCCTCAAAGTTTGAATTACGCCAAAGTATCAAGCAACACATAGATTAACTGATTGTCGCTGTCAGCTTCAACTGTATTTAAGTTAGCTTTGGATTGGATTAGTATATTAAGAAGTTACAATGTCAAATGTCACCAAAAAGCTGCAAGATGAATACAATTGAAACTTCAAAGATGAAGGGCATTCCTGTCACAAGGTGTAACAGGTGAACTAAGACTATTCTGCTCACCTGTGTTTGTTTTATCCTGCAACTTCCCTGTTTGTGTTAATCATAAAAAAATTATGATTTTCTTTTGTTCTCAAATCTGCTTAAAGTAGCTAATCCAACAAGATTAATTCTCCGTTGTTTTTTTCGTCACACCCTTTAGTAATCAAACAAAATAAAATCTTTCACATGATGATTCCTGATATTCCAAGTTTCCCCTACGTTTATTTATTAGTGGTATTTATTAGGTCAACCTAATGATTAGTGTACATACATACTGGACAAAAAATATTCCACAAATGACTTAATGTAGGTTTTCCTTCACAAGGCTTAATTGGTGATATGGGTTTGGAATACCCAGCGGAGGAAGTTGAAAGGTTTCTCATTCCTTAGCAGCATTCATCAGCAGATCAAGTAAAAACTTTATTTGTGCCAACCTGTTTCTCTGACTGGCATCAGTCACTGCCATACATTGCAAACACTTGCAAGGCATCATATCATAAGCGCCAACGTGGCACACAATCACACCTACACACACCTGACAATTACCGGTATGTGTTGAGAAATTATTATATTGTATGTCAAATGTGTATCCTGTCTTTTTTTTCTCATGTTTGTTTGAATTTAATCCCATGCGAAGGGCGTTGACCCTCTACCACTGATTTATGTTATGTTATTCAAACAATGTGTTGTTGAAGATTACAAGTGTAGACGAAGACTGGTGTGATTAGCGTATATATTTTTCTTACCCAATTTTGTGACAAATAAGAAAAGTGTCCTGTGTCTGTTCAAGATTCAAGATTCAAAGTGTTTATTGTCATGTGTACAGTCTAGAAATGTGTTTCCCTGTACAATGACATTCTTACTGTGCCGTCTTTAAATATTAAGGTTTCTAACATTGTGGTGCAGTGAATGTCCATGTGGCCTCTGCTTATTATCAATACAGTAAATACAAGACTGTATTTGAAACTTGCATAATCTTTAGCTACAGCTTATATGTTGCCACCCCTGAGTTCTTGAAATGATCACTAGCCGTAGAATGTTGCAACTATTAAACAATATTTTCCTGTCGAATTACCAGATAAACCTAAATAAATAATCTAAATACATCTACAAAACAGTTTATTTCAAAAACTGTGTTCTTGTGTAATTAAAATCAACGAATAATAAAGGAACTGATCATTTTTCTTGCCTGTTCACAATTTTCTTTTTTTCTGTTGATTGGTTGATTGAGTGGACCCACTTCCATATGTTTGTACAACCTTGTTGAAGAATTAGTTTAATTTGCCTACTTAGGTCCTGCAGACCCAAGGAAACCCCGGTCTTCCAGAAGAAGGGTATCCCCTGTCCGGCTCAGAAGAAGTGGGAGCCTCAACTTAGAACCCGATATCTTCAAAACAACCATTTTCAGTGATTCTGAAAGTCGTAAGGAAGTTTTTTTTACATGGATGTAAAACAAATATAGACTGTTTTAAGAAGTCAGAAAGTAATGTAGCATTTTGTCATCCTCTGTCTTATTTTCCCCTATATTTGCAAAAATGTTGTCTTACAGTGATATCCAAAGGACCAGTGGCTTCTAAGAACCCAAGTGTTGAGCGCACATTTTCCCTACCCTCCAATCACAACACACCTGGTCCATTCCTGCTCCCCTCTTATCCTCTTGCAACAGTCCAAGGTGGTATGTTCACTTCAACACAATCCCACTGTTGCACAGACTCCTCCCTCTCTTTGTCCAACACCTGGCCCAACAAGCGAGAAAACAGCCCTCACCACCGAGACACAAGTCCCTGGAAGGGGAGCTCAGATGCAGCAAAAGGTGAAGTTTAATGGCATCGTGTGATGTTTTCTCAGCTGATTCCAAAAATCATTCTTATAATTTTGTTTTTTCTATCACCACTTTTTTACTGCCATTACCCACTTCAGGGAACGTTTCCAGCAGATGCTCTCCCAGGCCTTTTTGTGCCTCCCTAAAGAGCTCCTCTTCGACTTCATCATTCCGCAGAGCTCTGGGCAGCACACGGACAGCCCTCTCTAGCTCACCTGTCATTCCTCCAGCAGAGCAGTTGCCATCACACACTTCGTCCGGTTCCAAAGTTTCTAGCAGCCCTCAGAATCAGCACATAGGACGAGATCTCCAGGTGCAGCCTATTTGTGTCACGACAGTGCACGATCTTCAAGAGGAAGATCATCTGGAAGTGCAGGAGGTAAATAAAGTAATAAAGTCATAATTTACGTGGCCAAAGTACTCTAGGGTCATCATAAATGTTCCTTTCCTTTTCATAATGGCCATTCTGGGTCACTTTTACAGATGTTGAACTCACTGCGCTCATTGCGCTACAGTGCTGCAAAGAAGAAGGCTAAAGCAAGCTTCAGCAGTTCAGACCCAGATGCAGACAGCCTTGACTCAACTGTGAAGTTGGACCTAGGTCTGGATTCACCTTTACACAGTTCTCCCATGCTTACAAGTTCAGCCAGTGACAGCCGTCTCTCCAGTTTGAGCTCCATTGCTAACAGCACCATCAATGGCATTAAAACTAGGTAACCCTTTCAATGTCCAGTACCACAGAGAAATTCCAAGTTCTATTTTTTGTGGATAAGTTTGAAGCTTTGCATCTACACTAGATGATATAATTACATATTTGAGACTCAGATTAGAATTGCGATGTTGTGTAATAATGAAATACTGTTTGATATGTCTTATTTCTGATAAAGAGAAAAGTTTGTTTTCAGTTACTAACCAAAAATTCCAGTCATTAGAAGTACAATACTGGTGACCAGTAGATAATGATGAACGGTATTCCCCTTTTGTTGACGGTATCAAACAGAGCCCAGTGCATTCGAAATATGTAAAATAATAATGTCATTACTGTCAGCAGTCCCAGGAACTCTGCCTCCTCAATATTGAAACCTGGCATTGCAAGAGTACCTTCTGAAAACCTGAGGCCTTCCATGTCCATGGATTTTAGTAACCTTCCAGGTAAAAAAAAATGCTGCTTAGAAACTGAGCCTTTGTGCACAGAGGCTGGAGAAGTAATATGTTATCTTTTGAGAAGAAATCTGAGTGCAATGTGATTGCAATCACCACGAGAGCTATAAAATCTCACACATTTTACAAGTTTAACCTTGATTTTGTTTTTTTGTGTGTATGTGTGTGTGTTTTACAGGTTTTTATAATTTTTTTTGTATCTGCTTCACATTTTTGTTTAATTCAGGATTGGCTCAGTGGGGTGACTTGTCAGCAGAGGTTGGTGTGGTTGGGATGAAAGTCACCTATTCCAATGGAACAATCATCAAAACTGAGGAAGAGACTAAAGGAACCACTCCTCCACTGGTCAAACCACCATTAACTGAACCATTCAGAGCTCTGAAGCCTGCTAAAGGTCAGCAAGCAGGGATACGCAACAAAATAGAGTTGCATGTTAGTGGAGCTTGATACTTGTTCTTACATTAATAATGAAGACACTGAAGCTTAAACTTAGTTCAAACATGTTTTTTTCAGGATGTCAGAGCAGAAACTCACCTGCCACAGACATGCTGGAAGGAGTCATTGGAAGAGGTCAGTGTGGCCACAAGTCATTATTCAAACAACATTTTTGCTCTTATTCAGATGAGGTGTTGTGCTTTGGTCATTATTAATTAATACAGAAGTTGAAAACTGTGCCAAACTCACTGGTCTTAACATTTAAGTGGTCTGCAAACGTAGCGTTTTCTCAGCAGTGTCCTCTACCCTTTTAGGTTTGGCCTTGTTTCTTGAGCATTCTTTGATTCATTGACCAAATACCCCATTGATTCCTCAGCAGGTATTTATGGCCTGTCTGGCAGTCCCAGGGATGGTAATGACAGCCCTCATCCAGATGAGGTAAGGATCAGTCACGCTTTGTCCACCCTAAATAGGAGTGAATGACCCAGAGTATCTCACTGTGCCCGCTTTGTGCAGAATAAAAAGTTTAGCTGGGATAACAAGCTGCAGCATCTTCATCAGTCGGAGGGGCAGTTTGGTCAAGGGGATAACATCCGCCATCGTGTCAAAAAGATGCTGTCAAACTCCCCCACAGAAGATAATAGAATACTCAACTTAAAAGGCAAGAGAAGTCTTACAAATCCATAAGTCGTTTTCTTCCAAATATGGTCTTTTAAGCAGTTTCCAAGGCTGTTAACTTATGTTATTAACTTTTAAATTAAAGCAAAATGTATCACATAATTATAAGTTTTGTAGTTAATGTGCTCAATAAAAATTACACCTTTTAGCAGTTTTTTTTTTTCAAGCATGTTTTAATATTTCTTATTACTATTTTAGATCTACATCTAAATGGCAGCACAATCATTTCTACAAAAGGAGATCATGCCTACGATGAATCACGCATCAGCCCCACTGTTCCAGTTAGTCCACCAGGACCCCATAGTCCCATCAAGTGTTTCACACCACCACTCCAACCAAGCCCCCCCACTGTTCCTCCCAATCCCAAAAACCTATCCCGCTTTAAAAGGGCGTCTTCCCTCAACAGAACCCGACCCATGGTGTCTCATAGCTCAGGTCAGTGTTCTGTGCATATTAGGAAGATTGTTAATCAATCTAAGTTTGTTAGACGTGTATCTCCGCATTTGACAATTGGATAATAATGATTTGTTTTGGCAACCTTGGAGTAATCCTCGTTTCCATTGATAACTGTTGACAGTTAGACTGAATGTATGTGTTGTGCCATGTCTCATGGGTTTTATAGATGAGCTATCATTCAATGCAACGGGCCACAAGAAATCTTCCTCGCATCCCCCTGAGATGTGCCCATTTTCCAAGCCTGATCTGGCTCTGGTACAGAGTTTCAGCCTGCTTAGCTCTGATGACTGGTGAGACATAATGCAACTGCTTCAGTACTTCATAGAATAATTGCTTACCAATCATACCGATAATTGAAGTACGAAGGCATTACCCGTGTTCATAACTTTACGTTAGCATGAAAAAATATCCATTATAATTCAAACTCAAACTTCATTTACATAAATGTAAAAATAAAGACAGATGGTGCTCGTCAAGATAATTTTTAACAGTATGTGCAATTGGTTGAAGTCATATCTCTGGGCTTTTAGGGAGAGGAAGATTGAAGGTCTGACAATCCTTCGTTCTTTAGCCCAGTTCCACCCAGACACGCTCCAAAGCAGGCTTCATGATGTGTGCCTCGCTCTCATTCAAGAGGTAATGCTGGTGACATGTTTTACTGAACTCGAACAGCATTTCTTCTGGTGCACATATTGATAGGGATTACTGCAGATCAGTTTTATTTGCCAGATTCTACTGGCCTTAACTGAATGTTGTGTTATATGACACTAGACAGTTGCATAATTAATGTCCTTGTTACTCAGGTAAAGAACCTGCGGTCAGGTGTGTCCAGGGTTGCAGTGTGCACACTAGGCGATTTGTACAAGTCCCTGCAGAAGGGAATGGACCAGGAGCTGGAGGGGACAGTCAAAGCCTTGTTGCAGAAGGCAGGGGAGAGTAACGCTTTCATCAGGCAGGATGTTGATGCAGCATTAGATTGCATGGTTCAGCACTGCTCTCGCCCTCGTAGCATTAACGCTCTTCTCTCAGGGGGACTCAGGTCAGTATGAACTGAGCACATGCAAACACTTTAAAGGGCAGCAGCTTGTACAATCATTTGTTAATGCTGTGTACCATCTCTTGAGCCAATGGAATCTTTTAATGCTGAATTTGTTTGGATCCTCTCTGTTAGCCACCTCAATGCAGTGGTAAGGAAGTGCACAGCCCAGCACCTGGTAACTTTGGTGGAGAAAGTGGGCGCTGCTCGTCTGCTTTCTGGAAGTAAAGATCTTACGGACCGAATTTTGTCTGCAGTCACCAAACTGGCACAGGACTCATCACAGGACACAAGGTGTGTAGGATTCTCAAATCAGGTTTTTACAAATGACCTGTAGTCATGTTTCTCTACTTAATCCAGGCTTCCAAACCTCGTGTGCCATTTTCTAGGTGCAACATAGCTTCAAATCCCACCAGTGTTTCAGAAGAGCACTTTGTATTAACAGACTTCATGGTCTTTTGTAATAATAATTTATCCTTTATTAATCCTTGTGGGGAAATTTGTTCTCTGCAATTAACCCATCATGGATGAGCCATGAGCAGTAGGCTGCCATCAACCAGCGCCAGGGCAGCAGTGTCTTGCTAACAACACTTCGAAAACACCTAGGAGGAGTCAGGAATCGAACCAGGAATGTTTGGTTCCAAAGATGATTGCCCTACCTCCTCTGCCATGCCACCCCTTTCCCTTAGTTTGCTATGTTTTTATCACAGATCTTAAGTGGTTTTATTTCTTGGTTTGTTTTATTTGTTGCCTTTTTCCTGCACTAACAATGTTCATACAGCGAAAGTGCACTTGCTTTGTTTTCTCCACCTTAAGCTACTGGTGGTTCATATCAGCTCCAACTTGAGTTTTGCAGGATATGTTACTTTATTTCTACTGTTTAGATGTGTGTGGCTTACACATCCTGTAGAAATCAGCTTTCTTTCTGAGCAGTATTTTTCCTACACTGCTGATAGATGGTATTCAGCTGGCTTACTTTTTCTCACAAAGGTACTATGGGCGTCGAATGCTGCTCTCCCTGTCATACCATCCAGATTTTGAAAAAATCCTGGAAAGATGTAGCTCCATTGAAGATGCGCCCAGTGTCAGAGCTACTGTTCTATGTCTGAAGACAAAGGTACTGTACTTCGGTGCAACAACACAGGGTTTGCTTGTTTTTTTAAATTACACCGCACACTGATCCGTTATTCCTTGTTTTCAGGGTCTGGCTGAGATGTCCCAAGATAACCAAACAGCGAGTGGCAGGCGTTCCCTCCCAGGCAGCGGTACGGTCATATCATCCTCACTCAACAGAGAGACCCTCAACCAGACCAACAGGTGCGTCTGACTGGCAAGCTCTTAGCCAAAGATTTCAGAACTGCTGAGTTTTGGGGACAAAAAGAAACAAGTCTTTTCTTGTGTCGTGTGTTTCCTTGCAGAGATTCAAACAGTCACAACAGCTATAGGTCTCAGACTCAGAGTATCGCAGACAAGACTGAATACATTAAGCAAATCTCAGATCTGTTAGGTTCAAAGGACTTCAGAGAGAGGATTAAGGGAATCGACCAGCTAGTTTCTGACTGCCAGCATAACCCCTACATGGTCATCAACAGTA
Organism: Fistularia commersonii; assembly: GCF_037954325.1. NCBI lineage: Eukaryota > Metazoa > Chordata > Actinopteri > Syngnathiformes > Fistulariidae > Fistularia > Fistularia commersonii. The sequence goes on along the minus strand of NC_141284.1, from coordinate 12,462,882 downwards.
TCTTCCCAGTTAGTGTTTTGTTTGCCTAATCTCTTCAATATATTTTTCTATGTTTATCATAATGGGTTTGAATTTCATCACACAAGTCTGTTTCATTCATCAGGTGTTTGATGCTTTCAAAGCTAGACTGCAGGAATCCAATAGCAAGGTCAACCTGCATGCCCTTGAGTCTCTCCAGAAAATTATCCAGTTGATGAAGGACAACTTGTCTCAAGTGGTCAACATACTTGTCCCAGCGATTGTTGACAATCACCTCAACTCTAAGAACAACGCTGTTTACTCTGCTGCTGTTGGAGCAATCAACGCACTTATCTTGAATCTTGGTACAAATTTTAAGATTCCAAAAGTTTTGATTGACACTGTGATTAAAGTAATATTTCTGTCAAATTTGTTTACATTTCATTTCTCTGTCATTTTCACTTCCCTAAAGATAACATACTCCTTCTCCAGCCTCTGTGCACAAAGGCTCAGTTCCTAAGCGGCAAAGCAAAGGTGGATCTTATTGAAAAAGTAGCAGGTGCGATACTCAGAAAGAGATTCTCGCTGATGCAATTTTGGCTTCAACATGATTCGTTTTTCTCTTCTGACCTCGTCTTGCTCTCATTTAATATGCCTAGATCTCGTGACAGAGCTTTACCCTCGCAAGCCCCAGATGATTGAACAGAAAGTGTTGCCTTTACTGTGGCACCTCCTGGGCACAACCACACATAGTGGCACCATCCACGGCCGTGGTGGAAGTGTGCGAGGAGCTACCACCAAACTGTGCCAAGCCCTCTATGCCCAGATGGGGCCCAGCCTGACGGAGTGCGCTGCCTCTCAGCCTGTCCACGTCCAAAAATGTTTAAATGAGGTACTTTTTCTCCCAAAAAGTAGAATCCAAACAAATGTTGGAAAAGAAGAACTGACATGCAACACTGACCATACTTGAAGACAGGAATGTTTGTCATTTCCTATTGTGCCTGAACATTTCTGCCCATCAAGACAAAATTTTCAAAGATCAGGACTTCATTTTCTTATCTCAGTGATTTGTTCTCTGGTACACAAAGGGAGACAAATGCATCATGTAACAAATGACATCAGGTCTTAAACACACTCAACCTGCTTTATTTGCACTTTGAAAAGGTAGCTCATTATCATGATGGAAGTAATGAGTTTTCCATCATATGATTGTCATTGCTTTTCTTTTTTTTCCACAGTCTAGACTTGTACTGTATACAAATCAGACACTTTTGCAGAATGTAAAATAGAAATGTGTAAAAAAAAAAAGAATGAAGACCAGGATCAGAAAGATGTTTATTTTGGGGTTTCACCAAATGTGATGTGCTATTTTGAAAATGTTCCATGTAGTTTTTCATATTTGTGAATTGAGATTAATGAAAATAGTACAAAATACTTTTGTACAAACTTGTATTTGCACAGTATTAGCTTAAACTGTAATTGTATGCATTATCTGTTGTGTTTGTACAAATATCCTGTTTATTATGGGCTGGTTTCTACTGTTTTTGCATGACCAAACTGTAATGACAGGATCAGACTTTTTGCTTCAGAAGATACTATATCTGTATACAAGTACTGATAACCATTGTTGGAAAAACAAAGTAAAACAAATCATTTTTAATCCTTTGTTTGCGCGAAAAGGCACAGATGGATTATTCATTGTAGTGCCAGTTATCGAGTAGCCTTTTAAGTCATACATTGCTAAATTATATTGAACTTGTTTGTGAACAAGAGCGAAAAAAGTGATATAAATAAAGCGTTTTATTTCTGTAAAACAAAGTTGCATGTGCCTCTGTCTGATGTCGGTGTCAAGGGGATTCGGGCACAGTGCTCTGAGGGTAACAACAGCCGTTACATATTTGTACTTCCAAGCAAGAGGAGGATTATTTTACAGGACATACTAGAGGCTGAAAACATTCAAACTTTTAATTCCAAGTACAACACCAACAAAATGTGATTTAAATGAGTATTTGTACATACGGCGGTGCAGTGATTAGCGCTTCAGCCTCACAGCAAGAAGAACCCTGGTTCAATTCCGACAAGGCGACCTTTCTGTGCGGAATTTGCATGTTCTCCCCCTGTCTGCGGGTTCTCCGGTTTCCTCCCACAGTCCAAAAACATGCAGGTTAATTGGAAATATTGGGAAAATCCCCCCGAATGAATGAGTGAGTAAATGCTTGTTCGTCTATATATTTGGCCCTGCGATTGACTAGTGACCAGTACAGGCTGCGACCCTGAGTGCAGGATAAGAGCAGAAGATGAATGGATGGATTTGTATGTAACGCAGTAATTCAAAGATCTCTCAGACTCCATTCTACCAGTTACCAAAGCAAACTCAGCATAAAAGCCCAAACTCCTATCGCTATAAATCGTTTAACCTCAAAATATAAACCATCTATTAAATCTGTAATAGCAGCTCTGTGTTAATTAAATTTGTTGTTTCTTGCTTTTCTGTGATAAAGGTTGTATGAAATGTTGCCACGGTAACTGAGTACTAAGTCTGAGTCTGCCAGTTTTGTATGCATTAACATATACATGTCATTGCACCATTTGTTTGCCAACTGTGACTGAACCCCTATACCTGGAAGGCTTCTTTCAGGTAATTTACTTAGAAAACATAATAATGTAAGAAATTATCCACAGTAACACAAAAAAAGTCTCTTGATCTAGAATGATCAATATGTCTTGGGGAAAAGGTGGGATTGGCAAGCGGTAGAAAATATTACAAAGACAAATGACAGGATTTGAAAGTTCGAAGTTTAAAAGTTCAAAGTCAGCTGTCTTGTCAATTTCTCTGCATGTACATACAGACGAATCGAGAAGACATTTCTCGTAATCCCACGGCGTCATGAAATTAACAATGTAATAATAGTAATCAAGTGCAAATTAGCAGTAACGTGCACTGTTACATTAACAGTAAACATTAAACAAATGTGTCTTTAAATGACTGCAACAACATGTTATGGCCAAGCTTGTAATGAAATATTACAGTTTGTTAACGCAACCCAGAAGACATTTAATAATTAACGTAGCTGCCCTTTTGAAATTCAACTGTTTGGTTAAAGTGGGCTACATTTTACAGCCTTTCAGTAGCAGGATGCTCTTCAAATGGTTTGAGTTGTGCTTGAGGCAATGTTTATCTCCGGCCCTCAGGTGGATTTGTAATGTACCCTGAATTACACTATTGGATAACTTCAGAACTAACCAACTTACGTAACATTTGATCGAATATACTTTTTCCATATTTGTTGACAGTACTACCTCCAAATACAGTCCATTTTTCCAGTTAAAATCTTAGCAAAGGTATAAAAGTTAACCACCGCCGTTTTGTCGTCAAAGATTATTAATTTTTGCAACTTTATTTTTTGAAAGTTTGTAAAAGTGTGCAAAGTATTTGACATCAAATTAAACAATATAGGGTGGCACAGTGGTTAGCGCTTCGGCCTCACAGCACAAAGGACCCTGGTTTGATTCCGACAAGGGGACCTTTCTGTGCGGAGTTTGCATGTTCTCCCCATATCTGCGTGGGTTTCTGTATCCCGGTTCTCTGGTTTCCTCCTACAGTCCAAAGTCATGCAGCAAGTTCATTGGGAAAAATTACCCTGAATGCGTGAGTGAGTGAATGGTTGTTTGTTTATGTATGTGGCTTGTTACCTCTTATTGAATGTCATTAACAAACAAGGTTCACTTTGCTGTTACAGAGTGATGTAACTAGTGCAGGGATGGGCAAAATTTTTGGCTCTGGGGCTACATTGACTTTTAAAATTTGACAGACGGGCCGGGTCACCACAAGATTTGGTATATATAAAAAATAAAAACAAAAACGCATATGTTAACCGTACATATCAGACTCATCTGAAATTTGTCTGAACATTGTTTGACATTTGCTTTGAAAATAAAACCATCTTGGTTTGGAAGTTTGCTTGCATTTCATGCACAAACTGTTTTTTGCCCTTGTAGACTCAATATCAGCTCATTCAAGTGTGTCAGTATGTCCAGTCACACCAAATCACAGAGCCAATCTGTGTCATTCAGCTCAGGAAAATTCTCAAGTAGCTCCAAAAATGAAATAATCTCCTGTCTGAGCTCCCACATTCATTGATCCGATCATTCAATCATTCACATCAAGTATGAATTCTGAACCAATCTTTGACGTCCCGATTAAAAAGACCAACGGGCCGGATGTGGCCCGCAGGCCGTCGTTTGCCCACCCCTAAGCTAGCGACTGCAGTGGAGTTGCGCATTTCAACATTTGACATGAAGTATTCTACTGCAACGTAGCTGCTCAGTAAAGCTTTTCTGTGCTATCGATAAGGGCTTTATGATAAGGGCTTAGAAATCCTTGAATTGCTGTGCTGTTAGGCATCCCATTCCCGGGTGTTCCCTTACCTTCACTCACAAAATGGAAAATCCCCCCAACCCCCCCAACCGCGTGTGGATCTTTCCATTCTGTTACTAAGGCAGCTGGATCGATGCCATGGCAACCCGGACCAGCAGGAGTGTGAGAGGCTGAGTGCACGGTCACCGTCCTCGACACCTCGCTTTTGTCAAGGCCCAGATGTCTTGGGAAGGTCCTGGTTTTCAGCCAAGTGGAGCTTCTGTCTGAAAATGCTCACGTTAAGGATGTGCAAAAGTGAATTCTTAACTGAAAGGTGTTTTTTTTTTTTGGTTTGAGTTATGAAACTGCTCCGGATTGGTGATTTGTGTGTTTGTTCTTGTCACATCAACCCCACCACGACATTAAGTAGCTGGTAATTGGTTGCATGGAAATTGTGGTGTTAATATAAGGCCCGTTTATAAGTTGCCGACCAAAATTCTACACCTTCATAACATCATGACATCCTTTGACAGTTCACATTCTACTGGAGTCATGTCATGTACCTTTTTTTTTCCTGAAGTACATCCAGTAAGACTACATTCAAACAGAGCTCAAACATCAGCTGATTTGAAACACACCCCAAACATCTAGTCTTTGGTAAAACCTTTGTCATAGAAAAACATCAGATCATTACATTTGAAAAGGATACATCGAAGTGCTGAGCTCTTCCAGCTGTGGGATTAAATGACACAAGGGGTGTATAAAAAACAGAAATGACAAGAAACAGAGAGTGACAGCCAATAACGCGTTGCAAAATCAGATCATATTACATAGGATTCCGCCCGGCCAGTCACTATTTGAATTAAACGGCCATTGACTGACGGCAATTTTCCATCTTTATCCACACAAAGGAGGCACTTTATAGTCCATCTGCTCCACAGCAGTATCATCTAGCACAGTTAGAACAAGCATATGTTCTTGGCACCGGGATTTGTAATCAACTGAGGGCTTGTTCTTGCCTCTCTCACATACTGCACCGCAATTTCCATGGAGTTTCACACCGGCCTCGGGCATGGAATGGACTAACAAGAGACACCCCCATGTGTTCTTGGACTATCTGTTCATCCTGGATAATGATTCAATATTTAAACAGACTGTGCTCTGTTGTTTTTTACACAAAAAAAATATGGACACAACGCTTGTCTTGGCAGAAATCTAGATGTGTCCAGGCATGTGACAACCAGGACAGTCATGTAGGCAAGTGTTCCTTTCCCCTCAGAGCATCCATGAAAGCCATAGGCGCCAGCAAAGGCTTAACGTATATATTGATTTTGGGTATCTGGGAGACATTATGGTAAAAGTATTGTTATACCGGGCGTTGTATTTTCACAATATTTTTTCAGATTAGAGGAAAAATCTGACGTGAAATGAGTAGTTTTATCGAAAACCCTGGAAAGATAGAATGAAGCCAGTCAAATCGGCAAAAAATGTGCGAAAAATGATCAGAAACTATGTCAAAATTAAACGAAAACATGTGAGGCAATAGTGAAAACCAGAAAAGTATCAGAAAACGATAACTGCCGCTGACACAGCCGGGGAGGGGTCTTTTCTTATATTTCTCAACATGTAAACCAGCAGGAGTGCGTGCTTACGTTGCAGAGGAGGTGCTCCAGGTTGTGGTCGGATGCACACTTCCTCTGGTCCTCTGAAAGCTCCTCCACGTGGCTGTCGAGGCTGAAGTGAAGCCGGGCCAACTTCTCCTGCATCTCCCGTACGTGCTCCAGCTGCTCGAAGGAACACACCTTACCTGCAAAACCGAGGGGTGCGGGGGGTGTCAAAAACCAGCTATATGGTGTCTGGGTTGTATATTAATGGGACATTATGGCAAAGTCAGAATGTCATGGAAGCAGATGAGTCAAAAATAGAAATCTGGCTCTTTCATCCCCTCTGTGTAACTGAGCTCCTTTGGAAAACGCCTGTATTTTTAGCTTGAAAGAGAGTATTCCCCCGACGGCCCAGCCCAGCACTCCTGCAACTCCCTCCTTGCCGGTGCCCCAGCGGTGACCATCAGGCCTCTGGAGCTTATTCAGAAAACGGCAGCCCGCCTGGTGTCCAACCGTCCCAATTTCTCCCACACAACTCCCCTTTTTATGTCCCTACACTGGCTCCCCGTAGCCGCCCGCATCATGTTCAAGACCCTGGTGCTCGCCTACCGGGCAGTGAATGAGACAGTCCAGTCATATCTTCAGGATATGGTCAAGCCACAAGTCCCTACCCTTCCCCTCCGATCTGCCACCTCAAGGCGACTGTTCACCCCATCACTCCGAGCCCCTGGCTGCAGATCTAACCGGTCTCGGCTCTTCTCGGTCTTGGCTCCTCAGTGGTGGAACGAACTCCCGGAAAAGGTCAGAACAGCGGGGTCGCTGCCCATCTTCCGCCGTGAGCTGAAAACGTACTTCTTCATCAAGCACTACCCCACTAATCGCACTTAGCCCCCCCCCCAAAAAATAACAAAACAAAGAAATGAATGTATGTATCTATATAGTTTTGAGATGGCTATTTGGTAGAGTGGTGACTTCTGACTACCGACTACTGGTACTTTGGATCTTCGGTGACTGAATTGCACTTTTTGTGAGTCGCTTTGGATAAAGGCGTCTGCCAAATGACTGTAATGTAATATAATGTAATCACGGTTGTCTCACCAAAAGCTTGCAGTTTGCCCGAGTGGAAGTCATTTAGGAGGTTTAAAAGCCCCCCCTCCATCTCTCGCACGTCTGATACGTCCGTGAGAAATGAGTGCTGCAGGGGGGAAGACTGGACCACCTTACTGGGCCCTGCCGGCTGGGGGGCCCTCTGCTTTTCCTTGTGGGGCCTTGAGGGGAAATAAAGCAGAGGAAGAAAACAATCATGAGAAATCCTCTATTTCACATCGATAAATAAATATGTATCATAAATGGTAAAGCAGCGCCACCCCCCTCGTCTACGTCCAGAAAAAATCTGATGTGTACAAGGAGGGTGTGAGAGTAGAATAGTGCCTTTGAATCCAATGATACTTAAATATGTGGTAGAATTTGTCCTGTTAAACAGAAAATCTGAACCTGACAGACACCTGGTGGTCTTTGGTGCAGCTACGACGGCTGTGAAAACCTCTTTCGCTTGTCCCGGTGCTCCAATGGACCTTTTGTACTTGCCCCTATTTTTCGGGGAGGGGGGCTGCGGCAACCCCAGGGAGAAAGTGGCACTTTTACTGGCCGGCAGGACGGAGAGTTTACGCGGGTTGATGGGTGGAGGCGGGGGCTGAGGGAGAGACACTTTTGGACTCCGCTTCTTGCGTTTGTCTTCCATGGCGGCCTGAACGACTCCCTCTGGGAGGGAGGGACCTTATGGACGCCCTGAAACAACAAAGGTGGGAAGTTGAAACCCAACGGCACAGGGGTCGCAAGTATACCAACATTTGTGCAGCAGCACAGGAGTCCCTTGGAGTCCCATTTCTGCAGAACAAATAAGCAATGAAAAGCATATAACCATGTTACGCACAGTTCTATGCAAAAAGCAATTTTGATTCCATTCGGATCGGATTGATTATTTTCAATCGACCACAAACTGCAAAAGGGAATTTGTATTACCTTCAAAAATGTGGAAAATCTGTCTCTGTGCATTCAAAACAAAGTTAGCATATTCAGAATCGAGATTAAAATATAGGTCTTGTGAGCTAGCGTGGATTGGATACCAACAATATGTTGTATCTGACTACTCGGTTTAGACACGTCTATTACTTTCAAAAATCAAAACAATCTGAGCTAATATAAAGGAGGTGGGCCTTTTCTGTTCACATGGCACACGAGAACGCGCGTTATAGCGTGAAAGGGGATTACAAAACACAAACAAACAACATCCGACGACAGGATGCGTCCGATTTCAGACGCTTCATTCGTGACGATACAGATTCGGGGAATCCGACGAGGAGAGCTGGTTTGCAGGGATGCTGCATTTCGGGTCGATAAAGAAACGCTGGGTTTGTAATCGTTCATACGTGCCATTGTTAGAACACAAAACGACGGAGCTGGTTTCAAAATAGGGGTCCTCCAAAGATGGCCACAATGCCAACTTTAAGCTGTGAAATCGGTCTCCAAGGGGGTTTATCACGGGGGGGGTCCTGCGCGAATTGACGTGCATCGTCCGTATAGAAGTCTTGTCCATGTCGGCGTGGAATCACACTTAGAAAATTATAATTAAACTCCAAAATGAAGCGTTGAAAGCCCTTCCCGGGAAGAGCAGGCGAAGCTTACCGTCTCAATTACGCACCGTAGAACAAATCAGCCAAGACGCAGCGCCACCTTTCTCATCGTGGGATTCAGAGGAGCGATGTGCATCGCGGAGATTTTAACCTTGAAACGCAAAATGAGTTTAATAAACCCCGACGAAGCTGTGCGTGAAGCCGTATCGTGGATCCGGCGCCGCGAAAACGCGATAGCGATGCGCCAAGCGCTTCTGCTTATCCCTGTTTAAGTCGCCAGTCCGCCCTGATTTGTGTCCCGCAGGCACCGCAGCTCACAGACGCTGCGTGAACGTCCTTCCTCTTAACGGGTGAAACGGTCGGTACCACCGAATCACCACAAGATGACGCCATTGACCTCTGGAAGGTATTTCTGCCATGTTATTTGTATCGTCTTAATTCAAGGTTAATAACCGAATTTGATATTTAATGGCTTGGAAGCATGTGACAAAGACATAGCATTTGAAAATAAACTCTTTTGTCATTGTATATTAGGACTACAACGAAATTGAGGTGCATCTGTGCATTTCCTGTCTGTTTGGTCACACACAGGCTCACACTGAGCAACTGAGCATCCCACACAAACACACACACACACACACACACACACACACACAGAGCTCAGATGAGTGACTATAAATGAAAATGAATTTGACTTTACATTTTGTCACTGGTTGTGTATGCTTGAATAATGTGTCCATTTCCATTATACTGTATCTGCTCCAAGCTACTTTGAATAACTTTTGAGTGTCAGACCTTCTTTGTCCTCAACATTTTTTGTCTTTACACATTTTGATATATTGTAGCGTGTTGTGGGGAGGCTGGCCGGCAGAATCACAGAATCCTTTGTGAGTGATGATGACTGTTGGAAGCTTCTTGTGGTTCTGTGTTAGAGAACTCCATTGTACAGCTGTACAGTGCCGTGTTTGATGTGTGACGCTAACCTGCACTGTTAGTTGTCGTAACAGGGGGCGCATCCTCAGTCTAACTGTGAGCGCTGAGAAAGACACCCGGGGTTTCCCCAGTTCATTGACTGAAGACTTAACACTATCTCTCAAAGATCATAATCCTGAGAACAATTTGTCCTTGACTCCAATTGCTACTTTGCCAAACCCCAGCTCCTAAAACTGCATTTATGCTTGAAGATGAGCATTAAGAATGATCAGGTAGCTGTTATTATATTTGGATTAGTGGCAAAAAAGGTAAAATTAAAGGTGAGATCCACCATATTTATATTCAAGATACTTTAATACACATTATCAATGCATGCATTATCTTGTCCTCTGACTATTTGAGCATGTTAGCTGGATTCAAACAACCTTTCCATTTCCCCCTTTATTTAAACCATAACCTTTTTAGTGTGTCCCTGGATTATTGTGTTGTGTTTTTTTTTTGTTATTCAGTGTATTTGTATGTTAGCATCCATCCATCCATCAATTGTCTACCTCTCATCTTGGATCAGGTTGCAGGGGCAGCAGCTGAAGCAGAGAGGCCCACACCTCCCTCTCCCCGGCCAATTGGACCAACTCTTACAGGGGGATTCTGAAGCATTCCCAGGCCAGCCTAGAGACATAGTCCCTCCAGTGTGTCCTGGGTCTTCTCTGGGGCCTCTTCCCAATTGGATATGCCCAGAATGCCTTATCAGGGTGGCGGGCAGGGGGTATCCTGACCAGTTGTCGTGGAGGAGCAGTGACTCTACTCTGAGCCCCTCCCGGATAGCCAAGCTCCGCACCCTATCTCTAAGGGAGAGCCCTACAGAAAAAACCTCCAGTCACTTGAATCTGTGGCCCTGTTTTTTCGGTCACGACCCACAGCAAGGTAGGAATGTAGATCAGCTGGTAAATTGAGAGCTTCGTCTTTTGGCTCAGCTCCTTTTTCATCAGGACAGACATAGTCCGCATCACTTGCTGATGCTGTCTGCCTGTCCATCTCCCCCATAACATCCAGAGCCTTTGGGAAACCAGGGCAGATCTCCTCCACCCCTGCCAAGGAGGAGATTTCTGATTACTTTTGCAACTTAAGCCCCGGAAATAGGACAGTCAACGCCAGAGTCCTCTGACTCTGCTTTCCCGTTAGAAGGCATATCATCGGGATTAAGGAGACCTTGGGAGTATTCCTTTCACTGATCCACGATGTCCCGGGTCATGGTCGGCAGCTCACCAACTCCATTGTACACAGTTGACATGACGTACAGCTTCCCCCTCCTGAGCCGCCGGATGGCGGACGTGACTCTCCTTGGCACCTTCTGACAGTCATTCTCCATAGCTTCACCTAACTTCTGCCAGTTTTCCTCAGAAATCACCACAGCTGCATGCTACTTGGCGTGCCTGCACATGCTGGCTGCCTCCGGAAGCCCATAGGCAAGAAAGGCTCGGTAGGACTCCTTCTTCAGCTTGACGGCATCCCTCACCGCTGTTGTCCACCAATGGGTTTGGGGGTTACCGCCTTGAAAGACACCCACCACCTAACGACCAAAGCTCTTTTTGTCTACCACTTTGACAATGGAGACACAGAACTTGGCCCACTCAGACTTTTTGTGCCCAGCCTCGCCCCAGAGCTTCAACATAGCTCTGCCAGAAATGTGAGTTAAATCTCTTTCTAACAGGGGACTCGGCCAGACGTTCCCAGCAGACCCTCACCATACATTTGAGTCCCCCAGGTCCTCCCCCAACATCAGAGTCAGCTCACCATTAGACGGTGATCAGTTGACAGCTCCATCCCTCTCTTCACTTGAGTGTCCGGAACTCGCAGCCTCAACTCTGATAATACGACTACAAGGTCGATCATTGAACTGTGGCTGAGGGTGTGCTGGTGCCAAGTGCATATGTGCACACCTTTATGTCTGAACACTGTGTTCTTTATGGACAGTCCATGACGAGCACAGAAGTCCAGTAACAGAACACCGCTCGGATTCAGATCGGGGGGACTGTTCCTCCCAATCATGCTTTCCAGGTCCAGATGTCACTGCCAACATGAGCGTTGAAGTCGCCCAGTAAGGCGAGGGGAGTCCCCGACATGAGTGCTCTCCAGCAGCCCTTTTAGGGACCCCAAAAGGGGTGGCTATTCTGAACTGCTGTTGGGTCCATAGGCACGCATAAGAGTCAGAACCTGTTCCCCAACTCAAAGGCGGAGGGAGGCTTCCCTCTTGTCCACAGGGTTGAACCCCAACATGCGGGCGCCGAGACAAGGGGCAGTCAACATCCCCACACCTGCCTGGCACCTCTCAACTGGGCGACTCCAAAGTAGAAAAGAGTCCAAAACCTCTCATGGCCTGGTTCCAGAATCTGAGCTGTGCATCAAGCTGACTCCGACTATATCCAGCTTGAAGCTCTCAGCCTTTGTGCACTAGCTCAGGCTCTTTCCCCACCAGAGAGGTAACGTCCCATGTGCCAAGATTCAGCTTCTGCAGCTGCTGATCAGACCCCCAAGGTCCCCCACTCCAGCCACCACCCAGTTTACATCGCACCTGACCCCCATCGCCCCTCCTACAGGTGGTGAGCACCGGGGAAGGTGTTGCCCTTTCAGGCTGAGCCCGGCCTGGCCCCATTTGTGCAGGCTCGGCAACCAGGCGCTCGCCATCAAGCCCCGCCCCTGGGCCTGGCTCACAGAAAGAGCCCCAGTGACCCGCGTCCGGGCAAGGGAAAACCATGCCCGTTCGTCTTATTCATCATCAGGGGGTGTCTTCATGATTAACACTTTGTCTTTATGTTTGCACAATTTATTTGATAACATTTTGAGGTACTGAACTTTTGGTTTTCATCTTTGAAGGTGAAACATGGACTTTTCACTCTTTCTCCAGTGTCATTTGGCCACAGTATATACAGTATTTTTTCCCAGAAGAAGATCAGTTCATGACCATGGAGGTCAAAAATGCAAGAAACAGATGATACCTCTGATGACAAAAATAGACATTCCTGCTGAGTCCTCAGAAATTTGTCAATATAAAAATGTATCAGATATCAACACAGCTGGAAATCTGTCATGAAGAAATCAATTATCAAATTACTAGTTGTAAATATACTTTGAATACATTGTAGTGATTGTTAAAGAGTAATTGCTGAAATTGTTAGCTACCTAGCTAGATCAAGAAGTTGGAGGATTTCAGGTGCTTGGGATCAACATTCCAGAGCAACAGAGAGTTTGGAATAGAGGTGAAGAGACGGATTCAAGCAGGTCGGAATGGGAGGAGAAAAGTACCAGGGGTACTATGTGATAGAAAACTATCGGCCAGAATGAAAGGAAAGGTGTACAAGACAGTGGTGAGACCAGCGATGCTGTATGGACTAGAAACATTTACAATGACGAAAAGACAGAAGGCAGAGCTAGAGGTTGCAGAAATGAAGATGTTAAGGATCAGGAATGAGGTTTTCTTTGGGAGTGACCCGGATGGATAGGATCGGGAATGAGTCTATCAGAGGAACAGCATGTTGAATGTTTTGGAGAGAAGGTCAGAGAAGCTAGACTGAGATGGTTTGATCATGTACAAAGGAGGGATAGTGAATATATTGATAGACAGATGCTGGAATTGGATCTTCCAGGCAGGAGGTCTAGAGAAAGACCAAAGAGAAGATTTATAGACGCAGCGAGAGGAGGATACAGAGCATAGGGTTAGATGGAGAGGGTTGATTTGCTGTGGCGACCCCTGTTAGGAAAAACCGAAATGGGAAGAAGAAAGTTAGCTACCTGGCTAAACTTAGGAATTAGAAAATGATTACTAGTAGTACTATTAATTCAGTAGATATTTGTGAAAATAATCATAATGACAGATTCACCAAATGGCCAGCAACAAGATGATGAGGCACAGTAATCTCAATAGTACACTGGTTGTGACAGGAAGTTTTCTGTCAGGTCCTTGTGATTATACCGATTGCACCAAACCTGGCATAATGTGGTGCCCAGGAAATATGGACGTCAAAGACACACGGTGATAATGGGAAAAAGAGTGGAAGGGCCAGGCACAAATACCGGTACTTAAATTAATGGAGACAGCAGAAAGATTCCTTTTAATGACAACTGGACTCGATAGACAAGTTTAAATTTATCTTATTTTATTTATATTTTTAGCTTGTTACTGTCTGTTCTCTGTATTGTATGCTGCTGCTTCCCAGTAATTTCCCAATTCGAGGATCAATAAAGTACATCTTACGTTATCTTGAACTGATGGGCTGGAACAGACTGCATTTTGACGATGAGAGAAGCCCAACAAAGCCTTTTTTTTTTTTTTTTTTACATGTAACCGATAAACAATGAAGAAAATAACCCTGTTTGACCCCACAACTTCAGTCTTTTACAGTATACTGTGGTCCACTTTGTGACATCACATCCTGTATGGCAAATTAAAGAAGGCTGAACTGGGAAAGAAAGAGCCTTCGGAGAGCCTTGTTATGTCACCAGTCTTTTAAGGAGGGGCAGTGGAATGAAGCAGACTTTAAACTGAGAAAAAAAATGTATTGGTCTATTTCCCCAATTGACTGCAGTTTTAGAAAACCACTTCACATTACCTGGCTCCCCCCACCCACTTAAACAACCAACTTTAGTCCCTCATCAACACAGCACTGCAGCATTTGTACTATGAACAGTACCAAAGTTATTGGTGCATCTTATCTTAAGAAAGGCCGCAGAATAGCAGAACTTTACATGTTCCGCATACGTGAACGTCCTGGGACAGCAAGAACATAAAAAGGACGACATACATTAAAAACAATACAAAAATATTTCTTTTTATTATGGCAGAACAAAACAAAAACATGACACAAAATGCAGTTGTAGAAAAATACATAGCTCTCAAGCATGCTTGTCTTGTTCCAATGTGAGTGGGCCCAAAATAATTTAGATCTAACTGACTTTCTGGTCTGAGGATCTGTTTGAGTGAGAGTATGCCTTTCCAAGGACTATTCTGTCCCTTAAGAGCTTGAAGAAGGCATAGTAGTTGCTGAAGAGGATCAGAGCCAGTGATATTGTCTGGTGCCACTTTTCTGAGCATATCAGTGAGTATAGTTGGTAGAATATCATGGCTCCCTCGAGGATGATGAGTATGTTCAATATTCGTAAAGGCTTGTTGAAAAAGAACTAGGGAAAATAAGAATAAAAATAATTGAACAAAATCAAGACCTGGCACTTGCCAATACAGTTGAAGTATAATAATTGTACTTTGAACATGATAAATCAGCTGATTCCAAAAGTGTTGGCATGAAAGTAACAGATGTATACTCACATAGAAGCGATAATGTGACACATCTGATGGGACTGCAACGTTGTAGTGACCCATAGCTTTGTAGACGTTCTTATTGTGTTTGACCAGGACTCCCTGGGGCCACATGTACTCTTCTGTCCATCTATTAGAAACAAAAAACAACCAAAACACAAATTAAAAACACAGGCTTTGAATAGTGTGACATCATGTTAATCTTAATCACAGGAATATTTTTTTCACTTTAGCCTCAATTTTCTTATTTGCAACAGCAGTAAAGCTCTATGTGAAGTACACACATGTGCTGGAGAACATTGGAGCAGAGGGCTGGGTCGACTTTTTGCCAGCAGCCAAGGTGGGCTGCGGCTTTGTGGAGCAGATCACAGTATCGAGGCGGCAGCAGGTGTCTCATGAGGATGACAGACGTGCTCACAGACACCAGGATGAAGAGCTCACAGGACCAGCGTTTGTCCACATACTGGGTGCTCTGTGGGAAGAGACAATATAGATATGCAGTGTGATGATGCCTGAAGATTAATGACAGGACATGATTTTTCACAGAAATATCTGATCAGTTGGGGACTCGGACACAAATTTTGTTTAGACACAGATATTTAGTCAGATGTTTCCAATCATTCATTATCTAAGTGAACCACTTAGTCTGCGGACAGGAATGCATGAGATAAGGGAGAGCGTCTCTGCTGTCATTGGGCAAGAGGTGGGGTATACCCAGGACTAGTCACCAATCACTCCCATATTCACACATACGGACAATTAACCTCCAATTAACCTACTGCATGTTTTTTGGAAAGTGGGAGGAAACCAGGGAAACCCACACAGACATGGAAAAGATTCAAACTCCACACAGAACGACCCTGTGTTGGGATCAAACCTCGTATCTTCTCGCAGTTTGGGGGAAGGGTGAAACATTACGCCACAATGCCACCTGAATGCAGGGTTGTGATGCCAAAACCAAGAGGTCAAATGATTATGTTGTTGTGATAGCAAAAAAGGATCTTCCTGAAGTCATTGGTTTCCACAAGACGAAATACATATATCATCCATTAAATAAATAGACGCTGCAGTTAGTTGACAGTCCATTCAGCAGCATTCCACATTTTCGTGTAGAAATGAACTTGACAGTGAGTTGTAGGTTGTGGATACAAATGAACAAAAAATAAGTATTGGCTTGTGTATTAATAGTTAATATCCAGATGTGTAATGCAGTATTCTTCGCACCTTCACAAACCAAACAGGTACAAAGGCCACGTAGTAAGCACTCAGCATGGAGCTGACGAGCACTTCCTTCATCCTCCAGTTGAAGTCCATCTTTAGATACTCCACCTCTTTGCGGATGAGATCCGGTGAGAGGCAGCAGGCGTGAGTCGGCATGACCTGAACACCATAAAGCTGACTTGTGTGTTGCTTCCAGGTTTCCTTCAGGACAGTCAGGTAGTCTCTCCCCCGACTAACACTCCCCACCTCCTTGGAGCCAATGCTGGCAATGGGGGAGAGCGGACCTGCTCGCCGGAAGTCGCAGCTCAGCCGAAAGAATGGAATATACATTCCAAAACTGTTGCAAAAACATGTCATTAATGGATTATTAGACAAGTTGCACTTGCATATACATGTATAATTCTCTTATGGGCTTAATATGACAGCAATCTTCTTATAGCTGCCTATTTCATTGTACCATTGGAATCTCATATCCTCAGTATTCACGAGTTAGATGTCAATTTCAAACGGTTGGGGTTGAGACATCGCACAAATCAAATGTTACGCCACATCATTGAAATTAAATCACAAAATGTCAATACCGACAAACACAAAGGATACCAAAGAACCCTCATTATATTAACCAATGCTTAGAATAAACAAATTTTCAACTCTATAGTGGTTGTCAGCACGGTGCATGGCTGCCACCTAGCTGTGCCAGGAGAGCAGTTAGGGGTTCAGAGTCTTGCTCAACAACACTTAAATAGGCTAGGAGTAATCAGGAATCAAACCAGGATTGTTCAGTTCCAAGGATAATTGCTCTACCCCCTGTGTCACACCGCCCCTATTTTTGTTGTTCTTCAAAAAAATCTGTTGTGGTACTCTGTGATACACTTCAAGGGTATAATGAAGCTACAGACAAAAGATTTAATTCTTGTCCTGTACCAGCAAAAGTCATTTTGTCAAGATGTGTGACTGGCTTTCTTGGGGAAATGTTGCCAGTGACAAGAAAAGTGATTGATACTGTGATCTCTCAATACCTATCCGTGGATCACCACTGTAACCATTTTATCTTTTGCTGTCATTCGATAGGCAGATCACAGAAAGTATATACTTTTGACATCATGATGCCAAAAGAACATGCTCTGTCAGTTCTTTTTGCCAGGTGAAAATTAAGTAAAACATGGGATTTCTGAGTGAAGATCTGGGGTGATCCGCTCAGGTGATCAAGAAGCAATTATCATGATTGAGCTGTTAAAATAATTTTGCCTACTTTTGTTTTCCTTTCACAAAAGTCAATGGTACTTAAATGTGATTGAAAGTGGGCTGTTCATCGACTGATGTAACATTATCTATCTGAGAAATGGAGAAAATCAGCAGAGAGCAATAAGCTGGGACTGTTACACAGTAACTGTAAACACATTAGAAATCAAGTGTCAAATGATAATAAAACGCCCAAAATATCAGAGGACACAAAAATAATACCTTGTCCAAACTCCCCTGAATACCAGAGTGTAGCGCTGCAATCATTACAACCCCCCCTAACATTTCCTGAATGTGCTTACGGGTAGCAGAGGAAGAGCAAGCTGAGGACAGAGTAGGTTCTGAAGAGATATATGAGGGAGCGGCACAAACTCCAGCCGGTCAGTGTCAGTACAGCAAAGCGCGCCATCACTAGAAAGATTGAGTGCGGGAAGGATAGCTTCCCACTCTGCGATGCCTGTGGGGAAAAAAAAGGGGAAACAGTTGTAATTGAGTTTAACTTTACAATTTCACTAAACAAATACAAAAATGTCCAGAACATCCAAACAACAAAATAGCAAGACAAAATCATGACAGTGGGAAAGGCTGGCAATGAAAATCCGACCACTCTAGCTTCCAACAATGTAAGGGGTTTAGGCCGTTATATTACAACTAGTATGGTCCATATCATAAACAAACACTTACCTCTTTAACGATGGCTGCAATTAACCTTCTTGCCAGTATGATGATTATGAACATGAGCATGTTGTAATCAATCAAGTGAAAGTTCTGAAAATTATACAGATATTGGATTATTTTTCAGACTATTACCAAAAAACACTGAACCGAAGTTGAGGACAGTCAGACATGTGAAGCTCTTAATTTTTTCATCACAAATCTGAGTAATGTTAGTCAAACCCATGGGAAAAGATAATATATTACTGAATAAACCAAATGGCTGGCGTTTTGCTGTGCAAGTGCAGGAAAAAAGTTTGATCGTGAATAATTAAACCCACAAGATAGTTTCTTTTTTAATGATACAACATGTTCATCAAGATTATATAAAATGTGCATTAAGGTACATCAAGATTGTGATACTGACAAAATCCCCAGCTGCTCACCAGTGATGTGTGTGAGGGGGGGTGTGATGGGGGGTACCACCATACAGTCTTGTAGATGTTGACGTAATGGACGAAGAGGGCAATTAGGTGGCAGAAGAAAAGATGGAGCTCGAACAGCACATTACGATCCATGGACAACTCTGGGATTTTGCAGTGCTTCAGGGGAACCACCGTCTGTGCTGCCAGCGGGGGGCTGGACATGCATGTTCCTGTCCCGTTCCTACAGACATGGCACAGCATAAGAATTATACAGACCTACTTGTTAAAATATGAAGTGGGATGAGTGTAGTTCAAGGCACCATAGTGTCACATAACATTCTAGCAGCCGTCACAAACAATAATATACTTTTGACACAAACGTTTTCATGACAATACCTTTGCAGTACCAATGGGGAATATTTGATCTGTCTGATATGGGGCATTTCCATTCCTGGCTAGATATTTGTTTTGAAATGGAACTGCAACCAATGTGAGTATTGTGTCTCTCTTTAGAAATATCTGGCATATTGTGTACCAACAGGAATCACTTGACATTTCTTTCCAGTTGTGGATACAGATCGCAGTCCTCATTGGAGGTACAGTGAGACGTCAGACCTAACCTTAAAATAGGTATTCAAGGTGAGAGCTGGCAAACGGTGGGAAGGATTGTCATGCAAGGTAAACAGATACTGACGGCGAAACAATCCATAAATATCAGAGGTGTACTTAAAGCAGTACCGAGCGTGCCGTGTAAATAAATCCTGACTTACCTGGTGCGAGACCGGACCCCTGTGACAGGAGAACTGGTGGAGTGGTTGCCATTGCTGACTGAGCCTGGTTCAGCACTCAGTGGGGGTCTGCAGTATGTGGTTCGGTTTGCTCCTCTCCTTCCACCGGCCATTGCAGACACACCCACGGCTAACTTGTGTGGTCACTTCTCTCGTTACTTTGGAACCTGTTTACAGTAGAGGCAATGAGACCATGCGAATCAAGTGCATTCAACAAATACATCACTGTTGTGGTGATGCGTTGGAATACATTAAATCTATGTGGTGTGCAGCAAGAAGGGTAGGATTTGATGACAATGCATAACGTGGAAATAAAATTAAAGTACAGTATCGCGGTGTGTTGTAACTGCAAGAATAAACCGTGCCATTGCAAGACTTTACAAGGACAAAGTAAGAACACCTGGAATGCATAAAATGATCTGGCGCCCTATACGATCTGAACGTGATACATGTGCTTCATAAACAGCGCTGAACAACCAAAAAATCCACGAGCAGCACAGCATCCACTAATTATAGTGTTTGTTATTGCGGAAGCTGCCATAGCAAGCTAGTTCTTTAGCAACATCATTCGAGCTCACCCCAAGTCAAATCTCCGTGGGGAGCAATTTCCGTGTGAACCACGAGGCAGCCGGTGAAAACATCGAGGGGCTACACAATGAAGACCCTCCTCTGTCCGCCAAGACCATGCTTGACTAAATACAAAGATGTGAGGCCTAGTCTAACAGTGCCTCGGGCTGGCTAACTGTGAGCTAGGCTAGTTAGCTAACCTGTCTTGCTAGCCAAACAAGAAAATAGTAGCTTACCAGAGGCAAAGTCTGCTGAGTCGGTGTTCGATTCTTCTCTGCTGCATACATTTAGTTTTTAAACACAATGTGTGTTCGCAATATTTATTGAAAAACTGACGTCATTTTTATTGACTCCAAAGAAGACACTCATTGTTGATGTAAAGCCAGCTTCTGATGGATAGGGGCGCGGATGACTATCGACCTGTGGGAGGAGAGTCATTTAAAGGGACATATCAGAGGTACAATTTGGCCAGGAAGCACATGTAAATTGAATTTCATTTTAAATGATCTTTCATCTAAAGTCACTCATACTGAGTTACGTGCCTGTCATTTATTAATATAGTATATCTGTCGTCTTTTCCCATCAGGGGTTGCCACAGCGAATCAACCTTCCCCCCTCTTACCCTATTCTCTGTATCCTTCTCTCTCGCAACAACTACCTTCATATCCTCTCTCACTACGTCCATAAATCTTCTCTTTGGTCTTCCTCCAAACCTCCTGCCTGGCAGCTTCAATTCCAGCATCCGTCGACCTATATATTCACTATCCCTCCTCTGTACATGACCGAACCATCTCAGTCTGGCTTCTCTGACCTTCTCTCCAAAACATTCAACGTGCTGTTCCTCTGATAGACTCATTCCCGATCCTATCCATCCGGGTCACTCCCAAAGAGAACCCTAGCATCTTCATCTCTGCGACTTCTAGCTCTGCCTCCTGTCTTTTGGTCATTGTAACTGTTTCTAGGCCATACAGCGTCGCTCGTCTCACCACTGTCTTGTACACCTTTCCTTTCATTCTGGCCGATAGTCTTCTATCACATAGTACCCCTGACACTTTTCTCCACCCATTCCAACCTGCTTGAACTTATCTCTTCACCTCTTTTCAACACTCTCCATTGCTCTGGACTATTGACCCGAAGTACCTGAAATCCACCAACTTCTTGATTTCCTCCTTGAACCCGCCTCCTCACCTCTTTTCCACACTGTCTGTTGCTCTGTACAGTTGACCTAAGTACTTGAAATCCTCCAACTTCTCGATCTCCACTCTCTGTAGCCTCACCGTTCCACCCGGGTTCCTCTCAGTCACACATATATGCTGTCCTGCTGAGACTAACCTTCATTCCTCTCCTTTCCAAAGCATTCCTCCACCACTCAAGATTTCCCTCAGCCTGTTCCCTACTCTCACTGCAGATTACAATGCTATCTGCAGACATCTCCCTTATCCTTCAAAATGGGCACCATCACACTTCTCCATGCCCTTCCTGATGGAATCCTCTGGATTTATCCGGGCTTGGGACTGGTTCAGGGAGACAGTGGCTTGTGCCCCCCTGAGGCTGCATTATTATTGAAGTATTTCTATACTGAAATCCAAAGCAATGTGACTTTTCAGATCAAAATAATAATAATTGGTCACTAGTCAATCACAGGGCCACATACAAAGACAGACAACAGTCATTCACTTAGGGTAATTTTTCTAATTTTTTTCCAATTAACCTGCTGCATGTTTTTGGAATGTGTGAGGAAATCAGAGAACCCGGAGGAAACCCACACAGACATGGTGGAGAACATGCAAACTCCCTTGTCAGAATTGCCCAGATCCTTCGTGCTGTGAAGCCAAAGTGCTAACCACTGCACCACCGTGCTGCCCCATACATTAAACAGTACACTGCCTGGACAATTATTGGACAAGTTGCATTTTCGAAGATTAATTTTGTTATTGTACAACTACTGTGCTCTTGTTCAATCCAAAATGTTAACAAACCCTCATACCTGAACATTTCAATAGTAAAAGTGAAGTTTTGGCTTTTTTAAGAGAATATCTATATATACACCATATTTAGGCAACAATTAGTGTGCAGAATTATTATGCAACTAAATGAAGAGCAAAAATATTCTCGTCTCATGTTCACCTGTTGAACTGAGAATAATAAAAAAAAAACTATAAATTACATTTACAAATAAACATTTCTGAAATTAAAAAAAAAAACCCTCAGTGACCAAAATAGCCACCTTTCTTTTCGATAACAGTCCCAAGCCTTCCATTCATGGAGTCAATCAGTTTCTTGATCTGGTCAGACTCAATTTTTTTGTGCAACCATAACCACAGCTTCCCAGACACTGTTCAGAGATGTGTACTGTTACCTTCATTGTAAATTTCCTGCTTCAGAAGAGCCCAAAAGTTATCAATAGGGTGAAGAGGGGGGCCATGTCATTGGTTTTTCATCATTAAGGCCTTCACTGGCCAGCTACGCAGTCTTACATGAAAATCAAAGTCTTCTTGGAAGATGTAGGCGCTTTCTTTTTTCTTCTAAAACTTGGCAGTAGTTCTGAGTTTATTTTGAGTCCAATTTCAACACAAAAAGGTCCAGCTACCTCATCTTTAATAATATCTTCCCATACCAGTACCCCACCTCTACCTTGCTGGCGTCTGAGTCAAAGTTGAGCTCTGTGTCCGTTGCTGATCCACCCACGGGCACATCCATCTGGTCTGTCAAGAGTCACTCTCATCTCATCAGTCCACAAAACCTTTGAAAAATCTGTATTCAGATATTTCCTGGGCTATTCTTGACATTTCAACTTATGTGTCTTGTTCAGAGGTGGTTGGGTTTCTGCCTTTATTACCTTGGCCATGTCTCTGAGGACTGAACATCTTGTACTTCTTGACACGCCAGTTAGGTTACTGTTGCGGAATATGTGCAGCACAGGATAATGGGTTCCTGTTAGCTTCATGTTTGTTTCTTCTCAAATCTTTGGAGGTTGATTTGCATCTTTTCGTCTCCACGCGTTTCTTGCTTCACTGTTGACTATTTGCAACAAAACATATGATGGGACTGTGATCACACGGCAATTATGCAAACCACAAATACACATCACCTGATATACATTAAATCCAATAAGCATTGAGGTTTATATAGTTTGGAGTTGGAAATGATGGATAAAATGATATGGTGAAAATAATCACCTGCCTAATAATTGTATTATTACAGTGTATTTTATATTTGTTAGAGCAGTGTTTTTACTTTTGACGAGATTGAAAGGAATGGTTATGTCATTTGCTATTGATTAATTTGTTGGTAAACCATTTGAAAAAGAAAAATGTGAATTTAAATATTAAGTCAGGATGGACTTTGTAGACATGGATTGGCATGACTTTCTCCTGTTGTAGACACACAAACTCACGGGCAGTTTAACTACAAATTATTCATGTATATAATCTTAATACTCAAGCCCATGTTTTCTATAAGGTATGCTGTTCCAACAAGGATTTGAACATGAGCATCGATCAGTTTTTTGGGGAATTAATGTTCACATACTTCAAGTAACCCCAACGGATTGTGGGGTTAGATGTTTCTGTATTCTTATTTGTTGAAAGCTGAAAATACCCTTTTCAGTTCATTCCTCTGCAGAGTCCATGGTCTTCAAAGCAGACTGATCGTTACAGGTTAACAGCATTCACATGACTCGGTCTAACAAGCGGAATTTAACATTCCTAGTGTCAAGTAAACAGAGGAATAGGCTCTTCGCAGGGAAGTTTAACCTCCAAAATGGTATTTACCATTGCAAAATGTCCTTCAAAAGACAATTTGCTGTCACGTCTGTCCTTCAATACACTGGACGTTTGAGAGCCAGGGCTTCAATTGTGCATACAATCTCCATTGTGTCCCAACTTGGAGATGAGCAGCTCTTATCCTAAATACATTTTTGATACTTATAGTAGTGCATATAAAACCTGCTTTAAAATACTGCCAGACAAAGAACGATAGAAACACACTAAATGTTAAAAAAACTTTTAATTCATCAACTCCGTTTGTATAAAGCTGTACATTTGAACATTCAATGAGAATATTAAGATGAACAAATTCTCCCAAAAACAAAATATGTAAATACTGTATAGGTTCTTATATAGAAAAGCACCCTCTACTTTGAGTGGCTATTCAAACCATCCAGGGATTATAACACAGAAGCCCCCAGTCTCCCCTCTGTCCAGAGACATTCAGTGGCCCTGCAACAGAAAAAAACAAACATTTAAAGTACATTGGTCTTTCTTGTTCAGGTTAATGGGTTAATGTTTGTTACTATCAACTTAACTGAGTTCTAAAATGGAGGGCAAATGCTCTGCAATTTCTCGTCAACTAACCTAAGACGCCTTGGAAACCAGAGTTCAGTGTGTCAACTGCCGAGCAGACGTTTCAGGGACAGCCTACGAAGAGAATGTGAAATGAGATATTTGACAAACCAGAGCATGCATGCACAGTAAAGACTGACATGCAAAACTAACATAACTACAGAAGTATCATGCAACTCAAGCTGAGTAGTTTTTCTTTCCAATGTTTTTAAGGGTTTGACAAGCTAATTTTCAGTCATCTACAATCTATAGAAATTAATGATGGAAATTGTTATTGAGTGAAATTTATAATTTTTTTTCTGTTAGAGCAAGAGTTGCATCACAACAATTCCTGATTGTTTTGGTGGTTTATTTTGCTCTAAATAACTACTGATAGCATATTTTATACTTAATAATAATTTTTGATATGTTTTGATAGACTTGCATTACTTAATGCTTTGCACATAAAACAAAACAGAAATCTAACAGATGAGTGTTGGGTTAGTTTTACCTTCTTGTGGCGATCTTTAGGCTTTTAGAATCCTCTCCTCTGCGATTTTTTTCTTTTATAAAAACCAGCCAGCATGACTTTGCATCAAAGTCAAGTAAGATCCCTGTAAGCTTGATTTGAAATACTGTTGAAATTCAGTTATTTCAAGTGGCTGAAGATACATTGCTTGGGTTTGAAAAGATACACTAACTAAAGGTTGATGACAATACACGTTGAAGCACTAGATCATCCAAGTCAAACATGTATTTGGCAGCACATTACTTGTGGAATGATGAGCTTTATTTTTTTTTGTTGGTGACATTACAATTGTAATTTAGATATATTTAGGAAACAAACGAAGAGGATGAGGTCATTGTGAAAACACTGTTTTGTTCTGAGGTTGTTTTTTTTTTTTAAAGAAAAATCAGGTCGATACATACATTTTTTTCCCCAGTGTTGAGAAACTGAGGAACTCTTTCAAAAAACTGAAGGCATTCCTTTTGTACAACAAAGGCAAAATACCATGTTTAGATTGATTAAGAAGAAACTACAAACTTTATTAGAACAACGCACTGCAGAAAAACATTTTGGAATATATTTAGTATCCTATTTAGCCAAAAGGTACACAAGCACTATGCATTTTGGAGACGGCACGGCTTTAAGCATACACAATTTACCTAAAGTTATATACAAAATATTAGATTGGCTGCAGCCATTCTTAGTGAAAAATGTTTTAGTCCTTTAAGATTTAACAGCATTTGTTGCTCATTAATGATGATTTAATAGCACGACACCAAAACACCAATTTTAAGTAAGGTGGCAAGAATGGAGGCATTTGTCTTTGTTGAATGTAATTCCATAATTTGATAATATTCTTTAACTTCAAACAAGACTAGATTTGTATTGCAATATTAACAAGACATTTGTTTTTAAATCATGGCAGCTGAAAGCTGTTGTTGAGTTTCCATCTAAAAAACTAGTTAGAGTGAAGTTACATTGAAACAAAGGTTTTGTTGAGTCTTGAAGGACTTTAAAATGCAGCCTACATGGGTTTTGTCGCCACAGACACATTTTGTTAACAAACTAATAACCATCAAATATCACTAAAATGTCACTTTCTTAGTTAGGGTTATGTCACAAGGACCTTAACTATGCAACTAAAATAGAAACATTTAAACATTGATGTCCTTGCATTCATAATTCCTTCTTCTGGCACAACAAAATGTCTACCAAGGTTAAAAAAAACAAAACAAAAAAACATAAAAAAGGAGCAAACAAAAGGGAAATTACTTTTGGAAAGTTAAGTGAGTTACAATCGAAGTTGCCATAGCAACTCTACCAGCAGCAGCTCAGTATCTTCCATATGGATGCTCTCTATAGGATCCCTTCGTCTGCCTGGCTGGAGCAGCTTTGCCTCCCCCACCAGTATTAGACCACGAGTTGTCCCAGTCCTCTTGGCCTGAGAAAAAAATAAAAAAGACACCCAGTCGGATCAATTATCATGTGCAATTGGTTCCAGAAGACATAAGTGTATTTAATAAATGAATTGCACAATCTCACCATATTGTTCATATGATGCTTCCTGGGCCTCCCCGTGGCCGTAGTCATAGTACTCAGTGTCTCTAAGAAGGAGAAAAATCACGCAACTGTTAACACAGATGCCCTAACAACAAATAAGTAATTAGGAGGAAAAGTTGACTATGGTTCAGACTCACGCGGGTGCAGCTTGCTGACCATAATAATTATCATACCCCTCATAAGAGGGGTCTGCATATGCATCCTCATATGGAGGCTGAAAGTAAGAAAATCGAGTTACAACCATTTCACAGCAGGGCAAATTAATTAGATGTGTGGCAGGACTAAACCTACATAATCATCATAACCATCAGGTTTAGGTTGTGAGCCTGATGGATTTTGGTGTGAAAGGGCTGCAGCGGGGAGCATCCTTGGTGCTCCTGCTGCAGGGGGTCTAGACCGAGAAGCAGGGCCTCCTCTGTTGGCATTAGGTATTCCACCCCTCACTGAAAGTCCACCCCTGGGAGCACTGCCCCGCCCTGGTCCACCACGCGGCGCTCCACCACGCATTCCTCCGCGTGGACCACCACGTGGCATTCCCCGTCCTCTGGATGGACCAGTTAGAGAGATCAGTACAAGATATTGCAAGCATCAATGATATTAACAGTGTCAAAATTGGTAAAAAGATAGTGTGTATGACGTGTGGTGGCAAAAGCCAGAATCTCCAGGTGACCTACCTAGGTCCTGTACCAGGTGGCCCACCTCTGCCCCTGCCAAGATGACCCCCGCGCCCCCTGCCTGATCCATCCTGGGAACCATTCAGAAAGTGGGGATCCATGTACATCTCCTCACCAGGTTCCTAGACAGAGAGAACATTTAAAGTGAGGGCTGTCCAAGCAGCAACCAGTAATGTTTGCTCATAAAACCTGTCAGAAACTAGGGTAAAACAACAAACTTGCCACTTACTGGAATAAGGAACTTCTTAACCTCCTCCATGGCATGAGCCATGCGCAGGTAGGCCTCTGGGATTGGTGCAGTCACTTCAATGAACACATGCAGCTCCATGGCAAGGTGGGCATATTTAGCCTCACCACCCTTCCTCAGTTCTTCTTCCTGAGGGCAAATAATGACTTAAAATGTTCAAGCAAAAAATGTTTGCACACAGTAGCACAGCCTTTTTTTTTTTTCAATAAAAACCTTGTTCTTGTCCCTCATGGATCCTTTGCCCAGAACTGAAATCTTTGCACCAGTTTCCTCCTGAAGTCTCTTGATTGTGCTGCCCTGGGGTCCTAAGAGCTTGCCAACAAAATTGACCTAGAGGAGTAAGGTGAAGCAGCAGAAATAAATGTTCTCCGTCCTCTACAGTGGGGAAGTACTCACTTTTATTTATAAATTTGATTTGACACTATTATTTGTACTGGTATAAATTTCAGCATCTCAAACAAACATTTAGCCTAGTTGAAGAAATGATGAATTGCATATCAGAAAAACTATCGGTAAATAAGGGGGATAATTTCCCGGATAATTATGTAATTCCGTAACAGGCAGTAGTTCACATCCATAATTATGTTATATTTTCAGCTGATGGGCATGGGATCATTGACAGGCTGAATATCATCCCAGATATGGATATGCAAGATACAACAGTTGGGATCAGTGTCTTTCGTATTACCACATCACAAATTCATGGTAGCAGCGGACAGATATTAAATGCCCATTTGGCAACTACTAGTGAGCAGGACTGCTCACACGTAGTGCTTGATAAGGAATAGCAACTAATGAACATTCAATTTCTATCAGGTTTGTCAGCTAAGGCACTCTTGATGCAAATAGGTAGACTTTACCTTTAAAAATAAAACAAGAGCAACACTTCAGATAAAATTTTTTACTTATGGTTGTTTAGGTAAAAGGGGTGGCTTTTTTTAAGATAACATCACTAACCCTTAGATTTCACCAGAGTGTTCAGTTCAGCCTATACACAGGTGCAAAGTTGATCATGCGAGAACAAGCTTAATAGGGCAATGAAAAAATGACTTAATTCTGGAGCAGTTAAGCTGGCAGAAGAGAATGGATAGGCAGGATTTGTTCAAGTGAATACACTGAATGTAACTTGACATTCAAGGTTTGAAATTGATGAGGACAAATTGAGTCATTTTATGATGAGTGTCAGTGACTTAAGCAATGACAAGCCTAGATGTGAAGAAAATGCCATAATCTGTGTACGGTAATACTTAGATCTTGAAAAAAAAAAGAGAGAAAGAAATACAAACCCTGGGGTACTGCTTGGTTGGAATGAGGACTCGTTCTTTGAGTTTAAGATTCTTGGTAGCAAACAGATCCAAGTAGGTCTCCTTCTCTGGCTCTTTCTTAATTTCGCCTTTCTGGATCCTTTCAATCTCTGTGGACAGGATGTGTGTGCATACATTAAAATCACATATATACACAACACATGCACCATCCATGAAAATAGAAACCTCTTTAAGGGATGGAGGCCAAAATCCAGCTCTATTAGGACTGGCTAAATGAGCATATTCTTCCTTATCCCACTGCGGAAACACATTTTGCCTTCAAGGTACAACACTGCCTAAGTTAATCGAATGACCCAGCTGCCTTGGGAGGAACAGATGGAGCCTACTGCTTTCTAGTGTATTTGAATAGAAATGACCACCACTTTCATCTTCAACTGCACCAAAACGCGCACGTACCCAACTGAATTAATCGATCTGGTGAGAACGATCGAACACCTGACACGTTCAGCAAAGAATGGTTGACCCAAATCGGTTACCAGCACGTTTTGGGGATCACTGTCTAGCTGAGTCTGCTTGTGCAGGCTGGGTTCAAGAAAAGGATGGGAGGCCTCGTGTTGCTAACGTTAGCTCGTTGGCCTCCATCATCTAGAGAAGAGCTTAAAACCAACTCACCTGCAGCTATAAGTTTCATGGCATGTGTAAACGACGAATCCAGACTGTCCTTTTCGGCAAGAAGCTCCGGGAGGTATTTGGTGTCTTCCATTTTGGTTTTCTTTTGTGGTGGGCTTGAATCTATGGCGGATTCAAACGTGCTATTGTTAGCACCTTCTTGGCTCATAGTGCAGCTGTAAGATCCTAGCTAAACGAAAGAAAGCGTCTTTGCTTCGCTGTCCTCACAAATAGAAGCAAAGCCAAACAGAAATAGGATAGCGGGTTGACAAATAAGTGACCGGCGTTGTTCATCCACCAGAAGGGACTCCCGGAACTCTTCAGTGGACAAAGGAGAGATGGCGCAGCTGCATTTGATGCTAAAGGGAGGGAGGAACAGACAGAGGAGGGGGGCGGCATCTGACGTCACACCACTACCTTTGCTACGCAGCTCTTTTTAAATAGGGTCTTTAAGCGCTTCTCTCAAAAATAAAAAGAACACTATTATAACACATATTACGATAGACTTATAGAACTCGTCCCGTAAAACAGAAAATGAAATGTGACTGTTCACTTTCTTGAACATCTTAAACATCACATTCATGACAGTTCCACTTTCAGT
Organism: Fistularia commersonii; assembly: GCF_037954325.1. Taxonomy (NCBI): domain Eukaryota; kingdom Metazoa; phylum Chordata; class Actinopteri; order Syngnathiformes; family Fistulariidae; genus Fistularia; species Fistularia commersonii. The sequence goes on along the minus strand of NC_141284.1, from coordinate 12,433,343 downwards.
TTCATCACAGCAAAACTTGCTCAACTTTTATTTGACAAAAATAAAAACACTTGGAGAGGGTGGCATACATATGACAAAAGGCAATTTTTCATACTGAAAGATTTCATAAGCAGGAAATATTCAGAACTGAAAAGATGGGGAAATACTTTAAGGTCAGAGCAGTTCAAAATCTATAGGCTCTTGTTTTGTACTTGTTTTGACTCCGGCGTCCTGCTGGGGATTGGTGGCTAGTCCATCACATGGCCAAATATAGACACATTCAATCATTCACATATCTAGCTAACTTAAGAGTTTTCAATTAATTTACTGTGGAAAAAAACTGGAGAACCCACAGAAAACCCACACAGATCAAACTAGGAACCTTACAGTTGTGAGGCTGCAGCACTAATCATAAACCTTATATACACAATATAGTGTCCTAAAAAAACAATTCCTTGATTATTTGCAGCACTTTAGGAAAATGTGTAGCATCTCAAAAAAATCATGAGCTGAAAAATGACTCAATTTGTAAGTCATCAGAGATTTACATAAAATAGCCATTTAATTGGCAATTTGGATATTCCAGTCGCATAGAACCAGCGGTGCCATGTGCCCCTTGAGAAATTATCAGATATCGATGATGGCAAATATCTCTGGGTTTTCCTTGTCATAGATCTGCATGGCAGAGTATGTAATGGCTTTGACTTCTGTTCCCTGTAATGACAACAAAGTAGTTATTCCCTGCTCTTTATCACTATTATTTTGACAGTCGTCATCATTGAGACAAGCATCCGATCAAAATAACATTCTGTTTAATTTCTGTTAGAATTCTGTTTAATTGTTTAATTTCACAATCAATTTCATTTACATTCAAACATTTTATTCTGATGAAGCTTTTAGTTATGTCCTTACCTGAGGATGTTTCTCCAGAGAGAATTCGTCACCCCACCTTCAGTGGACAAAAGGTAAGAGACCATAGGAGTTTGCAAATGAAGGGAAATTAAAATGGTTATAATATGAGCTCTTAGTTTTGAGGTACAGGAGGAAAATTTTACATTACAAAACTAATCAGATATAATTTTGATAAAGACTAGAAAGAGTTTATTGATTCAAAACCTCTCAGAAAATTGATTAGAAATATACATTTCCTCCTGGTTCTCCAGTTTCCTCTCACAGTCCAAAAACATGCAGGAGGTAAGAATGATAGAGTGAATGGTTGTTTGTCTCTATATGAGGCTTTGCAATCGACAGGCGATCGGTCCCTGGTGTACCCCGCCTTTCACCCAATGACAGCTGGAATAGGCTCCAGCATCCGTGCAACCCTGAGTACAGGATAAGCAGCAGATGATGGATAAAACAAATCAAAACCAAAAATATCTCCTCCTAATTGAGTGGAGAGGGTAGAGAAGCAAACCCATAAACTCAAGGGTTACTGCTTCAATTATTTCGTCTTTTGGATAGAATTTAGGGTAAGGAGTGTAAAACAGCAGATTTTCTTCTCTTAGCATTTGCACAAGGGTCCTTGAGCAAAGCCCCAAATCGCGAACTGCTCCCTTGCTGTCCTCTTTACTTGTCTATGCTTGTGTTTTCACTATATTGGGGTCTCTAGTCGGCGCTCTCCACTGAGCCCAAAATATGTCCAGTTAATATCACAGAAATCATCCAATTTGCTTTAACATTGATACCAAGATGATAAGCTTAACTAACTCACCCAATTGAGCGAATCCTGAAGTGCATTCTATCCAAGCTCAGAACTTTGATCTCCTGTGAGAAGAATATTTTGGGATAATTTACATTAAAACGATGCAGTATTTGGTCAGAACAATATGGTTTAAACATAAGGTATTTCCATTCTGAATTGAAACAAAACGTTTTTGCCAGAAAATCAAAACATGTCCAATGCAGCATATTCTGAGGAACACTCACCCTGGGAATAAAGAAAATTTCTGCGCTAAACTTGTACAACCAATCATCAAGGAAGTGGAAGAGCAGAGATTCCATGTCATCACCTTTCAAGAGGGGGAAAGCATTGACTTCAGTGGGTTTGATGCAAAGAGCTGGATAAAGCAGGTGAAGTTGTATGGCAGTAAGTGTGGCACATGTATCCTCTCACCTTCTGATTCCACCTCTACTGTATCAACGGGTTCTACTGTTTCGGTGTCAGTCATGTATCCGAACATGCCCATGGCACACTGCTCAAAGGCTTCTTCCAGAGACCCTCCCCAGGAGTGAATTCTTCAGAGAAAACGTTGAAACACAGATGAGTGAGGAAAAATAACATTTGACAGTAATTGACCAAGACGACAAAATTAACTTACTGGACATCTGCTGTGTGATCCAAGTCTGTAAACCATCAAACACATGGAAAAATTAGAACACATGATTGATTTCTTGCAATTAGACAAACTGAATCTTCCGTCAATAATAAAACTATCACTAGGTAAGTTTAACATCTGTCAGCCAGGGGACTGAAGATCTACCAAGGAAAGAGGGGGTGCTTTAGAGAGCAGAGAAAAGGGCCTTGCATTGGCCAGTACTTCCTACGAAGCAATCAGTCAGATAAGCCGAGTGAACCCCAGCGACCGGACCAAACCCAAAGTTCGCAGAGCATCAGAACCCTTATCTCTGAAGAAGATGATACAAGCACAGTAATGCAGATGGAGGAACCGCCCCAACCACACAGACCTCCTCAGGAAAAGATCATATGGCACAGATTGCATGTAAAGTGGCCCATAGCTGTTGGGAAGAAAGAATGGGAATCTGTCAACAAAGATTTAACAAAAATCCTAGAACAACAAGTGGGCACAGCAGAGAAGAAGCTGGAAAGAATGGGCAACATCATCTACCACTATTGAGAACATCGCTTTGGAGTGAATGTAGGGAGCGGTGCCAAAAAAACCAGCACCGACCAAATCCAGGAGGCAGCAAGAGATGGAAAGCCTGGTCAGAGAGAGATGGAGGCCGAAGCCTCTGATACAGCGCGAGAAGAGCTAATACTGCTCCAGGCGGAGATCAAATGTCAGTTAACAACCTTGCGAAGAGCCGAGAGCATGAGGAAACCTTGCAAAAAGAAGGAAAACAGGAGCGTGTTTTTTTTTTTTTTAATTCAAATTTGTCAAAGACTTCTTCATTCAGGAAAAAGTTTGAATATTAAAAAACCCCTGGACAAGAATTGGAAAAAAAAGATCTAGAAAAGGTCCATCGGGACAAAAAACAAGACACGAACAGCTCGTCATTCCGCATGATATCCCACCTATCCAACCTCCCGATTTCCACATGGAGACTGGTCCTCCAATATGGAAAGCAATAGAACATACAGTACGGCGCACAAGATCAGCATCATTGCAGCCTAACCATCCTCCCACCATACTCAAGCCTGGACAGCTAGCCATGGCCCGAGATTGGAAAATGTTGGTTGACACTGGCCAATAGCAACTAACTTTTCCCCCAGAAATCGCATCTGCCCTAAGGCCAGATTTGGTACTTTGGTCCCCATCACTGAAATCTGTGTACATCATAGAAGTGACTATTCCCTGCAGTTGAAGAGGCCTAAGAGCGCAAGAAACTGCGATACATCAGCAGCAAGGATGGGATGCAAAAGTCTGTCCTGTTGAGGTGGGATGTAAAGTATTTGTGACTTCCTCCATCATTAGGCTGCTAAAAGACCTTGATATTGAAGGACAGGCTCTTCGGCAGACAGCTAGAGCCATCTCTGAAATGTCCCACTTAGTAACTAACATTGTAATGATTTGTGGCATGGGACACAAGCTCAGACCTGATCAACCTGTAGCTGGCCGCCTTTGAGGAGGGTGTATAGTGTTAAATGGCAAACACACCCTATGAAACAAAGGCATGAAGAGGAAGTGTCCCAAAATTTAATTTTTTTTTTTCAGTTTCTATTTTTGCTCCCAATACACACCACATGTAGGTGCATACCATCTACTGGCACAATGGACAATTTTAAATCTCGTTCCATGCTTCTATGATTCTGATTCATTTACGAATAAAGCAAAGCTTCTAGATGACCCAAAAATTCATTTCGTAAACAAACCGTCTTTCAGTGTCTCCGCTTGTCAAAAAACTTCGGTCCTAATGTCGCACTCACATTCATATTTCTTGTTGATTGGAGGATATTTTGCCTTGGTCGCTGCCTGCTCCTTTGTCAGGTCTAGCTGACGATCGTCCATTCAAGCGATAAGATAATTTAATCTTTTGTGAGATGAATTAATCTGAATATTAGCATTCAGCCTCTTAGGGACAGTTCCCCGTTTCCTCTTGGATTTCAATAGTTAATACGAAACCTACTTCGGGGGGGAGTAACCGGAAGTTGTATACGACATTCTACTTCCGTCCTTTTTCCCTAAATGCTGATTGGTTGGACGTATTTTGCGTGCTTGGCGCCATCGCACGCCTTAGTGTTGTTCGCCGTGCGCTTTTCACCAATTAATGTTTTTTTCTCTCAGTAGTAACTGTCTAAGTTTGACCGGATGGCAGACAAAGACGGTAAGGGTGTCGTATTCGCGAATTCAGTGGTTAAAATAGTGTGTATTTGTTTCTGGACATATAAAGTACAAGACCGAATGTACCAGTGGTTTTTAGCGCGCCAGGGAGCCTCTACTTTCATTGTTACACGCCATCCAGCTAGCTGACGACTAGCGTTAGCTATAAGCAGATCTTCGATTTTAATGTATCATCGTTAACTTTTAGAAGTGATACATAACCGGGTTCACTTTCTGTTCTACGTGGATTGGCATGCTCCTCCTCTTTGATAAAGTCGTACCTGTCCGTCGAACTAGTATCCTGTCATCGGTTTATGCCAATTACATTCTGCACAACTTTTTCTTTTTTGGCGTTGCTGACACGGGGTTGTCTTCTAGCGTCTAATATTTACATAATTACAACAATGGTATTGGTTTGAATGCCCAAGAAATCAACCCTGTCATAACGGATGAAGCTCTGAGCGCGGTGTGGCCATTTACTTCACTTGTTAGTTTATGTACCCGACATGGGTTATAATAGTTTGCCCCTCCAGGAAGTATTTCTTGTTATAACCTGGCATAGTTCAGCAGAGCTACTCGCAACAGTTTCTAAAATTACACTTCAAGTCAGTAAACACTCAAAATTGCTTTGGTCATTGAACATTATAACTCATAGCAGAATTTATGACAGAGCTGTACTGTAGTACACGTGTTTACCTGCCAGGTACATTGATCAATCGACACTATATCATTTTCATGGTCACATTTAATGATCATACTTTATTCACCATACTTCATATTTGTTTATTTGGCTAAACACATCTTATTTGTGCTTCCTTTATGTTCCATGCTTAGTCTTGTCCAATAGTTTTAAACAAGGTGTTGACACTTTAATGTATTACATACCCAGCTGCATTTGATGATGCTGTTGAAGAAAGAGTGATCAATGAAGAATACAAAATATGGAAGAAGAACACCCCTTTCCTCTATGACCTGGTCATGACTCATGCCCTAGAGTGGCCAAGTCTCACTGCCCAGTGGCTCCCAGATGTCACCAGGTTTGTGGAGACATTCTGTATCATAAGACACTTACCTTTCTTTAAGTGATTGATTAATATGTGCTATGTGGTTTGCGCCTTTGTGCAGACCTGAAGGGAAAGACTACAGTGTACACAGACTAGTTCTGGGAACACACACTTCGGATGAGCAGAATCATCTTGTGATTGCAAGTGTTCAGCTCCCCAATGATGATGCCCAGTTTGATGCTTCACATTATGACAGTGAGAAAGGAGGTGAGGATAAAAAGCATTTTCATTTACAAAGTTGCATTTGCAGATGTTGTGAAAAAAAAGACAAAAAACTAAAGTCACTGGATTGTACTGAGTGTCAAACATTGTGCTTTGGTAACATTTCAGTTGTACTTTTTTAAAATTTCAGTGCTCTGCCTTTGTTGTGTCCTGTTTCAGAGTTTGGAGGATTTGGCTCTGTGAGTGGTAAGATTGAGATTGAGATCAAAATCAACCATGAGGGAGAAGTGAACCGAGCGCGGTATATGCCTCAGAATCCTTGCATCATTGCTACCAAGACCCCCACCAGTGATGTTCTGGTCTTTGATTATACAAAGCACCCATCCAAGCCAGGTGGAATTATATTTCTGTCTTTAATTTAATGAACAGTAATTTATGCTTTCTCCCTACAATGTTGCTGTTTTTTTGGTTTGTTTGATTAGATCCCTCTGGAGAATGTACTCCTGACCTCCGTTTGCGAGGTCACCAGAAAGAAGGCTATGGACTGTCCTGGAACCCAAACCTTAGCGGCTGCCTCCTCAGTGCATCCGATGACCACGTGAGTAACCTTCCCCAGCATATCTACATCCATCAGTCATATAATTTATTATAACCAGCTTCAATAGTCTTTTTTAACCTGCATGTGTTTTTTTTTTTTATTTTTTTTTTTTAATCATTATATTGCCTTTCAAAATGATGCACTGCAGTGTGGCTCACTGAGTGTTTTCAGTACAAGAATAATCATCAGTCTAAATTAGTTTTTCTTGTTTTGATAAATTAATAAAAAAAAAACTGAATCAGTGGCAAGTATATTAATTGCATTATTGAAAATAATAGAACACTGACTAGCTTGATTAAATAAGAACAGATTCTTGGATTTCCTCTTGCAGCACAAATCACAGTGGTTTGAGTTCACTACTAGAACTAGACTAATTTTTTTTAATGCCTTTATCAACAAAATAAAAGTAATGGACTTGAACTTGTACATCTGATCTGTGTGCATGTAAGCCCAGGGAATATGAATACTTGACCACATGAACAAGTTTTCTCTTACATCTGAATGCGTTATGACAGGCTCTGTGTTGCTCCTCTGAAAAGCTGGTAATATGTCAATTAAGATTGTTTAGGATGTTGATCCACATCTGTGTCCTGGAACAATCCTTAAATTCAAATGTTCTGTGTGGCTTTTATAAAAGTGATGCGTTGTTGTGTATTGTATCTTTACAAATGATCATTGTTTTTTGAGAAATATTTACATCTTCTCTACAGACTATTTGCTTGTGGGACATCAGCACAGTGCCAAAGGAGGGAAAGATCGTTGATGCCAAGACTATTTTCACTGGCCACACTGCTGTGGTGGAAGACGTCTCCTGGCACCTGCTGCACGAGTCACTCTTTGGATCTGTAGCCGATGACCAGAAACTCATGATGTTAGCCAACTTACATCAAAATAATTTTTTTTTTTCTCACTTAAGACTTCAGACAGAAAAAGTTCAACTCCACCATTCTGTCTTATATTGGGATTTTTGCTTTTTTCAATGGACAGCTGGGACACACGGTCCAACAATACCTCCAAGCCCAGCCATGCAGTGGATGCCCACACGGCCGAGGTCAACTGCCTGTCATTCAATCCGTACAGCGAGTTCATTCTGGCAACTGGCTCAGCAGACAAGGTGTGTCAGCTCGCTGTACTCAACTGAATGCAGTATCCCAAAGTTTCTAAAGTCGAGTGGGTAAGAGCCGACTGCTTTATTTGCAGACTGTGGCTCTTTGGGACTTGAGGAACCTGAAGCTAAAGCTGCACTCCTTTGAATCACACAAAGATGAAATCTTTCAGGTAAAGACCAAACTTCCAAACATTTCATCATGCTTTAGCTGCTGCTGATAAATAGAATAGACATGGAAATCCCCTTATTCATCACAAACATTTATACATACTTGGGCAGAAGGCAGCCACTTAGCAGGGCCAGAGGGGCTGTACAACAACACTTCAACAGGCCAGTAGGAGCGCAGGAATCAACCCAGAAATGTTCAGTTCAGAGAACGACAGCTCTAACCTTTCTCTACACCATATGGCTCCAGGTGTGGATTAACAAACAAATTGGTTAACAATGGGAAATCTCAAGCAATTTAAAAAAAAAAAGACATCCGGCTCATGTTGTAGCTTAGTCATTTTGTGGCATAGTCATTTGTTGAGTAACTGCACCAGCTAGAATTTATACAGCATATTGGAAGTTCTTTTTTTTTGTGTCCATCATCTAAACATCATTTGCTTAAAACAAGCTTGCACAGGCCTGCATACTGTAATTTTTACATATGACTAAATTCTGTAGCTTTGTCAAGAACATAGGGGAAGCTGTGTGAGGGGTAGAATGTTAGTCATCTGGAACAGAGAAATGGCAAGCTTGGCTTTTCTCCTCCACAGGTTCAGTGGTCTCCTCATAATGAAACTATCCTGGCTTCAAGCGGAACAGACAGGAGGCTAAATGTGTGGGACCTCAGTAAGATTGGAGAGGAGCAATCTCCTGAGGATGCTGAGGATGGTCCTCCTGAGCTACTGGTAACCCAACACAAATATGAAACTGCCCATACGTTTTTCAACTCCATGTTAACTACTGTTCAAATCTGTCTCTCCAAACTTTTTAGTTTATACACGGTGGACACACTGCTAAGATCTCAGACTTCTCTTGGAACCCCAACGAGCCCTGGGTTATCTGTTCTGTATCGGAGGACAACATCATGCAAGTGTGGCAGATGGTAAGCTCCGTGTCTATTCAAGTGTCAGTTTTATCTATTTATCTGCAATTTTGTTATTCTGGAAAAAGTGAGGATGACACCTGAAGTCAAATTGTCTCTTCCTACAGGCTGAAAATATCTACAATGATGAGGACCCAGAAGGTACTGTGGATTCAGAAGTTCAGGCATGATTCCAGTCTCATCATGGCTCAGTTTGACATTCTTGATAAAAATCAATATATTTTTCAGTGCCAGATGCGTAAGCATCAGTGTCTTTAAATCTATTTTGGGCAACAGCATTTTTTGTAAAAGGTGACTTTTTTGCAGCCATCCTGTCACAATGTCTAAAAGTCTTGGTTTGATTTTTATGTGACATGCAACGACATGGTGGTTTGTGTTGATCATTTAGGTTTAAATTCTGAAGTTATTTCTTGGATTGATTGAAAATATTTCTACTGAGATTGTTTTATTACCAATGTACATACTGTAGGTTTTTATGTTCTTTGGCAGGTAATTTGTATGAGGTTTTCAGATCCTGTGTTGTGTGTATATATATTTTTTTTCCCTGGGTTTCTTGTGTTACATATGTGTACTTAAATACAATCACAATAAATATTTACTGTATTTTTGATGTGTTTCTTGGCTACATTAATTAGCCATTGGTCATTTCTTATAGATGAGTGATGGTAGATTAATAGATTTGAGTTGTACCATAAATTAGGCTTAACCTGATATTTCTGTTAGTCTTGTTGATCCTGATATCAGATGATCTCTTTGAATTTCATAGGGCAGTATCTTGACTTGGTTCACTGCAGGCTCTGTAAGAACAAAAGTGTCCAATCATTTTTTTTTTTAATTTAATCTTAAATTACAGTCAAGCAGTTGAATTATATCAAAATAGTTACCCGAGTAATCTCAGCTCCCCAGAAAGGTCTTCAGCAAGATCCTCCAAATTTCTTTTGGATTGTTTTTGAACCTCAAACTCTACCTGCAGGTCTCTGAGGGTCTCTTGTAACTTTTCAACTGTCTCCTGGGGTAAAGAGCAGCAAACCATCAATTAGCATCAATCACTTTATTTTGTCTGGCTTGACTCTTCCTACCTTGTGTTGTGTGATTCTTTTCTCCCTCTTCCCTTCCATCATGCTTATCCTATGCTCCAGGCAGGATCTCCTCAACTGCAGTCTCCGTATTTCTTCTATCAGGGGTTCCAGTTTGGCCTTTTGGTCAGCTGCCTGCTCCCTGTGCATTCTCAAGGTGTTCTCCACAGTCTGCCTTCTCCTGAGCAGTGCCATAAGCCTGGGCTCATACAGACCTTCCAGTGCGTTCATGCTGCCAGATAGCCTGGACTGCAGTATCAGTGAAGACTGGCGACACTGGCTGATGTCGCTCATGGCTCTTAGTCTATAGGGCTTACTGGCCTGCTCCCTCAAAGACTGGAGCTGGCTCTGGTGGGTCTGCTGAAGCTGAAGCAGCTCCTCAGTCAAGCTCTCAATTTGAGCATGCAACTCTTCCTGCAGGAATACAAAATATCAATTAAAAAAAAACTAATAATGTCTTCTTGGTTGACATAAAAGATAAACTCATAAAAGCAGCAAATCATGGAACTTTTTGGCAAAAGCTAATGTAAAGTTTCAACCAGCTGATCCTACCCTTGTAACAGCAGATTGAGCCACCTGGTACTCCTGTTCTGCTAGTGCCACCTGGCTCTGGATGCAGTCCCTGATGGCAGAAAACAATTTCCTCTTCACTTGCTGCACTTCCTCAGAAATAGCAGTATGATCCACCTGAGCTATAGTAAGAAGCCTTTGGGTTTCTGCCAGCTTGCCTATCAGGTGCTTCACAATTTGCATCAATGGCTCTTGCAAGTCAGAGAGCTCTAGTATGAGTTTATCCCGTTGCATCTCAAGATTAGACACCTGCTGGATGCAATTCTCAAAAAGCTGTCCTAAACTATCCATGTTGACTTTGTCAATCCCTTCTTGGCCAAGTAACAATTCCAACTCTAAGTTGCTGCAACAGTTTTCATCAACATCATTGATAAATTTGGATTCAATATTTGAATCCTCAGTTGTAGATGCTTTCCCACCATCCATGAATCTTGTAGTGTCCATGTCCTGTGAGAAGCCTGGGGGGCGGGATAAAGTTGAGAAAATCAAAGACCCGTTAATTTCACCTCAGAATCCAAGCACTACTAATAAATGATTACAATTACTATAATCTGGTTGTTTTGCATAACAGAGAAATTATAATAAAACCAAATTAACAAATTTGATTACCCTAAAAACCCAGAAAGGATTTAGTTTAGAAATAAAATGTGTTGGTCTAACTTGTATTTTTACTCACTGTTTGTGAGTGTCAGTCCAGAAAGGCAGCAGTTCTGAGAGTTTGCTTTTACTTTTCAAGATCTCTCTCCAGCGTCTGTCTCCAGCAAAACAGGAGCAGACTTCGTGCTTATTAATAACAACTGGGGTCACTGTGGAAACATGATCTCTGAGTTCAGTGGAAGTCTCTCACCCCACAAGAGATCATAAACTGTGTCAGTGCCCTGGATTCATCAACAAACACATGCCTGGAACCCTCCTCCCTGCTAGTTATATTTATACAGCTCTTTTATGTATTTACTGATGTCATGATTGAAACATTTCAAGTTTTACAATCACTTGATATTATAGAATGTCTCTAAATTAAAATCTGAAGGTTTTGTTCTTGAATAAATATTGAGCTAAATAAGAGATATCCTAAGCAAGACAGAACAGGAATCTTTATGGCTGTTCAATGCATTTATGAAAAAGAATTGGATAGGAAAATATTAGATTTTCATTGGGGAAATTTGGATTTCACAGCAGCACAATGGCATTAGGACAGGTATAAAAAGACATTAAGGTTGATAGATTGGCAGAAGATAAAGATGTTAAAAAGGATAAAGGCAAAGACAATAGAATTAGAAAAATACATAACAGACAGCACAGGAGTAAGAACAGGAGTAAAGTGACAGTAGTTCAGATATGACCCCGGCAGTTCAGAGTTGTATGATTGCTGGAGGCTGCTGTTGAACTGTCTGTTCAACAGCTGGACACAAAGCAGTCTGAAATGTTCAGTTCTGCACTGCGGTGGGATGGTCTGCTGGCTGACATCTTTGTTATGTGTCCAGTTTAGTTTGTCGTTTGATGGGAACCCAAAGGTACCTATATGAATCCACAATCTCCACCCCTTCAGCCTGGATGGTGATTGGTACATGTAACTTAAAGTATATTTGATTTTATTTGTCTTGGAATTTATCAGATGTGTTGTTTGAAATGTTACACCGATCAATGTTGAAGGTGAATAATCTCAGCAGAACTGAATTTTGTATTTTATCAGATTTTTTTTTTCTTTATTTTCTTTAATTTTTTTAACCAGACTCTAGTGATAAGGAAGATCAAGGGGGACAAAGGCAGAGGAGAGGACAAAGTGGTGGAAGCTGAAAAGGTGGGAGTGTTAGATGGTTTTCAGGGAGGAGTTGAGAAAGAATCTGGGTGGTCAAGGAGAGCTTCCAGATGACTGAACAACTACAGCTAATGTGATAAGGGAGAAAGGTAGTAGAACACTTGGTGTGTTGCCTGGAAGGAGACTTGGTGTTGGAATGAGGAGTGCAGGGAGACACAGTATAAGGTAAAGCTAGTGGTAGCAAAAGCAAAACAAAGGGTGTATGATGAATTGTATGCTCGGTTGGACACTAAGGAGGGAGAGAATGCTTTATACAAGTTGGCAAAGCATAGAGATGGAAAGGATGTGCAGCAGGTCTGGGTGATCAAGGATGGAGAAGGAAATGTGTTGGCAAATGCTAGAAGAGTGATGGAAAGATGGAAAGAGCACTTTGAAGACCTGATGAATGAGGAAAATGAAAGAGAGGTGACTATTGTCGACCACGTAGTAGCAGAAATTAGTAAAGGTGAAGTGGGGAAGGCATTGAAGAGGATGAAGAGTGGAAAGGCAGTTGGTCCTGATGATATACCTGTGGGGGTATGGAAGTGTCTAGGAGTGGTAGAGTTCCTGGGTAGATTATTCAAGAGGATCTTAGAGATTGAGAAGATGCCTGAGGAATGGATACGAAGTGAGATGGTGCCCATTTTCAAGAATAAGGGGGATGTGCAGAATTGCCGCAACTATACAGGGATAAGTTGATGAGCCATTAAATGAAGTTATGGGAGAGAGTAGTGGAAACTAGACTGAGAGCAGAAGTCAGCATTTGTGGACAGCAGTATGGCTTCATGCCGAGAAAGAGTACTACAGATGCAGTATTTGCTTTGAGAATGCTAATAGAGATGCACGGAGAAGGCCAGAGGGAGCTGCATTGTGTTTTTGTAGACCTAGAAAATACATATGATAGGGTGCCTAGAGAGGAACTCTGGTATTGTATGAGGCGGTCTGGACAGGCTAACAGATGAGGTTAGACGGGAATTTCCATGAGCCATGATGTTTGCAGATGACATTGTGGTCTCTAGTGAGAGCAGAGAATAGGTTGAGGACAGGGTAGAGGGGGGGGAGGTATGAAGACAGAGTATATGTGTGTGAATGAGAGGAATCCCTGGTGGAATGATGAGGCTACAGGGAGTAGAGATCAAGAAGTTGGAGGATTTCAGGTACTTGGGGTCAACAGTCCACAGAAATGGAGAATGGGGAAAAGAGGTGAAGAGATGGGTTCAAGCAGGTTGGACTGGGTGGAGGAAAGTGTCAGGGGCACTATGCAATAGAAGACCATCAGCCAGAATGAAAGGAAAGGTGTACAAGACGGGTGAGACCAGCGATGCTGTATGGCCTAGAAACTTACAATGTCGAAAGACAGGAGGCAGAGCTACAAGTTGCAGAGATGATGATGCTAGGGTTCTCTTTGGGAGTGTCCGGGATGGATAGGATCAGGAATGAGTCTATCAGGAGAATAGTACATGTTAGATGTTTTGCAGAGAAGGTCAGAGAAGCCAGACTGAGGTCGTTTGGTCATTTACAGAGGAAGGATAGTGAATATACAGGATTGTCTCAGAAAATTAGAATATTGTGATAAGGTTCTTTATCTTCTATAATGCAATTAAAAAACAAAAATTACTTTTTCATTATATTCTAATATTTTGAGATAGGATTTTTGACTTTTTTTAATATGTAAGCCATAATCAGCAAGAAGATTGATTTGCTGTTGCGACCCCTGAAGGAAAAAGCTAAAAGGAGAGGAAGCCAAGGACATGTATTCAGGATCTTGTCGTTTGATACCAAGGTTGAAAAAATTAAAATTACTGAAACGTTTCTGCCTCTTACTTCCAACACATTTCCATAATAAAAATTAACAAACAAAATCAAAACATCAAATTTACAATTAACAATAAAAAAGAACAAGATACTGGTCTCCTTAAGTCTTTACAAAGAATAATAAAAAAAAAAAGAATAAAGTCAGTTTGCAAAATAAAATAAGATCTGGGTACCAAGGAAATAGAGAGATAGCGCTAAACAGAAAACTGAGAGATCAGTTATTTTTGACTGCTCCCAGAGTGGAGGTAATCCTTTGACCGCCACTCTTCCAATCGTGGAGACACTGTATCTGCTCGATGCCCTCCTGCAGCGACAAAGACGGCTTGTCACCAGAGGGTGCTCCACTAGTGAGAAAAAGTTTTATGATACACTGACTGGACTGAAGAAGTCACTGGGCCGCAGCTGTTAGCTTTTCTATGATCAGCTTGATTGCTGATTGGCGAGACAGCTCACTTTGCTCCTACAAAAGGTAACATTGATTGGGCTAATGATTGTTAACTTTGTGTCTGGGAGCTAAATCTCCTTTAAGCAGGTCATTTGAGGGTCCAAAATTTTTAGCATAGTCCTTTACAAAAACTTTTCTACAGGAGCCAGTGAAACCTACAAACAACTAAAGCTCTTTGTTTGAATCACTCGGCCAAGGTATTTCACATAGATTTGAGATTTTTTTTCCTTTCAAATGGGGCTGTGGGCGATTCTCAAATAATTCCCCCTGCCAAAAGATCTTGGAGATGCTTTTTGATGGATCAAAATCTGTAGTTTTGACACTGTGAACATGTAGCTCAGTGGCAGAGTGCATGCTTCCCGGGTTCAATCCCTGGCATAAGTCATTGTGAGTGGCTTTGACTAAAAGCGCCTGCCAAATGACTCTTTTCTGTTCTTCTCCCAGTTCATTACTTTAATGGAACATTGAGCTCAAGTTCAATGTGATGGATAGCTATTGACACACTCCCAACATGGGGTGCCATGGCTGAGGTGGTAAGAGTGGTCGTCTCCCAACCGGATGTCCCTGGTTAAATTTCCATGCTCTTCCTCTCCTGTCAAGGTGTGGCTAAGTGATTACCTGCTGCTTCTAGTTCCTCCATGATGGATCAAATGTAGTACACAAATTTCATGTACAAATGAATGTAACAAATAAAAGAAAAAAAAAGTGCCTGGAAAAATAAGAGCGCTTCCATAGTGATTCTCTGCTCTTAAAGGTGAGAAGATATAGAGCTGTCACTAAAGTCAAGATTGAGGGTATCAGAAGCAGCAGCGGTCTATTCATGCCAGTAGAGAATGTCAAGTAGGGCAGCAGAGCACAGTCAAGTGAGACCTTAAACTCGGGGGTGAAATAAGGTCAGCCCAATCAATGCGGGGGGACTCAGCAATCACTGTCCTCTGATACCATGTTATGTTGTCACCTTTTACCCTGAGTGTAGGTTGCGCTGAGACTGGACTTTATCTAATAATGCTACACAATCAAAACCAGTCGGCACATCAACTAGGCCTTAGGATCCCTGGGAAGTGCTTGTGGTGTTTTTGGGTTTCACACAGGGCCTGATCGAGTACAAGGGAAATATCCACAAGGAGGACCAGAGCCTTCTCTTCTTCCTGAGG
This sequence comes from Fistularia commersonii, assembly GCF_037954325.1. NCBI lineage: Eukaryota > Metazoa > Chordata > Actinopteri > Syngnathiformes > Fistulariidae > Fistularia > Fistularia commersonii. The sequence continues at coordinate 12,417,985 of NC_141284.1, read as the reverse complement.
TACCTGAAGGCCTTCAACATCTGCCAGACACTACTCAGGATGTTTTATGAGTCTGTCGTGACCAGTACCATATTTTATGCTGCTGCATACTGGGGCAGCAGCCTGAGGGTGGCTGACACTAACAGACTTGATAAAGTAATCCTTGAGGCCAGGGGTTGGAGCTTTACTCTGACTGTGGTCTCTGAGAGGTGGATGTTGTTCAAAATATGGGCAATTCTCTACAACACCCACTTTCACCCACTCCCAGGTGATCAGACTGTTTACTCACTCTGATAATAACATACACTGTCTCATCTCATCTCACTATCCATCTGGTTGTATTTTGCTCTTGTAAGTTATTCATCTTAAACCCCGACACCACTTATATTCTATTATCTTTATTTATTTATTCCTTTTCAGGAATAAACACAAAATATGAATTTGAGATGGCTATTTGGTAGAGTGGTGACTTCTGAATAACAACTACTGGTACTTTGGATCATCGGTTATTGAATTGCAATTTTTGTAAGTCGCTTTGAATAAAAGCGTCTGCTAAATAACTGTAATGTAATGTAATGTAATGTAATGCTGTTGGAGCGCTCAGCTTCTTCCATGTGTGACTGAACACATGATTAACAAAAATAGTAATTTAGCTTCACAGGATATATATGTGTTTCAAAACAAAATCATTTCCATCGTGCAACACAGATCATCACGGGATGGCATATTTTTCATGAACTTTTCTGTTCATGAAACATTGAAGAAGTAGCTAGGGTAACGCACACACTGTGCCGTAAACGTGGACTTCCAGCTATAACCCTTAAAGCAGGTGTTTCAGAGTCGGAACAAATTTTGTGAGCCCTTGCCTGGTATCAAATCTTTGTGTTAGTGCGGCCTGCGCATTTTTTCTCACATGCATCCGGAGGTTTTATACAGAGGGTTTCGAAAAAAAAACAGGCAAGGAAAAAATGAAAAAGTAACTTTGCAATGTATTTCTTTGCTTCAAAATTTGAAAACAAATGATTTTTTGATGAAAAAACATCAAGTGACATTGCAAAATGATCTTTTATTCTCATTTCAATAAAAAACAAACACAAAAACAAACAAAAAAAAAAAATGGGCAAAATTAAAAAGATTGATTTAATAACCAGAATAGCCGCTATTAGCCTTGTAAACATTATACCTCATCTTATACATGCTACCAATTAATTTTCAAATAAATTCTAGTGGTAAGCTTTCCCACAGTGACAAGATCAACAATATTTTTAGGGTGTAATATCATCAATTCTTTTTTAATATTCGTTTTTCGTATTAATTCGTCATGTATTTTTTTTAGAGGAACCGTCCATTACATAAGATTGTTTTTTTAATTTACCTGTTTAACTCCTTTACACTAAAACAAAAGAAAAAAAATCGATTTAGTGTTACTTCTAGGTAATGGTTTTATTGGTCATCAAATTAGGGCGTATGTGGCCCCCGGACCAAAAGGAGTTTGAAACCCCTGTCTTAAAGAGACAGTGCCATTAAAGCGAAACGTAACGCGGGTGTTTAGGAGCTGGGTTACCCATGCACTTCCCCCTTTTCGCCAGTAGATGTCGCCAGTACACCGATCCCGGCATCGCATTCTCACCTGAGCGCGCCCTGCCTCCAGGTGGGAGGCACAGGTCCTCCACAGATCGCTTCGGTCCCCCACGGAGAGCGGACCGTCGGGCGCACTGGCGAGACCATCGTGACGGGGACAAGGCCAACCGAACTGACATCCAAACAAAAGGAGGTGAAGGCTCCCAGCGAACAGACCAGACTCCGCGCGTCTTCCTGTCTTCTAGTGTTTATTTCACCGAAATGGTTCACCTGAAGTTGTCCTCGGGAGCGACGAAGTTTTTAAGCTGAAAAAAAGAAGAAGAAAAAGAAGAGGAAGCGGCAGGTAGACGCCTCTAATGGAGACAGCCTGAGTGGAGATCAGCCAGTCCGGATCAATTAACTTGAACGAGGTATGAGTAAGCCCAAATCTCTATAGTTCTTTAAAATAGTCCACTGGGATGTCAAGCTGGTAAATAAATGGTTTTGATCAAGTTGAAAAAATAAATAAACATGCAAGTATGACAAAAAATGACTCCATAAAGCCGCGTGAATCAGGGTTTTATAACATGCACCACGTGCATCATGTTGTGTTATTTCTAGAATTTTCAGGGGTAAAAATATATTTACAAGTAGGCAGTAAATTAAGAAAAGAACCATAACATGCTCGGACTGGCATTGTAATCCAATAAAGATAGCTGCAAGTGGATGCCAGGATATCCTGGGTGAGTATTGGCATGAAAAACTAGGTGTGGTAGATTTGCTCAGCTTGGCCTTGAGGGGAAATAGGTAAAAAGGTAATTTAAGACCTGTGGTGCTTCTCTTGGTCTCGGAGCTCGTGACAATGAGGACTATTGTGTTGTTTTCTGTCACTGACCCAGCAAATGACTGCTGGCAGCATGGACCTCAGACACTTGGCTTGATCCAGTGCATGAGCGTTTGGCAGTGTTTGACAGTGGCCATCCCCAGGGCCTCCTGACTGCCTCCCTCGTCTTTTATTTGTCTCTTGCTGCCTTTTGCTGAATCTTATTCCTGAATCTTAATCTTGTTATCAAAACTGCCCCCCCCCCCCTTCGGTTGATCAGGGCCTGACGGCCTTCTCTGTTCCTTTGAGGTGACCTCTTTTACCCTCTGGAAGGTGAGGTTGAGATGTAGCCATTTGTTTAGAAAGGGTGTGCCACATTACTGGTGCTCCTTCCCTGCCAGGGCTTGCACCTTTGTAGATTACAGATGAGTTATGTAAGCACCGGAGGCACAGCAGAGCTGATATTTTAGAGATTCAGAGAGAGAAACAAGAAGGGAGAGAATGGTTGATAACACAAAGGCGTTCAGAGATAAGGAATCCAGAAGAATAAGGGCTCTGCTGGAAAGAAGACAGGGAGTGCATCCTGGAGTTGGCAGATGGAACAGTGAGTTTGCTGGTTGAGGTAACCAGGTAAGTTAAACTCTCCTCAAAGTTGTACGGTTACAGGACGTTTGCTGCATTCCCCAGGGTCGGCAGTGAGGAAGCAGTCGTAGTGGTGAAAGCTCCTGCTCAGGAGAGGCCAAGCAAAGAACAATCAGGGGTGTCGTAATGGTTACACACAAGATTACGCGTGTAAACGCTGATTAAGTGATGTGTGTGTGTGTGTGTGTGTGTGTGTGTGTGTGTCATGAGTTCTGTGCGTAAGTGAGAACATCTGGGTGATGAGTGGGAAACAGTGTGCCGTTAATCAGTGGAGTTATCTGATGAGTAGCTCATCACTGGGACCCTCTCAACAAAGCCACCAATAACCATAATGGACACAGTTAAGGTGATCTGTGAGAGTAAACAAGTGGAGAGTTTTCATCAAACTCAAAATATTTCTAAAAGTGTCCCCTCAGTTGAGCAAACTTCAGATGGGATGAGTGATTTGTCTGGGAGAGCACAGAGGCACTCAAATCCCAGGGTGTATTTTTTAGCTGCAATGTCCAGCTGTGTTTGTCTCCAACTGGAAACTGGTCTCTAGTGCTACCCAACAGTTTTCCCTCTCACTCTGCGTCTGACCCGTCAGTTCTGGAGCCTTGAAGCTCTGTCGACACTAGAAGCCAAGGTTTAAACCAGACCTGGGCATTTTACGGCCTGTTTCTCTTTTCTTTAGCTATTTTAAGAAGTATTTTCAATTAATATTGAATTTAGAAACTCCTTTTTTTTCCTTTTGTTTAATTTTGTACAAATGATTACATAAGAAACAATGTCTGCACATTTATATGATCATGACTGATTTTAAAGTTGAAATAAATTGCCAAAACCTTTAAACTGCAATTTTCATTTTGTTCAATTTACTTGATACTTAGTTGGCCCGCGCATAAAAATTAAATAAGAAATGTGGCCCGCCAGCCAAAATAATAGCCCACCCCTGGTTTAAACCCTAGCAACCTCTGCAAGCAAGTAAAATATGCCAGCAGGTTGACATGTACACGTAAAATTGTGTCCCCTTTTTGCAAGGAAACAAACTGAAAGAAAGTGTACTCGAGAACATCTTTCTAGTTTATTGGATTAAGCAAGACATAGAAATGTAATTTTCCATCCATCCATCCATCCATCCATCCATCCATCCATCCATCCATCCATCCATCCATCCATCTTCCCCCACTTACCGGGTCACAGGGGCAGCAGCTGGAGCAGTGTGGCCCAGACCTACTTCTCCCCAGGTGGTCCAGCTCCTCTAGGGGGACCCCAGGGCGTTCCGAGGCCAGCCTGGAAACATAGTGTCCTGGGTCTTTCACGTGGTCTCCTACCAGATGGACATGCCTGGAATACCTCCCCCAGGAGTCGTCCAGGAGGCATCCTGACCGGACACCCGAGCAACCTCAGCTGACTCCTCTCGATGCGGAGGAACAGTGGCTCTACACCAAGTTCTTCCCATATGACCGAACTTCTCACCCTATCTCTAAGGGAGAGTTTGGCCACCCTGCGGAGAAAACTCATTTCGGCCGCTTGTATCCACGATCTTGTTCTTTCGGTCACTACCCACAGCTTGTGACCATAGGTTAAAGCGGGAACTTAGATCGACCAGTAGATTGAGAGCTTCGCCTTCCGGCTCAGCTCCCTCTTCATCACGACAGACTGATACAGAGTCCGCATCACTGCAGACGCTGCACTGATCTGCCTGTTGATCTCCCGTTCCATCTCCCCTCAGTTGACCCCAAGATACTTGAACTCCTCCACTTGGGGCAGGACCTCTTCCCCAACCCATAGTGGGCATTCCACCCATTTCCAGTTGAGCACCATGGTCTCAGATGTGAAGACTCGATCCTGTGGCCACCAAACCAGATCCCCTCAATGCTCTGGCTGTGGCTAAAAATTTTGTCCATGAAAGTTATGAGCAGAATCGATGACAAAGGGCAGCCTTGGCGGAGTCCAACTCTCACTGTAAACGGGTCCGACTTACAACCAACAAGAGTCCGACACCTATCATACAGGGACCGAACAGACTGTATAACGGGGTTCGATACCACATACTCCCAGATCACCCCCCACAGGATTGCCTGTGAGACACGAGACACTCGAATGCCTTCTCCAGATCCACAAAACACATGTAGACTGGTTGGGCAAACTCCCATGCCCCCTCGAGGACCCCGCTAAGGGTATAGAGCTGGTCCACTGTTCCACGACCAGGATGAAAACCACATTGCTCCTCCTGGATCCGAGGCTCAAAGACCCGGCAGACCCTCCTGTCCAGCACCGTTGAATAGATCTTGTAAGGAAGCCGAGGAGTGTGATTTCCCTCATAGTTGGAGCACACCCTCCGATCGCCCTTTTTAAAAAGGGGATCACCACCCCAGTCTGCCAGTTCAGTGGCACTGCCCCCGACATCCACACAATGTGGCAGAGATGTGTCAGCCCTACCGGACAGCCCCCAGCATCCGGAACCTTGAGGTACCCAGGGCAAACCTCATCCAACCCCAGGACCCCACTACTGAAGAGCTATTTGACTACTTCAGCAACTTCAGCCTCGAAAATAGGTGTGTCCACCCCAGAGTCCCCTGGCTCTGCTTCCTCGTTGTTAGGTGTTTCAACGGGGTTTAGGAGGTTGAGTTTTTGCCTCGGCAACCACCAAAGCTGCATGCTACCTGCTGGTACCTCAAGCCGCACAGGCCAGAAAGGCATGAAAGGACTCCTTCTTCAGTTTGACAGCATCCCTCACCGCTGGGGTCCACCAGCGGGTTTGAGGGTTGTGGCCCAGACAGGCGCTGACTGCCTTACGGCCGCAGCTCCGGACTGGACATGGTATTTGTTATGGAAAATCTGTGGCGAGCACAGAGGTACATTAACAAGACACCACTCGGGTTCAGGGGGGGAGGGCACTCCTCCCAATCATGCCATTCTAAGTCGCTCTGTCATTGCCCACGTGAGCATTGAAGTCTCCCAGTAGGACAAGGGAGTCCCCGGTAGGAGCGCTCTCTAGCAGCCCCTCTAGGGACCCCAAGAAGGGTGGGTTAACTGAGCTATTGTTGGGTGCATAGCTGGAAACAACAGTCAGAACCTATCCTCCCACCTGAAGGTGGAGGGAGGATACCCTCTCGTCCACCACAAGCACCGAGTCGGGAGGCATTCAATATGCTCACACCTGCCCGGTGGCTCTCACCTGGGGCAACTCCAAAAAAAGAGTCCAGCTCCTCTTGCGAGGCCTGGTTTCAGACCTCATGCTCCCGTCCAGGTGAGCCCAAGGGAAGAGGGACCCATGTCAGTCCTCGGGGCTGTGCTCTATGGGTGAAGGGCCAGTCACGAGGTGCTCACCATCGAGCCCCGCCCCCGGGCCTGGCGCAGGAAAGGGGGCAAGGGCAAGGGAAGACTTTATCCGATGTTTTTCTTCATCATGGGGAAATTTAATTTTGATTTAGATAAGCTAATATTTGTCGGAAAAAAGCAAACGTTCTCTTGACTTTGTGTGGAATGCAGGACTACAGCTCAGCAAGAGCCAGGTGGAAAGTCTTGTCAAAAATGTTTCTTGGTAAAACCGAACCATATGGATTAAAACATAATAAATGTATCTGAGGGTACTGCATGTTTTATGATACAATCTGATTAATAAATGTACTCATAGAAATAATCAGAATCATGAATTGATCAACAGAGCGATGGAAAATGATTTCTGTCCAAAATTAGAAAACAAAACAAGGCAAACAAACATCCTAGATTTTTCACAGTATGGGCAGAAAATTGATTTATCAAAAAGCAAAAATGGCAAACATTTTGTTGCTTTTCCACTAATCTGTACTTTGGGTTGGAAGGGGTGAGAAGTATTAGAAGCCTTACAACATACTATTTGTCAGTCTTTGTTGAGATTGGGATATAGTTGATAGTTCCTCTTTCTATTGCTAGAAAGTTTATAAGCAGGCATGCTTCTAATTGTATGGATTTGTACTATATACTGTACAGCTTTCTCAGCATTAAAAAAGTCAACTTCCCAACACACACACACATACACATAAACATACATATTCTCTTATTTAGTGGTGCACACATTGCATAAATTACACATCTGCCTTCTTCACCCTTGAGTCTAAATATTTGTGTTCTCCCTCTGAAAAGCCTTCATTCAAAATAATTTTAGGGTGCAGAGCAACATGTTATCTCAAAATGATGGTCATGCGTCATCTATTATACCCTTTCCTTTTTTTTAAGTGGCTCTGTCATTCTCTGAGTCCACCGTATGAGGGGCGCGCAGTGTGGAGGAGGTGGGCAAGTGGCAGAATGAGAGGAGGGGAGGCACGCAGAAGTTGGGAGGGTGAAAGCACATTGGGAAAGAAGAGTTCCTCAGTTGGTAATTATCAATCTCTCTGGAATGCAGCCACTTCTCCTAGCAGACAAGCTGCTGCACAGCAACAGTGGCTTCACTGCACGCCACTTTACCCTGTCCACAACCTGCACCACCTGCATGCACGCACACACACAGACGCACACAAACAGACAAAAAAATCACGAACACTTTCATATTTTGGTTTATTGGTGTCAGTATTGCCTTACAGAGCAATCTTGTTTTGCTTTTGTGTTGTGTTATTTTTATCACTGCCATTACCCACATGATCTTTTTCTGAAACTTTATCCTCTCTGCAGGGGAGAAAAAGGACAACATAATCTCAGTAAGGGATATTCTTTTGGCTTTAACCCTTTACTATTTTTGTATTTACACTGATGGTTTGAAATTCAGTTGTCAGAAACTGTGGCCATTCTGGACCCACAAATTTGGAATTTGGATCTTTGTGAGACTTTCAGATTCTTATTAGGTGTCCACTTCCCTGCTTGAAATAATAAGACTCAGAAACTAAAAACTAAAGAAACCCATCGGTTTTCGCAAAAAAGCCTCAGTCACTGCATGGATTACCGGTGTACATATGTAAAAAAGAAACTATTGTTTTTCAGAAACAAGAGTTGTTTAAGTCTGCTCTTGAGTGGCATCTCCCTCCTTTGTTTGATAATGAACAGAGAAGGCAGGCAACGCCCAGTAACTTCAGCGTTTCCAAACAGTTGCAAAACACTTGCCATTAACCCTGAGTAGTTTTGATCCTTGCTGTCCAAACAGCCTGTTACTGTAAAGTGCGTGTTGCTGGTGTTAAGGCCCAGGACAAAAGGAATCATAATCATTTTCCCCCTAGGGGAATACTAGGTTGTTGGCCATTTCATTTTCACAAAATCTAACTTCAGTGGGCTGGACCCTCACCCCTTCACCGTCAGCTAAGTTGGGCGATGTATATCTGACATTTCGTACGCATGCAGATGTGAATGACCCACCGGTTACGCTGAGCCTGTTCTAATTCAAATAAAGGTGGTTGCCCTGATCACTGCCACTCCCTCTGGGTCTTACCTTATCCCCATAAAGCAGTGGTTTGTCAGCCTTGTCTGTGTGACTCAGAGCCTCAGTTCCTGTAGACATTGTTCTCCTAGCAGAACCTACCAAATTCATAATGCTTGTATTTGCTGGTGTTGATAATGATAGCACTTGACCTTAAAAACAGGAGCTTTGTCACAGGCCCCTGGACAAACAAAGTCCATGGCTTGCATTATTGAACTGATCCAACAGGATCATAGTCCTCAGTGACACATTTAAACTCACTTTCTTACCACATTGGATCAGTTTGTCGCATTTCAGAAGTTTATATCTTAATTTCTCTGCGTGACAGTGTGTGATAAATCCATCTTTGAAAACAGAATTATGAAGGTTTGCCTTGCAAACATATTTTCTACTCTAAATGTAACAAGTGCATTTGCCACATTTAATTGTCTTTAGTTTAGCAAAGATCCATCATATAGCAGACTGGATTTGGGTCTAGTTATCTGCTTTGCCTCTATGTTTAGCGTCAGGCAAAGCAGGTGCCAGAGGTTTTTCTTTCCTTTTTTTTTTTTTTTTCAAAAACTATTGACCCAACTGCTCGAAGCTGGAGTAGAGAATCAAATATGCTTAGGATGGTGTAACCTCAAGCTCAATAAACCACTGCTCTAAAAATTCCAGATTAAAAAATTGAATGCCCGACATATTCAGATATGCTGAGCTTCACTGTCTATTATTTTAAAGTATTATCAGTCCCAGCTTTACTTGGAGCTAATGTGTACATACTCAAGTCAATACCAGTGCAGCAGGTATTGACACTGGCTTGAGGTTTGTAGTGTTTGAGTGGTGCCTCCAGTCCAATGTGAAAGGCTGACATCTTTTGTGAAGGATAAGTAAACAGCGTGTTGGAGCACATGCTTGCTGGAGCAGGACTGGGGCCAGTCTGGAAACCACAGCCCCAGAGCGCACATAGCATTTTTGTGCTGCAAATTTGACTTAACAGAAATGATTCGGTCTGGTCATGTCCTCTGTTACAATAGGATCCACCATGTTATGGTGTGTTGCAAACACCCATCTTGGAAGAAAGATGTTGGTACTTTAAGTTTGAAACTTACTACTGTTCTGAGGTGTGTGGTTTACTGAAGTAAACCCCAAAAGTGTTTGAAAATCAATCAGCTCTTACAAATTACTTGTAAAGCAGATAGTTCCACCATTGAAATGGTGAGATGAGTCATTTCTTGTCTGGTCTACTGGGGAGTCTACCTTGGTGGTACAATGATGAATTCTAGTTTTTACCAACTGTTCCACTGTGATTCAAGGGCGCTGTTACTTTCTCAGCATCCCTCGGGCTAAAAAATAACCAACCTATCACTTTTCCCCATGAGTGAGTTCTGATTATTATTCGAATTCTGAGATCTAACAGTTCAGTTATATACATTTCCATGATTCATGTATGGTTGAAAAATCAGTCACTGTTCTTTTAATTTTTTTCAATCACGGGTTAGTGATTTCCTTTGTGTTAAGAAACACAAGCTCTTCAACGATATGCACAACATTTGGTGGAGCGAAGGCTACTACATATCTTTCACACAATCTGGAACCTTATCCTGGCCGCCAAGGGAAAATTTCAAGACAGATTTTAGCTGGACTGCTGTCTCTCACAGCTCTGCTGTCATTGGTGTGTGTGTCATTTTTGAATTGCTGTTGATTAAAGCTGAAAAACCTGGTTTTTGGTTTTTCCTGCAAGAAGATAAATGGTTCTAAAAGTACTTTTCAATACAGCCTGGTAGTGATGTGCTGCATTTGGATAAAAGCATCTGCCAAATGCAATGTAATGTAATGCAATGTAATGTAATGTAATGTAAAAGATAAAAAAAAAAAACTCTTGGCTACATTAAGACTGATTAAGTATTTAAAAAGCAACCATATACACAAAAGTTTTGAAGAATTTAAACTTCAACTGGTCCTTGCCCTGCTGAGGCAAGAGCCATTTTTAACTTTAAGTCACCCACCAGTGTTTGGAAGGATATTTTCATGTTCCCAAAATTACTTTCTGAAGATATAATTAATAAAAAGTTAATCTATTATTCATGTTTGTCAGGCATTTAGCTTTGAACATGGGATGTTTGGCCAAAAACCATCCAATGAGCATTCAAACTGGTTCTCTTGCTTTGAAGACAAGAAGTTATTTGGACGAGTAGTATACTGCATGTGTGCTCCCGACAACGTGACTCATGTGCTTATCGAGTAACTCTGCTGAGAAATAAAGTGCACCAAAAGACTTAAAGAGGTTTACATCTGTTAATACGCTGCTTGTGCTGAATATTGTCGAATGTTGTCCGCAGCATTTTCCAAAAAAAACATCACAGTTTCCAAAAACCTTTCACCAACTCTGGTGATTGAGTTTCATTGCTCCTTCACTAACTTCTTTTGTTTTCTTCCTGCATATTTAAAAGCTCTGACTATTGTCATCCTTAAAAGTCTGTTCACACTTTTAACCTGTGATTAGTAGATAAATATCTAATAAAGTATGCACCCGGAAGGCGTCCAAGGTATGCTGCAAATCCTCAGGAGGAGGAAGGACGGGGATGGGTGGAGGGATGGACGGTGGTTGGGAGGCAATAAACTCATCAAAATGAAAATGAAAGAAGATAAAAAAGATAAATAGAGGGACTGTGAAACAAGTATTTGTGATTTGAAAGGATACTTTTCTTAAGACCAAATTGCACAATGGTGAATGTTTATTTTTTCTACTGTGTAGCATTACCCAGCGTGCTGTTGCAACTGTGTTTCACTGTGCATGAGCCCGGGGTTGCGGCTTGGTGAATTATGACTCCATGCTATGGAATGAAGGGAGCGGTGCCAGGTCTTTCTTTACAGAACTGTGAAGTTTAGTTTGGAGGCACAGGGGGGTGGTCTCAGTCAGCTAGCCATGTGGGCTGAATGAGCAGTGCCCACAGAGACACAAATAGACACTCACGCACGTAAATGCGGTAGTTTGAGGAATTGGAAACATGTCCAAGGCTGTATTTAATTTGGAGTGCAATTTTATGTAGTTCCTTACAGACAAATCCCAATTCTGGCCGATACACAGTAAATTGATCCTAGATATGGACACGCGCTTCTGCTTCTACCATACAGCTGAAAGACAGTGTTTTATTTACAGCAGTCATTTCTGAAAGGACTGAATCTCGTTGTTTCTTTAAGTTAGAAAAAGCTCCCATTCGTTGCTTTAACAACATATACTTCAAAAGCAGGTGATGTTTGTCTTTACCTCCAGTCACTTGATGGGGTCACAGATTCAAACATTCTCAAAGTGCTGCTGTATCATACACAGTAAGTGCCTGATGTGTGATACCAGTGTTTGGACCAGGGATGAAGATTCCCAACATAGACCTTCATGTAGACTTATCTGAGGATAATTTGTAGTGCACAATTGAAGGGGGCTTTACGGTCATCACTGTTGACCAGGTTTGACTTCTTCTTTTTTTTTTGCCCTGCCTGATAGCTCGAAATTATGAAAACTTTCAATTCTTTGCAAGACGTTTGACCTCCAGAAATCATGTTGCCAAGACTGGCAAGTAGGATAAGCTACAGCAGAGAAGCAGGCAGCGGTTGCACCTGAATCCATCACAAAAATTGCTGAAAACAAAATGAAACCCAAGAGTAGGCCAGTATTAAATAAATATAAATAATTTTGAACCTTTATGGCACCATGTATGAAAAGTTCTTTGTAGCCGTATTTTGACTTTTGCTTTGAATGTCACTGAATTTTCTGCATTTGTTTTCCTTCCAGCATTGCTTGTTACTGTGGACTGCAGCAGCAAATGACACATCTGAATCAGACACTTAATCTGTTGGGTTTTTGACTTTTCAATGTCTCCAAACAAATAATGTCAGTGATTATGTGGTGGTGTCACCTGAAATGTATAGTTTCAGTAAAGGATACAAATGACCTCTTAAATAGACTCCAACAGTAGCCAGTATGTGTGGTACTGAAATGAAAATGATTCAGTCACTGTCTAACTTTTCTGTCCTCTTTATCTTTTTCAGGGTGTAACTCCAGGCAGAGGTGGTATGTCAAACCGTGACTCAATGGGCTTTGGGGAGCTGCTTCCCCGGGATGTGGTTGAGATATTTGCCCAGGAGAGACATAGTAAAAGGGGTAGGAAGAAGCGCAGTCGCTCCCTGGGCCGAGCTATCAGTTGGCTGAAAGGCAAGAAACTGAAGAAATTCGCAGCAAACGAGAAGGGTCTCGGTCTAGGTCCCGCACTTAACTTGTCGTTGGATGGACACAGTTCTGGAAACGCTGGTGGAAACAAGGCAGGACAGAAGTCGGGAAAGCAGGCCTACCAACAGGGAAACAGTCATGGTAAGAGCCCGCAACATGATCAAGATTCCCTTTATTATCATGGTTTTCTTAGTAGTAGTCAGCCTACCAGCAGGGCTAAGTTAGAGAAGTAAAAGAACAATGCATTCGTTTTTTTAAGTTGTACTATTAAATAGTTGTATTATCCATTTTAAGATGTGGTTCAAAGACACTAGACATTCTGGTGAATATTTATTGCATGTCATTCTTCCTGTCAAGAGAACCCTAGACTCTGAAAAGAAACAAGGGAGGTATTTGAACCTCAAGGGGTGGGGGTCTTCTCAGGGGAGTGCAGTGTCTCAGATTTTAGAAATATGTTTTAACATACTGTTGTGTCTGGGACCATGTGTTATATATTTTTGAAACATTGACCCTGAAATTTTCAGACTTCCATTTTCAAGTCACGATAGCAACTTTGTTTTGGGACCTTTTAAAACAATGTCTACAGAAAAGAGCAGCATGTTCCTGTGAATATCCTGCTTCTCCACTCAGAGTTGCGTTTGTTTGCTTGCTCTGGGGATGTTTGAAGAGACTGACTTCCCACCCACCCTCAAACCCGAAGGTTTGCTCTGATTGCAGTGAAAAAGAAAAAAATCTGTCTGTCCTGTTCCATGATATGTTCCCTTACTCACCTGATCTTCAGGTTACACAAGAGTAAAAGGCTGCATGGGCTATGATGACAGGAGTGGTTGAAAAACACTCACACACTCTGCAACTGCATAAAAAAAATCACTTTGCACTCTCCTTAGGTGAGTGAAGCCACATTTTTCTAGGTCTGTTCTTGTCAGAGCTTGCTGTTGTGTCAGCCCGCTGCACTTTTTAGGTTTTCTTTTTAAAAGTCTGTGCAGTGAATCAAGTGAACATTCCTTTCACAGTTAAGTGTGTTAAGATATATGACCACCAACTTTGGTTTCTTCATACGCTCATTAATCACACCCTTTTCCCAGAGACGCAATCCAACTTGATACATACACTAACAGACACGCAAAACTAAAAGATAGTGAGGTTTCTTGTTTGGGGCTTTTTTATCTATGTGTTTAGCAGTGCTTGGTTAAGTGTTCTCAAACAGAGGAGGATCAGTATGTTTCTTACTGTCACTCCTGTAGCCCAGACCTCAGTAGGAACAGTGTTGGGGGATTTCCATTCAGCCTGACACAAACAAACATTACCCACAACAAAAGACACATATCCAGTCGTAGCTGTGGTTTTGGTAGATGATGAATGACACGCTTTTGCTTACATATGTCCACAGCTATTTTCACGATCTTTGTTTCAAGCTGCCAGTCTTAGTTGGTTACAAAAGCACTGTGAGTCGAGTTTTGTGAAGGAAAATAAACCAAGACAGAGATAACATGTTTCTCCAAGGTCGAAGACTTGGCTACCTCTCACACTGGCACTGGGTAGAGGCCACGGATTTTTGTTTTTGCTTTATTTTCACACGCTATTAGACAGGAAATATTTCTTGAATGTTTATTGGTATGTTTATATAAAGAGGTCGTCCTGTTAATTTTTCATTGCCGCGTTGCATCTCGTTGTTTTTCTGGTCGGCAGATAATTATGTATTTTTGAAATAATGCGAAACAGAGATGAGTTTGGTACCGGTGAACGGCAGAGACATCTCCTCGCTAGGTTACTCCTCACCAGCTCCTAGGGAGCAGGGATTACTGCCTGGGCAGGACACTATTCTTTGTAATACACTTAACAGAACACTGTAGCCGTGCCTTTGATAATGATGATGATGATGATCTATATTGATGCCAAAGTGGCCTCCTGCCCACTTAATGCCCGATATGGCTGGCAGGCAGAGCGCCAGTTAATTAAAAGCCATGCCAGGACCGTTAGGGTGAAGGAAGAACAAAGGGTTCTGTTTTTCCCCTGACCGTTGTTCTCACACTGTTCCTCCTCTCTGAAAGACAGTGGTGCATGAGGATTGGTACGTGACTATTATGACGGCTAGACAATTTCTTTGAACGCGACTGAAAACGAAAAAAAGTCACACAGTACAAGGTCCAGCTGGAAAAAAGTAAAAGAAAAAAAACAAAGCAAAACAAAGTAGACCATCACATTTTCAGTTGTACCAGAATTGTTTCTGAATAAAAGGAACAGGTTTTTTTTTTTTTTTTTTACAATTCATAGAAAAGTGGGACTCCGTCAGCTGATAGTTGTGGTTGGGTCTGTTCTTTTACGCACTGAGGAAATTATTTCCTGATTTGTTGACTGATATTTACACTGTACTTAAAGAAAGAATTGAAGAAAGTACTTAAAGAAAGAATTGTTATTTATGAGAAACCTTTAATTAGTGAAGGCAAAAGCATTGCTTCGATAAAAACTGGTTAATTTTTTTTTCGCACAGGTTATAAAACAAACCTTCGAAACATCGTGTTCCTGCATGAGTGTGGTGTTCAGTTGGTGAATAAAACAGCAATAATTAAAAAAAAGAAATATAGAAAATGTACATTATAATGGTGCATTTCAACAGAGACTTGTGTTACTTCCAATTTCCAATCTGATAGTAACATACTTATGACTCATAGAGTTTCGACATGGTAATTCATTCATAATCTATACAACTTACACCCCGGATCGGTCACCAGTTGTACATAGGGCCACTCATAGAGACCCACAACTTTATGTCTGTGGAGGTTCTCAGTCATCCAGGTCATGGTTAACCCTTATCAAAAGCTCCTTCTTGTAGCTGTACTTGATTTTGTGCTGTCCCATCATAGTTATATGGTGTTCCCTTTTTTTTTTTTCCCAGGCCATTGTCACTTGAGGTAACAGTGCAGGGCAGTCCGCAACTGAATCCCTCAAATAACATTGACCCCATCTGCCGCATAGGTAGTGGAATTCTGTCAAGAGAATCCTAGACTCTGATGTCATACCAAGTTAACAAAGACAGCACAGTTAGAATGTACTTGCACCAACTAAATGATGACAAGTGTTAAATTGCAATGCAAACCAATTTCAGCCAAATGTGTTTGCCATTTCACTGCATAATTTCCACTGTGCTCTTTTCAGAAGTATTTGTGCAACATGCCGCTGATCCATTCGAAATGAATACTTTGGTAAAAAAGCATCCAGTTAAAATGTCATCTAAAAAGATTACGAAATATTAACGATACTTGGTTAAAATTTGTCTTGAATGAAAAAGGGAGAAATAATGAATTAAGCTTGTCTTGCACGAACACATTCACACTGTGTATTGATAATTCATTCATATCATTTAAATAATGATGAACTATTTGCTGCTCATGATGATATCAGGACGACAAATCCCAGCATCAAATCTTATTTAATATTATGGGAAATAAAAAAAAAAACATTGTGAGAAATGGATTTTCCATACATAATCTGAATATGCTTTTTAGATCCAAAGTGTGTATGAGCTGTACCAAACCTTGGATTGTACTGTGCTGCAAGTGTGTAAACAAGTGGATTCCGTAGAAAGAGTTTTTTGGGGTTATAGAGCAAGCTCAAACTCCACTGAGTTTATTTGCGCAGCAAGAGAGACAGAGTGGGAGAGAGAGAGAGAGAAGGAGGAGTGCACAGTAGCTGCTCTGCGTGACAAACTCACCTCCTGGACCCTGTTAGGAACTCCCCCCCCCCCCCCCCCCCCTTTCTTCTAGTTCTGTTTACCTTTGTCCATTACAGAGATTCAATTTTTTTTCTAATTTTCTCCCCAACAAGAGCTCTCAGACCTCTGCTTCAGGTTCTTAATATGGTTTTGAGTGTCATTAGCTGTTAATAGTCTTTAGTCTTCTAAGAGTCTCCATGCACTTGTCTGATAGTGATTACCTTCTCCTGCCAAGCTGTCAATCTCTTCCGTGTAAAACCAGACATAAGATCTCTATTACGTAACTCTGGCATCTCAGACCCTTTCTTGCCTTCATAATTGACTTTAAACAAAATGAAGTGTGACTCAATAGAAACAAAATGGAGAGAAGACTTATCATGCTTCGATCAGAAGGTCACCTGTTTTACACAAAACACTCCCTGAGATTCCCCACATTCCTGAGCTTAATAGAGATTTTTTTTGAGGATGCCAGATATAAGCAGTCCTTGTTGTGTATGTTTGCATAAATGAAGGAATTGGGGTAAATTTAATTTGATTTAAAAAAACAAAACTGCTCTAATAGTGACAGGGAAGAATTTCGGGTGTATTTACAGCATCTGTTGTTGTCATCTTTTTTTGTCAATCCAAAACCATGTTATTGTTTGACCACTAAAGTACTGTTCTCACTAAGATTTCAACAGGTAATTTTCATCTTCCACAACAGTTAGATAGATAGAAAAATCCAATTGCATTGTAGTGATTGGGGGACAGCAAAGTGATTTTATAGGACTAAGATGGTAATTAAATAGCAGCCACTGGATTGGGCCTGAAATATATCTACCATCAAACCAAGCAGTTGGAGTGTGTGTGATAATACCAAAAATTAGTCTGTTTATTTTGGCACGATATCTGCTCTCAAGTTTGGATCTCCTCCTCTATGGATGGAGATTCTATGGGGAAGTCATATGGACTCAAACCTAACCCGAGTTTCTGTGCTCACTGCGTTGGTTTTGGAGCTCCCATCATCTTACATCCCTTGCTGTGCCACATACTTTTCCCACTGAGCTGCATGTCACTTAGATATGATTATTGGTGATACATTAAGAGTCCTGTTATTAGATTCATAAGAGAAAGTCATTGGCTTCAATATGATGCAAGGGAGAGGAATTTCTAAAAGCATGTATTTCCTGAATTATCTAAATATTTACACCACACATTTAAAACCTCTTCAGTCTTGTTAAAGCAGCAGTCACTTCTGGGGCACAAAATATATTATCGGTGCAATGCAGGCAGAATGAATGGCGATCACATACTGAAGAACAGACCTGAAGATCCTTTCACTTTCTTCCTCTCAAGGAGGATAGAAATCATGTACCTTTTTGGCTGAGTCTCTTTAGTTTGTGTGTGGGGGGGGGATTAAATAATCAAAATCCTTGATCTCAGTATAAGTGGGGTGGTGTGGCTGAGGTGATTAGAGTGGTCATCCTCAGAACTGAGCATTCCTGGTTTGATTCCCGTGCTCCACCAAGCCTGTTAAATGTCGTTGAGCAAGACACTGAACCCCTAAATGCTCCCATGGCACCACTGTGTGGCTGCCAACTGTTCATGGTTCATCCATGATGGGTTGCATTGTATTCATGGACTAAAAAAAATCACACTTATTGATCTGTCTGTTGATTTTCTTTACTGCTTAAAATGAGATCAATCTAAAGATAGTTTGTTTTTCAGGCACTTAATTTTAGAATTTACCATTTCATCATAGAAATACCTTTAAGTAGACTCACATTCAATAAGTAGGGCAATGAGGTGTTCAATTGTAAACCAAGCACTTAATCATGACCAAAAACTTTTACAGGGTTTTTATTGCGGTAGCTGCAGCATCACCGTACCCAAATGAAAGCAAGGTTCATATTCAGGTCATTCAAATCGGCTACAATGAGTGCAAGATTGCCCTCTGGTCCCTTTGGCAAAGGACTTTAGCTCCTTTTATTCATTTCACTTTCCCAATGTTTGGCATCAACATTAACACACTTACCCTGATGGCTAACAGCAACTGATATCATTAAAAAAAAACATGCTGTGTGTCACCGTCAAGATATGATGTACTGCAGTTGCTCAACAGTGCAGTTTGTCATCACAAAAGGAAAAATCTTTGAAATCACAATGGAGTTTGCCCAGAGAACAGCGAATAAGTGAGTGTTGGAAAAGTCGCGAGTCCCCATGGACAAATTAAGCTGTTTTGTTGTCACGTGATACAATGTTCAGGACATAGTAATGCATGTATTGTGCCATTGCAGAAGATACTTTGTTCTTGGAAGAGCAGAAAATTTTGTTGCTAATCATTTCCGTCCTCCAAAACAGTCTGTTCTTTAAAGGTCCGCAGAGAGTGCTGACAGAGATGCATTCTTGTGTTAACTGTAATTGACAGACAGTTTATATCAGCAAAACCTGGTGTTAAAGGTCTATTGATATATCATTGACCAAGCAATGGATTTCATTGATTCAGCTGAAGTAAATAATGATAAAGAAGCCAGAATTTCACCTTTTCTAGTGATGCATCCTGATCGTTTTTATGAAGCAAGTGTCATGACTGTTGCAACACTATTGACAAATGCATTGTTTATCCAGTTGGAAAGATTTGTAACCCTTGTGAGTCAAGCCATGGTACTAAAACACAGAGCCTTTATATTCTTTGACAAAAATTAATTTTCAGTTAAAATACCACACAGTGGTAGAGTTTCTACACCAAGGATGAAATTGTTTTTGAAAGCAAGTTCACTGCTCATGATGAAGCAGGTAGTTTCTGATCATTTTTACCTCTGACACATTTCTATATATCTGTTAGGTAATCCCAATAATTTCTTGTGATAGTTAACTACAAACTTTATGTAGCTTTATTTCAATAGTAGATAGGTAGATAATAATAGATAGCAAAATATAATTTAATTATTTAACACTAGATCCACTTGCAACAGGTAGAGAGACACATACTGAGAAACACAATCTTACTAGTAATAATGTAATAATATTTGATTGTTGTATCAGTCAGAGAATCCAAAGATGATATCTTCTTGTTACCAAACCAAAACATATGTTAGTTGGATTTTTCATTACTATTTCTTTTTACTGTTGTATTGGTGACGCTCCTTTGATTGCCAACAATCTTATTGTTAAAAATGGAAAATGGCGTGCGTAAACGTTTACCTGGATGTGTTCATACCTGTCATTGACACATCCGCCATGTGTATAGAGACGCAAATAATGGGAGACATGGTGAACCTCCATTCTTCTTCCTCACTGCCTTTGTATTAGGCTCTGTCGGTATTTTGCCGATTAGAACGGCTTAAGCACCTGGCAGAGAGCTCCCTCGGAACTGGAGCGATACTCCCACATGGTTGTCTAGCCATCGGGGTGAGACGAGACATGGGGACAAGTCAGGACAGGGACCAGAGACGTGGGGGAGATTTGCATCTGTGTGGTTCCCATGAAGTGGTTCCAAGTGGAGTCACATCACATTGGTAGGTTGCTGAAGTTTGATGTGTGTGTGTGTGTGTGTGTGGGTGGGGTGGGGTCCTTGCTGTTTTTTATTTAAAAACCTCAATTTGTACTGTATCTTATTCATTTGAATAAAAAATGGACCAGTTAAGGCTCATTATTTTGGTGTGAGGCAGGGGTTTCGCTATGATCAAGGAAAAACAGCTCTCTCAAGTGCCCCTGTCTGATCTCTTATCAGTTAAGAAAACGATTAAAAACCCAAGGATTTTTGTCAGTCTTGGAAATAAAATAATAACATTTTAAACATTTTTTTATCAGCTTATTTTATGACAGGGCCTAAGAAGTCAAAGCATTAACTGATCATATTCTCTTCTTATATCCTCTGCATCCTCTAAAAATTGATAGTGATGTTGACACATTTTTTTTAAATCCAAATAGCTCTAGATAGTCTTTATTTATTGATTGATTTGTCTTCGGAAGATGATTGTTTTGGCCATGTAAAAAAGGCGTAAAAACAGCATTTAGACCATAATAGAAAACACATTTACAGAAGATGTACCCGAGCTCTACTGTTGCACCCGACCATGAGAATGTTCAAAGGAACATCAAGTGAGTTTTTATTAAGTTTGAATTTCAGAATTCAGCATTTTATGTCAATAGATCTTGACTGTGAGTTGCTGCCCACTAAATAAACCAATTTAGTGGGTAGGTTATTTTAAACTGTGACTGACTGTCAACAGGTCGTTAGGAAAACCTTACACTTTCCTCTGACACCTGCCTTTACCATATTTTCATAACACTGTCAGACACATAAAATTGGAGGACTTACATACAAGTTAATAAATATTTGAATAGCTGTGGTTCTATATAATTGTTAGTCTGGTATGTAGTGACATGGCATATTTCTACATGTTATTTTCTCCTAAAATCGCCACATCACCAAAACAAATTTTGGCTTCGTGTAACTTACCTTGATGTTTAAACTGCAACGTATCTCTTAATTCCCTTAAGAAATTCCTTAAACGGGATTTGCAGCAAAAAATCCCCCTCCCATTGGTGAAATGTGCAACCCGATTGAACTGGTTTTACAGGATCACATTGATAAGATTCAGTATTTTTCCACAAATTTGACATGTAAATATTCATTTTCAGCTCTTTAATACCTCCAGCATCCTTAAAATCCACTACTGACGGATGAGTTCTTTAATACATCACTGATTACACAATTATCAGTCTGTTCTTCCATGATAATATGAGGCCCTCATTAATATGATTGGAGGCCCCGCCTATTGTATTCCATGGAGACCCAGTGAAATGTCTTCTGTCATGGTAACCAGATACTGCAGCCTTATACTGACATGAAACCACACACTCATATCTACTTTCTGTTTGCCTATAGGCTGGAGCCTTAGCAGCAGTTTCTATTGAGAGTGATTTATTTCTTATCATGGCTTGGTTTGGCGTAGGTGAAATTATTTTTTTTATGTTTTTTGTGTCTGTTTTTTTTTCTAAATTGCTCAGTAGGATTGCAACCATGGGAATGTTTCTGTTTGTTCAGATGTCATGCATTCCATGTCATGTTGGCTCAGCACACCAGGAAGTGAACAAACCACATAACTTCACATGACATTGATGTTTCCTAAATGGAAAAAAAGAAAAGGTGTGTGAATCAACAGCAGGTTTTTAAGATAAGAGACTTCTACGTTTTCTTATATAGTCCCCTGTATTTATTCTGCGCAGTGACATATTTTTCAGAATGCTGATGAAAACACCAGAGAACATATTTCACATGTGTACCCATGTGCTGCTCGCTGCAGGCTGTTTTAAAACATGTTTTTAATTCTGTTTTAGCTGTCGATAATTTTGATGCATGTACTCCCCCTTGTGGCTACATTATAAAACTGGAATGAATGAATGCGTGTCGTAAAAACACTGAAAGGTGTAATAAAATTCAGTACACCAATTGCTGATGAATGCAACTTTGGGTCTGTTTTTCGGGATTATTTTAAAAAGATATTTCTTTCTGTCTGCGTTCACATGTTTGATCCATGTTCTTGCCAACCAATCAGAAGCCAGCATGCTTTTAGATGGCAGGAATTAGGCTGCAGAGGATTTCTGTCTGAGCTCTGATAGTGTGTTCACTGTTGAGACCTTAGGCATTCTGCACAGAACAGAAGTGGCAAAAACAATGCCACCAAAAACAAATAAAATTGTATCGTGATCCTTGCTGGATTTTTTTTTTTTTTTTTGATTGAAACTTTCATGCCTCACACAGCCTCTGTGTGATCTGATCTGAAACTGTTAGAATTTCTTTTTGGAAACAACTGGAGCATAGTCTCGGTGTACTTTTGGATTACTTAACAATCTATCAGAGAAGTCATGGTGGTGCTTTTCACTAATGACCTGAGCACTCGTTTTCATTGCTTGCCAGCAGTCTTGAAGAGAAAAGGTGAGTGAAAGACTAAGATAACCATTTAATTCGTTCCCCAAAAAACAAAAAAAAAATTGTATTTCCCGTGCTTGCACAAGATGAATAGATAAATAAAGAAGAATTGAAGGGCTATCAGCAGTTTGTGTGTGGATATATATATATATACTGCTCAAAAAAATAAAGGGAACACTTGAACAACACAATGTAACTCCAAGTCAATCACACTTCTGTGAAATCATAGTGTCCACTCAGGAAGCGACACAGATTCATTTTGACTTGTTTTAAGGACATTACATCAAAGTTGGATCAGCCTGGAGTTTGTTTTTACACTTTAATTTTGAGTGTGATTCCTAATCAGACCTCCATGGGTTGATACAATTGATTTCCATTGATCATTTTTGTGTGATTTTGTTGTCAGCACATTCAACTGTGTAAAGAGCAAAGTATTTCATAAGAATATTCCCTTTATTTTTTTGAGCAGTGTATATATGTGTGTGTGTGTGTGTGTGTGTGTGTGTGTGTGGAAACAAATGATAATAAATATGTTTTGTGTTTGCTTGACTGCAAGCTGTTCTTTACATATTTCTGTGAATACCACGTATTGTGCTCTTTTGCACACTTCTAATGGTATTACAGACAGAGACAGACATAACACTGGGACCTGTGAGCACATGGTCACCAGGGCTAAATCCATCACGGCATTACAGTGACAGTGCCTACAATTAAGTACAGTAGGTGGCTAAATGCAGACCAGCTGTCTACATTACATAAAGGTTTCTTAGAAGCTACTTAGTGATCTGTGGCCTCAGAGCATGTGGGCAGTTAACTGAGGTGGTAGATGAAATGTAAGAAATGTAAAAGAAATGTAAAAAAGTGTGAAATTTTCTCTGTTTTAAGGTGCTAAACGCAGCTGAGATACAGAAATGATTAAATCAATTTTTGTTACATGAATTCAATACCATTTGTATCTCAAAGGAAATTCTCATAATTTTCATGTTGAATCCAGAGTTGATTTTATCAATCAATTGAAGTCATTTTTAAGGAAGTTGTAATAACTTTTGTTATCTGCCTTCGGGTAAGGATCTTTGTTATTAATTTCCTTCGCTGTCTACCCATTTTATACTAATTGTAACTGCACCTTGTGAAGATTTTTGACATTATCAGTCCTTCTTTGTGTCAGTTGTAGGCCACAAATTTTTAATCCAACGTAAGTGGAACTAGAGTTCGTGTTCAAGAATATATATTTTTTGTCGGGCCAACCTCACACCTTGTCTTATCCATTTGGCTTTAAGTTGATTCATGCTTACCCTCCCCCCTCTCAAGCTGTGCCAAAGAGACACGATGGTGATGAGGGCATCCCAGCAGCACCGCAGATTCAGGAAAATGTGTTCATTGAGGCCAGCCGGCCAAAATACCTGGAGGACCTTCACAGCGAGGCGCTGGAAGGACTGAAAATGATGCAGCAGGAAGGTACGAGCCAATAATGACCCAGAATTAAATCTCAGTGCTGCAAATTACATTTTCATTTACTCCCAATACATGGCCATAAGCACTTTTAATGTAATTGTATTGACATAGAATTAAAGGTTGTTCTCCTTGCAGATACTGATCATGGAGTGGAATACCAAGATAACGAAAGCACTATTGTAAGAGAAAAATCACAATCACAACACTTTCTTGCACTCATCTGATGGTATATTAGAATGACAAACCTATAACATATTATTGGTTTCTGCCATTTTCAGTCAACAATGACAATCCAAACAGACGGGGACGGTGAAGGGTTTATGACTGACAGCACCATCGGTGGGACTTCCTCTGTTGTCTCGGCAAAATCATCCGTGTCTACCAGGTCCTCCCGCTCTGGACTTACCAGACAAGGTAATTCCACAGGAATCTCCTTACATCTTTGGTGTTTCTCAGGGCATCACATCGACTGCAACTGCACGTGTGAGGGGGGAAAATTCTACTTCACATGTGCCGAATGTGGCACATGTATAGACATGTATAGATAGTGAATCATTTATTGCTTGGTGAGATAAAGAGATTGAGTTGAAGTGTCATGCTTATATACACGTCCTTCTTACTGTGCAGGATCAACATTTAGACCCCTAAAATCTGGGGAAAGGTCAGAGAAGACAAAGACACGAAGACGCCACAGGAGAACTGTTGTGGGTATCCCTCGGCATGTCCAGAAAGAACTGGGTATGTAGTTTAGCCCTCATTTTTTGGACTCCTCTGAATTGTATTATATTGGCATTTTTAATTCCCGATAATTATATGTATGAATTTCATGTTACTGTGACTATAATTAAAAGCCGTCCATCAAGTATCTCTCTAAGTATCACAATAATTCACAAGAACTTGTGCTAATGAGACCTCTAATCTTTTATCAGGACTGGATAGAGTGGGATGGACACTGAATCCAAATTTAGAAGAACAACTATCTCATAGTGAGACTGTTGACAGCCCCAGCAGTGATGGGCCAGAAAGTGGACCCGATTTGTGCTCGAATGTCAGCGAGCCAATCAGTCCAGACGAAGTGCTGCAGATCTGCGTCACCCATGCTGGACATAAGGATGACCTGGCACTACTGCAACGACTGAGTCCCGATTTGCTAGGTGCCCAGAGGCCTCATTCCCTCGCTGCCCCTTCAATGACTACTGCCAACAGCCTCCAGCAAGGCCTTCCCAGCCCTGTCATGTCAATATCTCCCCAGGCTGCTTACATGTCAAAAATCATTCCCAACGCTGTGTTGCCACCTTCCATTGAGGTCGTGGAAATTAGTCGTGGACAGAGTCGCAACAGTCTGAGAACTGTCAGCAAGGCCAGCCTGATTTTGTCGAGCCCTGCTTCCTCTCGGGCTTCATCCAGAGCTTCGTCTTCCAGAACCACCTCCACCAGAGCCTCCAAAATCACCTCTGCCTCACGGCAAGACCCCCACAATCTGTCCGAAAGCTCTTGTTGGAGCAACTCAGGTTCCTCGGACACCTTGGTATCTGACTCATCGACTATCTCCAGCAGTAGCACCCCGAGACTAATGAAGTCTCAAGATGAAGACACCTCTGCTAAGGAAGACAAAGGCGTTGGTCGCACCCCCATCGGCAAGGGGTCCAAATGCACTAACAATGGCAAGCTCTTTTTTAAGGGGGACAAGGCTAAAAGAGAGGGTCCCTTTGTACGTAGTCTCTCTGTCATAAAGCACAAGAGGGCTCCCCCTCCTCCGAGCCGTTCATATTCACTGCACAATAAAACAAAACGACGTTCACGTGACATATCGGGCTTGGATTTCACATCAGGAGAGTCTTCACTTCATAGCATCTTGGCGGCAGGTCAGGGAAATGAAAATAACAAACTCGGATCTTATTCGGTGTCCTCGAGCATCGACAGCCCCAGTTACAATGGAGACATCAGCTCTCTGGATGACTCTACAGGCTCTGCCTCATTCAGGCTGTCTAAATCCCAGCTGCCGACAACACAGGCAGACAACTCTGCCGAGATTGTAGAAACCGTTCCCAAACATACGCCACAAAAAAAGCAGGAACGACGACAGGAAAACAAGCAGGGCAAAATAATTTCTCTGTCAAGTGGCTTCTCCAGTCAAGAGCGTACATCCCCGCAGCTTCCCAAGCAGCCTCACAGCACATCTCCGAACCACAAGAGAGGTATCTTAGCAAAGCTTCAAAGGTTGTTCCCAGGTTCAGCTCCATGCCCTGTCACACAGTCGGGGGTTAATGAGAAAGCAAAACCCAAAGAGGATCCTCAGCCTGACTGCACCGTGGATTCTGTAAGTATCAGCCCCTCTGTAAGGGCGTTGAGAGAACTCTTTAACATTCCGCCCCCGCCTAAGGTCCGAGCACCCCCACCTCCTCCGCCAGAGGTATGGGCTCATAGCAAGCGCACCATTGAGCTGTTGCTGGGACCCCCAGTCCCTGAAAACCCTTGTATCATCTTTAAAAAGAATCCAAAAGACAGGAGACAGCAGAGGCAGTCTGCTCCTTCATTTCCAGAAGGCTCTGCAAAAAGTTCAACCGGAGAAAGAAAACAAAAGAGTCACATTACAGCAGCGGAGTCTATAAATGGAAAGATAGAGACAAATAAAGTTCAAGAAAGTGGATTTTTGAATACAAAGACTCAGAATGAGACCAATGAAAGGCTGGTATGGAATGTAGATATGAAAGAAAATGTTAGTGTGGCTGAGAAAGATGAGAAAGTAAAAGTAAGTGATATTTTGAATGACATGTTAGCGAAGGCTGTTTTGAAGCGCGATGAACGGTTGACAGCAATAAGAGAAGAAGATGCTAAACAGACTCAAGCTCAAGGCTCCGAGGCGAATACTGGAATGGATGCATTAGCCCCCATTTCATCATTAAGAATATCCCCTTTGCCCTCTCCGCTTGTGCACCGCCCTTCCCAACCCCCAAGCACAAAAAATACCAAAGACAAATGTCCTGTATCCCCTGAGTTGTCGTGGCCCCCACCGCCTCCACCAGTGGCACAAGCAGTCACTGTGTCTGATGACACAGATTTTCCCCTTCCACCTCCACCGGTATTTAGTGCTGGAGGCTTAGTTGCACCGGTTCAGGGGTCACCTAAAAAGCAAACTTCTACCGCAGCAAACATCGGGCAGATTAATCCTTCGTCCATAGCTGGGCTTGCTTCATTGGCGGGGAAGACCGAAACCGTCAAGGCCACTAAAGAGGGTGAACCACAGCAGTCCATTACATTACATGGAACCACATCTGCACTCATCAGTATCCCTCCCCCGCCATCCTATGCGGCTCCCCCTCCACCGGTTAAAGAAGCATCCCCGACTATGACTAAAAAGGTCTCTCCTCCACCACCAACAGAGGTTTCGCAGTCCCCTCCTGAAAAAAAATCCCCTCCGCCGTCCAAAGAGAGTGATTCCCTGCCACTTAAAGACATTTCTCCCCAAAAACCCAAAGTGAGTCCTCCTCCATTGCTTAAAAAGGTTTGTCCTTTGCCAATTCAAGAGGATTCTCCCACTCCCAAAGAGCCCCTTCTGCCTCTAATTCAAGTTCTCCCTTCTCCCGTCAAAGAGACCTCCCATCTATCGGTCAGTGCAGTGTCTCCAACAGTTAAAGAGGTTGTGCATCCAAAGGCTCCAGAAATCTCCTTGGTGCACGCTAAAGAATGCTCTGCCCCATCCGACAAAGAAGTCTCTCCTTTCTCTTTTGAAAAAGTTACATCTCAGTCTTCTGAGGAAGAAGCCTCTGTTATTCACCTCCGTTCACCAGAAAGTATACCACCACCACCACCACCACCACCACAGAGGCCTGAACCTTTGCCACTCCTAGAGATACAGCCCAAGTCATCACAGCAGGAGATCAAACTTACAGAGGAGGGCAGTCCGACGGAACCAGAAACTACCCCTGTTTCGTATATCAGGGATCTCAAGCCTCCTCAAAGTATTCCACCGCCACCCCCAATAGAGTCTCTTACATCACCTGCGGTTGCACCAATGAAAACTCAAGTCACAACGGTTCAAGTACTCCCCACTCCACAACCATGCGAAAGCTGTATACCAACAACTTCAGAGCCTGTTCCTTCTCCGCCTGTCAACGCTGATTTACATCCACCTACCGTTGTGCAGAGTGAGACTCAGGCCATCACAGAAACCCAAACTCCTACGCTCCCCTCGTGTCCTTTTGAAGAACAGGAACCCGCTCCCACTGTCTCACATTTCCTACAGCAGAGGGTCAAGTTACGAAATGTTAATAGCGGCCTTGAGCCTCCTCTAGCTCGGGAACAAGACCAAGCCGAGGAGTCTGTGAGCACTAAACAGTCCAAAAGTGTGCTCCCCACCTCATCTGTCAGCAGTGAGGCTCCCCAGAAGCCTATCAGAAGATCATTAATTATGTCTCCTACATCCACCTCTCCACCTGCCACAGTATTGTCACAGCCAGCTCTGTCCACCTCCCATTCTGTTGCGATCCCAGCTGAATCTTCATCTACAGTACCCCCCTCATCAATAAAGTCTCCCCCTGCCGTGAACCCGTCCCCCTCCATGAACCTACAGGAGGCCATACGACAGAGGACCGCCGCTAGATCGAGAGAGAGCCTCGCTGCTCGCCTCAGCATGCACTCACCTACGTCACCAGTGGACGTCCACAAGTCCCCCACCAGCACAGCAAATTTTATATTCTCTAAGAGCAATAAAAAGGTGGTGATGGAGACTAAGCCCGTTCCAGACAGCAAGGAAACCTCACCGAAAATCCAAGGGGTTTCTTCCTCAGATGTACTTAGTGACACTGAGTCAGGGAATAAAGTTGTCAAAATGCTACCACCGGTTGCAAAAAAACCCAAATCGAAGGCCAAAGAAACAGAAACCAGCGATGGGATGGAGAAAACTGCACTACAGGAAACACAACCAGAGAACCTCAAGGGTAAGGGAGGTTGAACTGACAATGACGGGTTTTGTGTTTTGTTTGAAACTTTAATTTGCGGCTGTTAATATGAGGGCATTGAGTGACAAAGGGAAATCTTAATAACCGAGAACAGAAACCTTTCAAGTGAGGGGGACAAGAGGCTCTGTTATGCGGCTAGGGTGTTTAACTGTGAATTTAGTTGTTATATGTTACAGCTTTTATCAGATGGTTTTATTTATTTTTAGATAACTCCCTTCTTTGATAACAATCCAAAGTGCATAATGAGTCCATGAATGGTTGTAAGTTTGTCATCCCAACCTCACATTGAAGATGTTGATATTATTGGTTTTTGCCCTTTAATTTTTCACCGGTCTGTTTATTCCTGAAGTCAGAGCAATTGAGATTAGTAGATATTGTTCACCTCTGTGCCCTGTCAGACTAACACTGTGCTCTCTCCAACCTCAGACACAGCAGAGAAAACCAATGGGTCTGTATTCGGCACCGCTGAAGGAGGAGATATATCGTAATTTCCCGGGAAGGGCCTGCCATTAACACTGGCTTTGCTGCAAATCGGCATGTGTGTAACATGGGAGTTATTTTTTTGTGACATTCTGGCTTTTGTTAAGCTCCTTGAATTTGATCGTAATAGAATGGATCACATTTAGCGTTTTACTAAAAGCAAAAAAAAAAAGAACATTTTCCATGCCTAATGGGCTGTACTCTTGACAGAGATGGGAATATACTGCTCTCTACTGTTTGATTATACCACTTGTCTCCTGCTGAACAAGAGCTTGCCACTGTTTTAACAATGGGGCATTGGGGTGCTCATATGTAAATTTAGCACGCACTGTAAATTTAACAGTTAGGATAAGATACATTCTGTATTTTTCAAAAGTAATTTCATACAGTTTATACTGAAATATAATCTTAAGTTATTTCCCTGTTATGTTGACATGTGGGTCGGTACAAATGTCGAATCTTTGCAAAGTTGTCAAACGATGGAATCTCTATAAATCAAATTTTAGGTTAATTGTATTCAAGTTTGTGCATTTTCTCACACATCTTCAGTGCTTTGAAACAATGCTTTCTGCGTGCATGGCCCCCCAATGTAATTAAAGGGTCATGATCCTTTATCACACAAGTAATAAAATCCAAATATATAAGTACAAACCATTTTCCGTTTTTACTTCATTCAACTAAGACTTTGTGTCCCACAATTGCAGATTTCCTCATTTCTAACAATGTTTGTTTGAGACATGTTTGCTTTGAAGTATTAAGATTCATGGTATTACATTTAGTTAGCGTCAGTCATTCACAACTGCATACATTTATTAAAAAAAGCTCAAGTTCTAGTAATTGATGTATCTATATCCTGCAATTGTGTCACACTTAATTACCGTAACCTACATATTCCGTGTAATACACGACAAGTATTAGCAGAGATTCTATTGTAATACATTCAGAGGAGGACAGGCGAGGTAATTTATGTATGCCACTCTTCATTTCCATACTGGAATATCAAAAGGACCTAAGAAAGACATTACATTTGTTTTATTGAAATTAATCGTTGTCAATTTGTTTTAAAGAAGAGTTCAGCTTGTTTTGTGCAGTAAATACTACCATGTGAAATACCAGGTCATCTCCGCATCTACGTCTGCCAGACCATCATTTTTAAACTGCAAATTGTGGGCTTTTGTTCGGATGGCCTCTGAGCTTCCGTCTGCGTACTTCCTCTCTTCTCCATCTTCAGGGTCTTGATGGCGTACTCCTTTCTGCGAGGTGACTTCTGATAATGCATTCTCCAAAGGCAATGCCGTACCTTCCTTATGATCTGGGTGAACCGCCGTCTCTGCAGCCATTGTCTCAAATACTACCCCTTCACTTTCTAAAAGGTCGTCTTTGACATGGGAACCTGACCTGTCCTCTCTCGAATCCCCCAGATCCCTCCCTGTAGACTCTTTTCTCTCGTTCGGCTTGAAAAGGAACGACTCCACAAATTGTTCTCCCGTTTCTTCAAGAAAAGTGATTCCATCCAGTTCATCCTCTTCTGTGTCGGCTTGTTCTTCTTCACCGCCGTCGAAGCTGAGGGTATGTGTATTTTCCCAGAAGGCCTCCTGCAGCTCCTCATTGCTCTTGCCTCTTATGCTGTACAGTGAGCGACTGACCGAGAGGCTGTCTATCTCTGCCGTGTACGGCTGATCAGAGACCATCAACCATCCACTACTAGCAGAGCCTTGGAAATGGAAGAATCAATAGGTGGCATTTTTGACCAACTGAGAAAGAGAGAGAAAAAAAGTTCCAAACCTTCCTTGATGGCTGTGTGGAACTCATTAGATATCCCACATTTTGAATCACAGCATTTGCATATAGCGTCGTCACCTGTGAGGGCAGCCCACCTGGTATCGTGAGACACATGCAAACATGTCCAAAAGACCTGCCTAAAACAATTGGATTTTTGTAAGTAAATGTAAACGTTGCAACCGGGGCTCACCTGTCTCGTCTATAAGTGCATGACTTTTGCGTAGCGCCTGGTCCCTTTGACGTAGTAAACAACTCGCACTGAATGCTGATCTAAAAATAGAATCAGGGTTGAGCTGCATCTGAAGCTGTGAGTTGCCGTGAAGCCAGACGACAACGCTTACCTCAACGTTGGGCTCGGAAGTGAATTGGAAGGCCTTCAGGGAGAACCTCACAGTTTTGTCCGTCTGAGAGACGAACTGAGATGCCCCGAGGTCTTTCTTACTGTCCAGCATACAGCTACAAATGACATCACCATGACAACCCTCTAAGTCACATGCAAATCAAAACATCAGCTCACATTGCGAAGGCGTTTTTTTTTTTTAACCTAATCCACAGTACGTACCCAAAGTTGTCTATAATTGTGTATTTAAGTGGTGACTGGAAAACACCGGATGGCAATGCATAGCAGCTTTTGATGTACAGTTTTTGTCCAGATGGGAGGAGAGGAGCAGACAACTGGACATGAACAGGCTGCCCAAGCTGGTACACCTTGGACTTGGCCGGTCCATCCCACCAATCTAAGCTCGTTGGAAAAAAGAAATCTTGCATTTCTCAAGTCAGTGGGTCAAACCCTGAACGCCCTCTTTTTAGATCAATTAATGCAGCGGCTTTCAAAACATCAATTTCCACATCGACTCATTCATACCATCCATCAGTTCGATTTGGAAATCATTTGGTTCTCCTTTAAGCCTTTTATGCACAACAGCAGTTTGCCAGGTGGGCTTCACAGCCAATTGGTACACGTGGTGGTTTCTGGGAGGGGGAGAAAGGGGAGGTGGTTTCGGAGGTTATGAATGTTGGGGTCATGGGCGCTCTAATAAAATGCCAGGTTTGTATGACAGCGATCTTCAAAATAAAAATATATCAATTCTCGCTTATCCAAAGTCCCATAATATCGGAATATGCAACGATGACTACAAGCCTGTTTACTCAGAGGGGCTCACTGGAAATTTCAAAATACATTAGACAGATGTCAAGATCCTGCTCAAGAACCTGTCAAGTTCTAGAACAGATATAAAAACACAAATGGCTAAAAGGCTTACCTTTGATAATGACATTCAATCGCGACATCTATAGGATGCGCCTTCCCGGGGAGCCGCTCCGGGGCAGGTTCGTAGTGGAGCTTGTACATGTAGACCACGTGACCCGGAAGCGACTGTCGGGTTGGGGAGGGTAAGTTTGGCTGTTTGTTTTTTTTTAGAGTAAATGGGCAATTTTGAGTGTGTGTGTGTGTGTAGGATCACGATACCTCACGCTGCGAGTCGCACGATGTCAACGGATACGTAAAGAGCAGGTCACCGTACGGCCCGATGACTCCGTTGCTCCTGCAGTTGCCGCCCAGCCTCAATTCCGCGGCGGTCGCGCCAAAACCGTAGAAAAACGGTTTGACCCGGACGACGACGTCTGAAGCGGAACAGGTCACGGACACGTCCGTGTGGGGGCCGAAGTTGGTTTTTCCCGGACCCACGGGCCAAGACGTCTCCGGTGGAAAGGCGGGGACGCTGGGGGGGAACTTGGCTATCGGATTTATCCCGGTTCTCGGATCAGGGTTGGATCTCAGAGTTTGGAGTTTGATCAACTTTTGCGATCGGTTTTCGTGACTGTCCGCGCTGTTGGCGAGGCTGATAAGGGACAAAACACTCCACAGGAAACTCAGGCGCCCGTTTGTTGTCATCGCGTCTGATCGCCGTGCGTCGAACAGACGGCGCAGCGTTCACGGCTGCAGGTAATCAGGGTCGGAATCAATTGGCTTCCAGAAATTTAAATGGCCATCAAGTGAGGCCTCCATCTCCCAGTGAGGAAACCACCATAGTGTCTGCCCCCAATAAAAAACAACAACAACTTTTTTTTTTTTTTGGGAAAAGGTTATTCACATCTTAGAAATAACAAATATTTAACATTTCCTTTTTTTTCCATTTGTTTATTGTTGTTCATTAAATCTAAAAAAAAAAACAACGACAAAAAACACATGCATACAATACCACGTGAACAAAGACTGAATGCTTCATTGACATGTGCTTTTTCCAGATTTGAAAAAAAAAAAAAAATCATGTGAAGGAAGGGATTGAAAGGGGTATGTTTCAGAAACTGGTTTGAAATTATCCACAGCGGGGATCCAAAATCATGACAGTTGTCCACCATCTGGGTAAACACGAACTATCACAATAATAAAAAATATCACTAAATAATTGGGATGCTGAGATTTTTGCCAAACTCTACTGGGGTAGGGTAATAATATTAGATAAAAATAGTTGGTGGGCAACTAAAACAGAACCATAAAAGCTGCCTTCAGTTTAACAGCTCGCTGAAAACAAGGAGGGTCAGGCTCTACTTGTATCAAACCAGTTTAAAAAAAAAAACAAATAACATTAGATTGGCCATGTCTCAAGACGTGTCCTTTGCCTACATATTCTCAGGACTGCTAATGCAGCTTTCCTGTGGACTTTAAATAACTTGGTCGCAACCACTTTTAATAAATTATCACACACATCCTCTTATTAGAAAAGCAAAATCCCTGAGATGGTTCATTTTTATAAATAATAATCAATAAAGCATCTGTACTCCACATGCGCTGGAGAATCTCATACTGGACTGATCAGGATGCAAAGCAAACTAACAGGATTCTAATCAATTTGGTGGAAATTGGCAGAAAAGTTTAAGTGCAAAAGGAGGAAATGGCAACACTGACTAGCAAAAGTAACAATAGCATAAACCAAATCATCAGGGCTTAACACATTTCACTAAAACATACTGCGAAGACTAAAATAAAGAAGCTGTACAATTAAGGCTTTTTTATCAGGTGACAAATTCCAGGATGTGCCTTTCCCATTCAGCAAATTGAAATACCTTTTTATTGTGTATGGAATTCAAGCAATAAGAAATATCCAAAGAAAGGATCAATATGTGAACCAACAAATGAACATTTCAAGTTAAATGTAGAATGAGTTGTCAAGTCTGACTGAAATCTTGATTTTCATGGATCAAGAAAACAGAAACAACTCTGAAACATTATTTTGGAGAAATATATATTTGTATTTGATTTTTTCAAACATGGGAGTTGAAATTTTTTTAGATGAGACTTTGAACCATAATCACCCAAGCCAGTTTTGTCCAGATGGTTTTGCGTCAATTGAGCAGTAGTGATGGCACAGCAGAAGAATTCATTGTGTATTCGCAAAATTGCACACGTACCAGACTGTGACGATGTCTCTCATGAAAACTTAGTGAGCACCATTTCATTTAGACTCCGCAAACACTTCTTCAGTCCCATGCTAGCTGGTCCACAGTGACCACTAGAGGGTGAGAAAAACCTATAAGGTCAACGGAGGTCCCACTGTAGCTCCAGACAGTTTCTGGTCTTGTCCCTCTTGACCGTCTGTGCAAACATGTGGCTGATGTGCTTCTTCTCCACTACAACACATTGCTACACTCTGACTCAGAATCGTCCTCAGAATTCCTGTTTTCAGAGAAAAAAAAAAACGGAGTCACACGGATGCACAATGCACAGCAGCACCTTGTGTTTAACATTTCTCTAAACGTCTCATTTTAAAAACATTATATTTATTTGTTAGGTCATTATCTATACCGCTTATCCTGTGGTAAATGGTCATGGGGGTGCTGGAGCCTATCCTTGCTATCACCGGGCGAGAGGTGGATTTCACACTGGACTGGTCACCGGTCAATCACATGACCTCATATAAACATACAACCCTTCCAAAAAACAATTCACTCTCGCATTCAAAAGTTCGCATTCTTTTCTAAAGTCTAAACTGGGACTCCCATTAACCTGCTCCATGTTGTTGGACTGTTGGGAGTAATCGAAGATCGCAGGATAAACCCATGCAGACACAGGAGAGAACATGCACTTCACACAGAAAGGAACCTTATTGCTGTGAGGTGAAAGTGCTAATCAGTGCCATCGTACTGCCCTCATTTGATTTAGTTCCTTTAAAATGTTTTTGTGGCCTCGTGTGTCACTTACTGCATTTTTTGCAGAAGTTTTCTATTTGCCTGCCTCGCCTCCTCATCGATCGGATACGTCCTCAGTATGAGTAGTCCCACGGCAATAAGCACCACTGGCACCGGAGACACCAGCACCTTTAGGGTTAAACTGACCGCCTCAGGTTGTGAGCAGCTCCCGGTCACATAGCCGGCAAATCTGCAAAAAAATTCAGATGGAAAGTTGAGCTGATGTTGAATACAGTTTGGCAGTAATAGTGGAGGGATTATGTGATTTATTGACCACATGACTAGTGAACTAATGAACTCTAAGTGAACTAAGCAGATATCGTGTTTGATGGAGTTACGAGAGAGAGTGAAAGCTAATAAAAAAGTGCATGACGACAAAAGTTTGAACTTACTTCAAACTAAGGGTAGATATACCCAGGGATACTCCAGAAGCAAACTTTATGAAGAACACATAGAAGGAGCAGAATATGGCTTCATGGCCATGGATGTCTGGATTCTTAACCTTAAAGTCATCTACTACATCGGGAAGCATTGACCTTAAAACACACAATTAAGGAGGTCACTATAGAGGGCATCAACAAAAGTTAACTGATCCAGGGACGGAGGATGTGAATGAAAATACCAGGGTAGGAGGAAAGCCACTGCCACGCTCACTCCAGCCGCTACTGAGACCATGTAGGAAATGATCAGGTTACTCTTGATGCAAATAATCAAGATCATGAAAGGTACTGCCCACTGCAGAGACAAAGCCCATTCATTATCCCCAAAACCACACTTCTGTGAAACAGGCTTTTTGCTACAGATTCAGCTGCTGCCATATAAGCTAAATTTACAAAAATCCAAATGCTCACTTGTTCAACCACTTCAAACTTTAAAACCAGCTGACACTGATGTTAATTCTGTGTTGTTAGGTTTTTGAGTAACTGCATTTTAAACGTACCGAGATGCCGACATACACCGTGGTCTTCTTCCCAAACCTGTTCAGGAACCAGTGCCACCATGGAATGCTTATAGTCCCAGAAAGCTGGAAAGTGTATGACATGGAATTGTCATTAAAAAAAAAACCAACTTGAATATGTATGTGTGTGTGTTGCAAAGCTGAAAAGAAATCAGATTTTCCCTCATATGTAGACATTTCAATACTTTCATAGAACCTATCACATATTTTTTTTACAGGCTATGGCTAGAGCTGGACTATAAAAAATAATTTCTTTGCCCTCACTGAAATATTAGACCTTGAAAACAAACAAACAAAAAGCGGGCTTCACAATAAGTAGTAGAATATGGGAGACCTGAAAATGTCACAATATGTTAGTGTATGCTGAACGGAGCAGATAAGTTTTGAAATCTTGCCAAAATTCATTCAACAAAGTTGCACAGGAACAAGTACTGTCAATGATTTCTGAGAAATAACTTTGGGCCAGATACCGTGCAAAAAAAAAAAAATCTATCTCTCTCAATATGATAGTTGTGTCTAAAAAAATCATTTCCACTCCTAATTAAGGCAGACCGCAAAGTTAGGGAGGGTGCAAAAAGTGCAATCAGATTTGGCAGTTCCTACAAAGGCAATGAGAGATCGCTAGGGCAACAAAAGCTCCACTGTGTGCCCGTCTGTCCCTGAATCTCCTGCTCAAATGGAATGAGTGTGTGACCGGGAGAGAGGTTCCCAGAGGCCCAAACATCACCTCCTCTCATCCTGACAATTGCCCTATCAGCCCCTCATGCCAGCTTCTGCCGGAAACCAGATTTCTACTGTCATGCACATGGATGGCCTCCAACATTTCAAACTTGTTAATGACAAAACACAGAGCTACATAATTCCTCAATGGAAACTAGAAATACACACCATGATTACTAAAAGAATATTCTGGAAGTCCTTCCTATGGCCAAGTGCATATGTGATGAAAAGGGCAAAGTTTCCCTCCAGCAGCTGTAAAAGAAAAAAAATCTTAAAACATAGTTTCCTGAAATGATCATGCAAAGTTTCTGCATCCAAGACAAGATGGGTATTAAAGTTCAGTATTACCAAGAATGCAAGAGAGGTGAAGAGAAAGCCAACAACCAGTTTGATGTACGGCTCGTGATTCATTATCAGCCAAAGGCCCTGACCAAAAGTCAGTGGCTCTGTTTTTCTTCGCATCTCTACAGAGAGAACAGAGATGAAGGAAAAGGTAGTTGAAACTCCATGTTTTCTGAATTATTATGCATCTTTCTTGTGCTGAAACCTTCCAAAACAGGGTTCTGTTATTGCTGATTGCTTTACTTTTGAGTCTGATGCCAAATGTCAATGTTGCTTGAGATGACCAACTAAGTACTTTTTTTTTAAGAAACGGTTCTCTGATTTCCTGTCTCACTTCTGTGTTTTTAATGAAGTTTTTAAAGGTTTTTAAATAGGTTGACTTCATCTGAATACAAGATTTTCTAATGTGTGATTTCCTGAACTCGCTCAGTCATTTAACCTGTTAAGCATAAGTTACTTAAAAATTCCTGACTCAAGATGTGTATGATATGAAACTATAACGATCTGAATACTTTTGAAAGCTGCATGAATAGAATTCGGCATAAAGACATTCAATTCCAGGTCTGACTTTTTACGCCTTTTGTGCTCCATGTCTTTGCTTGCCGAATCGGACAAAGTCAGTGGTTCTTAAAAAGATACATACCTTTTTGCTCTGTCACACCTAAAAACAAGATTACAGCACAAAGCATGTAGATGATGCATATGACCCCAGATGCAATCAAGTAAGCTTGTTTCTGTAGAGAAGAAAACATCATCATCATCATCTCTTGACAGGTTGAAACTGATGATACTAGTGGTCTGATACAGAGCAAAAGAGTCCAGTCTTGCCATCTTGTCAAGTGAAACTCTGGACATGTTAATCTGAGTGGAGTTTCTGTCCTCTGGGACTTCGGGCTCGGAGAGACAATCCGAGGTTCCGCCCACTATTTGTCCCTGGATTGCTGTGCCCAATACTGTGGCAAAAACCTCCACTGTCATACCTGAGAATGAGAGGAATGGACATTATCAAGTGATCGGCAACAGCCAGGTTGAACCGGTAAGTGGAGACAGGACGTACGGTACGCAGTGACAGAATCCCTCTCTTTCTGGTCACTGGTGATGAACATGGTGAGGGCTGAATAAGGCACGTGGAAGCACTGCAGAAAGAGCACAAAATATACAGTACAGTTAAAACAAAAAGGCAACAAACCGAGGGGAAAGGGGGTGGATGTCGACATGCTATACTCACTGTTTGTAGTGACTGGAAGAGGCAGTAAAAGATTAAGTACCAGATGAGCCTCCCTTCCTCGAACGGAGGCACATACCAGATCATAAAGTAAGACAGCACAGCGAAGGGAGTGGAGAGAAGGATCCTGCGGAGAAAATGGTGCTGGATTGTTTAGGAAACTGATGAAGAGAAATTCTAAATGTAGCAAGCTTCAAACCTTGGTCTTTCACGTTGAGATTCTCTAATCTTGGTTTGTCAGCGCTCAGGTGAGGAGCTCTAAGACTGTATAATGTAACAGCAATGCAACGCCGAGGGCACACCTTGCTAGACCAGGCAAAACTGTTGTGACTTTAGGAAAATTGTTTTTGACAGTCAAGATAATATTCCCAGAGAAGGTGAGTGATTAAAAAACCCCTCCTGTTCTCATGTGGGTCTGTACGGGGATGGAGAGAGATTACAAGGCATAAAAGTGCTAATAGGAATGAAGCACCCCATCTCTTAGAGGGCGTTTATTGCTTACCTGTGTTTCATTTCAAACGTGTTTAATATGTCCTCATTTTGCTGTGAATTACTTGGGTAATCGGGAAACATATTTGCACCAACATAAAGTAGGAAGTACCGAGTAATTAATTAAATGAATAATAAGGGCAATGTTACAATCCCATATTTAAAATTATAGCCCTCTGCTATTTCTCAGTTTGAGTGGAGGGCCTGCTTCAATTTCCTGATCTGACATATTTCACTTTGCATGTTTCACTATGCCAAGAACTCCATGTAGGAAATCTGTAAATTATATAAAAACCATCCATTGATATGCTTAACCAATGTACGTTTAAAGAATTAAACATGGAGGTGAAGTGACGCCACACTAAAATTAGCCACACCTACAAATTACCTTCATCACTTCTTAGACACACACACACGCACTCACAGTTGTCACCACTGCAACGTTGTCACAGCTACACTCATCACGGTCTTATTCGGCAGACACAGGAAACGAGAAAGCTCACTGTGCGTGACTTTTAGAGGTCTTTTTAGGTGCAGGTGCAAAAAATAAACCACTGGTGTTTTCTTCTCAAATGAAATATATGTTTGCAAAATGTGGACAGTGTGTCTAAAAAATGCTGAGAAATCATACTCTTGTCACGTGTTTTACGATCAGATGACTCTAGATTGATTCAGGCTCTTTACAGGGTATTTCTCATTTCAATCAGAATAGCAAAGTCTGAACTTTTTCATATAGAAATCTTTAATTATATTATTTCAGCCAGCTATCCCCTCATTATCACATCACATCAGACAGACACACACGCACACATATGCACGCACACACACACACACACACACACACACACACACACACACACACACACACACACCCTTATTGGTTAGAGGCTGATGGTGTGTTGCGGAATGGAACCAATTACAGCAGAAGCCCGTAAAGCCCCTGCCCCTGCACAATGTGAAAATCATGCCTGGCCTGCATGTCACATTTAAGTACTCGCAAACCCGAAACTACCCCTGTGATGTGAAGAAAGCCGCTTTTCAGATCCGTGTTTGTTGCCAAGTCTGTGATAGCAAGAATGGTTTCAGAACCGGGTGGCTGAAGACTTCCCGATCTGGTAAACACGTCTCAGTCTCTCATCTTCTCTCTCGCACAAACCAGGAGCTGTGCCCTTCCAGCTAAATGTCAAGGTCATTTGTCATCCGATTGTTATGTGAGGACTTCCTTACTGAGACAACTGTCGGTAAAAATCTCATCCCACACATTTTGATTTTACCACCATTTATGGTGGTAAAACAAGCTTAACTTTGGCCTATGAATCCATTCACCTAATTATAAATGGGACATGTTATTAAATCTTTGCTCTTAAATGTTGTTAGTGAGCAAAGACAGGTGGAGCATTGTAGTGTGAGAAACATGATATTGCATTACATTTTTTTTCAACCAATAGATTATTCAGTTTCTACAATGTCTGACATTCTCCAAATCATTCTAGATAATGGATTATAATTTGATATGATAAAGATATGATAAAGATGATGAGACATAAACACAATAACATATTGCATATCTCAGTGCACTACAGAGTTGCTTCAGCTATAATCATGGTATGTGGGTTTTATAATTTCACACAGTGACTCATGGTCTGGGAGTTTGTTTCCTTGACTACGATGACAACATTTCTGTATTCAAACAGCACGCAATACCATAAATTGTCAGTATTTGCACATTACCGCTAACCTATCCTTTGACATAAGTGGTGCTATAAGACGCTAACACCTACCAAGGCATCATGCATCCAATACTGGTGTGTCTACTCCGGCTCACCAGGAAACCGACGGTCGGGTCTGTGACAGCATCCCAGGCTCGGCCCACGAAGAGGATAGCGGAGGCGATGGAGGGATCCAGCTGGAGGGAAGAAAAAGGGGATCAAGCCACGAAACCACAACAAACACGATTCCAGCAGCTACCTCACATGGCAGCAGAGACGATCTGCAGGGAAAACAACAACACCAAGTCCAAACTCCTTGAAAAGCCTGGCTAGGGCCAAATGTATTTTATCTATGTTCTTACTGCGTACAGCTTTAACCATCATTTGACTAACTAGGTAGCAAAGCAAAGCAGCGGGGGCCACAGGTTCATGCACTTGACCGGCCAACACAGAATGGTTGAGGATGAAAACTGTTGAACTGATCCTCAGCAGGGAAAAGCAAAGCTTCCCCCTTCAAATGCTCTGTGAGATGACAGAAAAGTGTTTCCAGGTGTGAATTTAATTGCCATTTCAGAATGAATAACGAAACATCTGTCATTTACTGTGGTTGATGCTGTAAAAAGGTGGAAGCATGGATACAGTTCTGCTCTAAGGGGACTTGTGAATCACCTGGGCCACATCCAGCAGGTAAATCTGGAGGAAGAAGCCCAGCACGCTGGCGGTAATCTGGTAGGGAGCCCCGCCGATGGCGTAGCTCACTTTGTTCCACACTGAAAGCTTGGATCGCCGTGTTTCCTGGAGGTGAGGACAACAGGAAATATGTCAGGTAACGATGAGGCAAAGTGAACGGCGCTACGTCTCAATCATCCCATCTCCGTAGCCCACCTCCGCCCTTATATCCCTCTTTACAAATTTCCATCAAAATGTTCGACGCCCCATCGCATGACCTGTTATTACAAGGGACTGCCATTGGCTACGTTCCCTCACCCCATCGCTCAGAATGTCCGATTACATACAAATCCCGGGGATGCCACTGAGCCTAAACACGGCTATTGTATGTGAAATTTAGGTTACTGTAGGTCACAGTAGACCTGCAGCCACTTGCTCTTTCAAGTGGAGGTTTGACACTCCAGGATAAGGCAGCCCACAGTCTTTGGGGAGATAGGAAGTGTCATCACATCCAGGACCACTGCCAGTCACCGGATGTTGGTCTGGACTTGCTGCAGTTCCTTGTTCCATCTCACCAGGAGCTGTAACGTACTTTAACGACCATAAAACAAAGCATGAAATCATAAAAACTATAGCCTGTCGACCTATCATATAGGATGCGGTCCGGTGATTCGGGGGAGGGATCGATGTGGGTGAAGAGCGGGAAGTTTCGAGGAGTGACAGTGTTGTGGCGCACGGATGTGCCAAGAAAGTGTGAAAATATAGCAACGACATCTAGAAGGAAAGCCTTGTTGCGGATGTCTTTTTTTTTTAAGCGCTACAGTAAGATCCGATGAAGGCGTTATGATCATGGGAGGCGGAAACAGTGTGGGGCGTCTCTTAAGTTTCCTTATTTCGTGTAAAAATAATACAGTCTTCAAGCGGGCTGTTTCCATGCTGAGGTTAATAGACATAAGCAGTTGTGATTCTTGTGGGAAATTCGACTTTCCACACAAATCAACACGTTAATGATAAATTGATGCTCATTCTGTTACAATTGGAACCTCGCTGGGAGACCGAAATTCAAATCAATAGGAAATAATCGGATCCCAATGCACGAGGCGTTTCGGTAATTCGTCGAAATGAGCGGAAGAAAAACCCCTTCAAAAAAATAAAAACCTTTCACTCACCGTGTCTGAATTCATTGCGGTTTTTTGTGTGCGTTTGGATTTAAGGGATAACAAACCCGCCGCGCACCGCTCCACACCCTCCCCGTGGGTCATCGCGCTTTCACAGCGTCAAAAATATTACTTCCCTCGACGGTACCGGAATAGACAAGTCACTTCCCCGGTACCGGAATAGACAAGCCACTTCCCCAGAAAGTAAGGTTTGTCCCTCAGTCAACCAGACACTCCATTTATCCGCCGCCTGCCACGCGTGGAAACTACTACGCCTCGCCGCCTCCATCATTTTAAAGCCTCTCTCATCCGCCGGTGTCGACGATGAAGCGTGACGTCACGCAACGTCACGGTTGCTGTCGTGATCTGAGTCCGCGACACGTTGCGTGTCTGAATGGTGGGCGAAACGGGAACTTAACCCGTGAGATCAATACGGTAACGCAACCGCAAGATCGATAAACACCCGAATCAGAAGTGTAATAAATAAGGGATGAATTGTGTTTTTTAGTTACATCAGGCAGATTTCAGAGTAAACCAACTTCATAGCGCATGATTCTAACATGTATTCGTCAACATATACATATACAAGACTGTCTCAGAAAATTAGAATATTGTGATAAAGGTCTTTATCTTCTGTAATGCAATTACAAAAACAAAAATGTCATACATTCTGGATTCATTACAAATCAACTGAAATACTGCAAGCCTTTTATCATTTTAATATCGCGGATTATGGCTTACATCTTAAGAAAACACAACAATCCTATCTCAAAATATTAGAATATCATGAAAAAGTATTTTTTTGTTTTTCAATTGCATTACAGATGATAAAGAACTTTATCAAAATATTCTAATTTTCTGTCCTGTATACACACACACACACACACACACACACACACATATATATATATATACACATACACACATAATGTATTATATATATAATCTATATATGTTACATTATATACACAATATATACATATATACACATATATAATGTATAATATATAAAAGATATATAATATCTGATGATGTATAATATAATATATAATAATATATAATAATGATATATAGATAATATGCAAAAACATTTCTGAAAAAACTTCATCAGTATCTGTCCATGATCATCACCTTCAGTTTAAGAAGCCGATGTGTGCTCTCTCCCAAAAGATGCTCATAAACATGTAATGTTCCAATATCTTATAATATAAAAATGTCAATGAATTTTTATTTGTCATCGCAGAAACCAGAGAGGTGGATGCAATAGAGGTCATTCTGCGTCTCTTTCACAGCACTGACAAAAATGAGGTGCAGTTTGTAGCGACTCATTGAGCCATTCTAGTGGTCGTAGCTGGGAATTGATTTTCAGGAATATGATTTTTCTTTTTTGTCAGTTTTTCGCGGGACAAATAGCGCAGTGCAACACTTCTTCGGATACCATCGCATAGAAACC
Organism: Fistularia commersonii; assembly: GCF_037954325.1. NCBI lineage: Eukaryota > Metazoa > Chordata > Actinopteri > Syngnathiformes > Fistulariidae > Fistularia > Fistularia commersonii. The sequence continues at coordinate 12,374,186 of NC_141284.1, read as the reverse complement.
TGACAACGTGAAGGAGTTAATACTGTAATGCATGGTCTTATTCTGCATGCTCTATACTTTCCAGCGTGGACACTTGCACTTGATTGCCATGGCAACAGGACTTAAGCCTGAGGGTAGTCATAGAATCTACATATACTTGTCTTTTTTCACTTTGTAAGAGCTCAACCAGTCAATCAGCTGAACAAATTGTTAATATTTCTGGTAATCAGGTGGTGCTCTTGACATTGAACCCTATATATACATATATACAGACACACACGGTTTATATTTGTAGAAACAATTTATTTTATATAGATACACACACATTAGGACATATAGAATATGACATGTATATGACACAGAATATGTACACGTATAGTCCCCAGCAAAATGTAAAAAACGCATAAAAGAGACAGCTACTTACTGAAAATATTGAATATACTCAAGATAGATGAAAAAAACTCAGCAAATAACTTTAAATCCACAGAATGCAATAAAAAAGTCTGTTTTCACTCAAAGGAAATACCCCCTGTCCCAGAGGAGAAAAATAACAACCTTTTATTTTTTATTCTATATTATCAAAGTTGTTTTTTGGCACTTTGGCTGGAAAGATCAGATTGTGCCTCAGAGTCAATTTTTAGTCAATGTCATTGAGACAGACTGGATTTCTCACACTTGCCATACCAGGTGAGTGAAGAGGCCTGAAACACATTTGCCTAGTGAAGGTGAATCAGAGAGTGAATACGATAAATGTGTCCTCTATTGCAGGCAAACACGAGGAGTCATCCAGGTGACGTGAGAGCCATAATAAACCGAGTAGAATCTTGAAATATCACTTTCTTTCATTCCTTTCTCACTGTTCTATGAGTCAGTTCCTAATTATAGACCACTTCCAAAAAGACATCTTCTTTTCCTTTCAGCTGCTCCCTTCAGATGTCAACACAGCAAATCATCTGACCTTTCCTTCTCATCCTCTTTTCTCACACCAACTAACTTCATAAATCTCCTCTTTGGTCCTCCTCAAGGCCGTCTGTCTAGCACTTCCAATCTCAGCATCCTTGCATCCTTCTATCATTATATTCACTATTCCTCTGCCTTACATGTTCAAACCATTTAAGTCTGGCATTGGACTCTATCTCTTAAACATGTACCATGGGCTGTTCCTCTGATGGACCCATTTCTGTTCCTATTCATCCTGGACACTCCCAAAGAGAACCGCCACACCTTCATCTCGGCTACTTCCAGGTCTGCCCTCTATCTTCTCCTCATTGTCACTGTCTCCAACCCAGACGACATCCCCACTTCTGAAAAGACACACACATATTAACTACAGTGCTTTAAAAGTGTGAAGCCAATTTGGACTACTTACTCTCTTGTGTTGCTTGTTAACCCTAGAACACTAACGTCGGGTGATTTTCACCCATTCAATTCTTGTCATTGTGTTTTATGGGTCCTTGGGTAGCTTCAAGCTGCTCATTGATGTTATTAATTATATGTTTATTTCCCTCCTTCCACCGGCCCATCTATAAATTGATGAAAACTGTATTCTATCCAGGATATTGCATTGGGTAAAATATACCCAACGTTAGTGATGGTGTTACCTATTTGAACGTTAGTGTTCTAGGGTTAAAAAGAGACATTACGATTCAATGAAAGGACTAGTTGTTACAATCCCTGGTGTTTGCACTGTGTCTTATGGGGAGGTCTTGAGATATGGTTGCCAGGTGGGGGAACATAGTGAGAACCAATGCAGGGGAGACATGAGGAACGAGGGAGAGGATCTAAACAGGAAAACAAGGAGAACACGCAGAGAGAACCCAGACAGGAAAACTTGGATAGAGAGAACTTGGAGACAACCCATGGAGAAGAACATGGAAAGAAAACAGAGAATCAAAGTATGAGAACAGGGAAAGCCCATGCAGGAGGACAAAGCGAGAACAACATGAGCGAAAACCCACGCAGGAAATATGGAGACAACACAGAGAGAACCTTGGCAGGAGGATGTGGATAAAACACGACAAGAAGTGTTTGACACAGATGTAAGCCTGTTATTTGCTTTAGGGTTAGGGTTAGGGTTACGCACAACATCAGTTGTGTGCCTTGGCATCACAGGGTGTTTCAGCCATTTATCACAGCTTCTGCTGTCAGGGCTTACCACAACTTGATTATTAGAATTAGAAATATTTCCATGTTCATCTCATAATTTCATCATCATAATCTTTGAACTGGTTTTACTTGTTCCCTGGCTTTCTGCCATGTTGTCTGTGGAGAATGACGCATATGTGCATCACGTGTGTGCTTCATCTCTCTATTAACATCAATCTTTTGATGAAGAATTGCTCATTGTTCAAACAGAGAAAATTTGTACCCTCAGGAAGACTAAGGTGAGTGCAGGCTGAAGGCAAAAATGAAAGCAGTGCTCCCTTTCTTTTCAACTGATTCTTCGACATGTCAAGTGTTGATATGGTAAAATATTAGTCTTCTTCTCTTTTCGGCTTTTCCCTTCAGGGGTCACCACAGAAATCAACCTTCTCAATCTAACCATATTCACTGTATCCTCCTCTCTAAAACTAATTAATGTACTTCCATATCCTCTCTCACTTCTCCCATAAATCTTCTCTTTGGTCCTCCTCAAGACCTCCTACCTAGCCGCTCCAATTCCAGCATTCGTCTACCAATACGTTCACTATTCCTCCTCTGTACATAACACAACAATTTCCCTCTGGCTCCTCTGACCTTCTCTCCAAAACATCTGACATGTCCTTTCCCTCTGATGGACTCATTCCTGATCCTATCCATCCTGTTCACTCCCAAAGAGAACCTTGGCATCTTCATCTCTGCGACCTCTAGCTCTGCCTCCTGTCTTCGTTATTGTGACTGTTTAAAAGCCATACAGCATTGATGGTCTCACCTCTATCTTATACACCTTTCCTTTCATTATGGCTGATGGTCTTCTATCGCATAGTACCCCTGACACTTTTCCCCACCCATTCCAACTTGCTTGGATCTGTCTCTTCACCTCTTTTCCACGCTCTCCGCTGCTCTGAACTGTTGACCCCAAGTACCTGAAATCCTCCAACTTCTTGATCGCCACTCTCTGTAGCCTCACCGTTCCACCCGGGTTCCTCTTATTCACACACATATACTCTGTCTTGCTGTGACTAACTTACGTTCCTCTCCTTTCCAGCGCATACCTCCACCTCTAGACCTGTTCTCAGCTCTCACTGCAAAGCACAATGTCGTCTGCAAACATTGCGGTCCATGGAGATTCTTGTCTGACCTCATCTGTCAGCCAGTCCATAACCACTACAATCAAGAACGGGCTCGGAACTGATGCCTGATGGAGTCCTGCCTCCTTGAACTTCTGTGTTACCCCTACAGCACTCCACTGAGTCACAGCTGGTATACATGTCCTGCAGCGGTCTAACATACTTCTCTGCCACTCCAGACTTCCTCATACAATACCAGAGTTCCTCTCTTGGCACCCTGTCATATGCTTTTTCTAGGTCTACAAAAACACAATGCAGCTCCCTCTGGCCTTCTCTGCACTTCTCTGTTAGTATTCTCAAAGCAAATTCTGCATCTGTGGTACTTCTTGGCATGAAGCCATAATGCTCTTCACAATTGTTGATTTTTTCTCTCAGTCTAGTTTCTGCTACTCTTTCCCATAACTTCATTGTATGGCTCATTAACTTTATCCCTCAATAGTTGCGGCCATTCTGCACATCCCCCTATTCTTAAAAATGGGCACCATCACACTTCAGCTCCATTCCTGAAGCATCTTCTCACTCTCTATGATCCTGTTGAATAATTTAGTCAGAAACTCTTCCCCGCTGCCTCTCCTAAACACTTCCACACCTCTGCAGGTATATCATCAGGACCAACTGCCTTTCCGCTCTTCATCCTCTTCCATGCGTTCCTCACTTCACTTTTACGAATCTCTCCTACTTTGTGGTCTACAATTGTCACCTCTTCTACCCTTGTCTCTATTTCATTTTCCACATTCATCATCTCTTCAAAGTGCTCTTTCCATCTTCCCATCACTCTTCTAGCATCCGTCAATATATTTCCCTTTCTATCCTTAATCACCTGGACCTGTTGTACAGCCTTTCCATTGTTATTTCTCTGTTTTGCCAACCTGTATAAATCCTTTTCTCCCTCCTTACTGTCCAACCGAGCATACAAGTCATTGTGCGCCCTTTGTTTTGCCTTTGCTACCTCTATCTTTACCTTAAGCTGTATCTTCCTGTGCTACTGTCTGTTCTCTTCAGTCCTCTGTGTCCCACCTCTTTGCTAACCGCTTTCTCTGTTTGTACTCCTGCACTTCCTCATTCCACCACCAAATCTCCTTGTCTACTTCCTTCCAGATGCCACACCAAGTACTCTCTTACCTGTCTCCCTGAAAACATTAGCTGTAGTTGTCCAGTCACCTGGAAGCTCTCCCTGACCACCCAGAGCCTTTCTGAACTCCTCCCTGAAAACCATACAACACTCCTCCCTTTTCAGCTTCTACCAATTTGTTCTCTGCTCTGCCTTTGTCCACTTGATCTGTCTTGTCACTTAAGTCATCTTACAAACCACTATCCTATGCTGTCTGGCCACACTCTCACCTACAACTACTTTGCAGTCACTGATCTCTTTCAGGTTACCTCATCTATACAAGATGTGGTCTACCTGCGTGCTCTTACCTCAGCTCTTATAACTTACCCTATGTTCCTGTATTTTCTGGAAAAAATTGTGTACACTACAGCCATTCCCATCCTTTTTGCAAAGTCTACGACCATCTGTCCCTCTGCGTTCCTATCCTGTATACGAAATCTGCCCATCGCTTTTTCATCCCCTCTAGTGCCTGCACCAACATGCCCATTGAAGTCTGCACCAACTACCACTCTCATCTCTGGGAATATTCTGCATCACTTCTTGTTGCTCAATCCAGAACGTCTCCTTTAGCTCAAACTCACATCTTACCTGTAGGGCATAGCCACTAACAACATTGAGCATCACACCTTCAATTTCCAGTTTCAGACTCATTAGTCTATCTGACATTCTTTTCACCTCCAGGACGTTCCTAACAAACTCCTCCTTCAATATAACTCCTACTCCATTTCTCTTCTTGTCAGTACCATGATAGTGCAACTTAAAGCCTGCTGCTAAGCTCCGAGCCTTAGTACCTTTCCACCTGGTCTCCTGGACACACAGTATATCCACCTTCCTTCTCTGCATCATGTCGACCAACTCTCTACCTTTTCCTGTCATTGTTCCGATATTCAAAGACCCTACTCTCAGTCCCAGACTCTTGCCTTTCCTCTTCTCTCTCTGCTTCCGAACACACCTCCCTCTTCTCCTTTTTTGACTTCTTTGATATGGTAAAATATTAGTACATTTTAAAAACAATCAAAGTAAATTGATTAACTCCCGTGCCCCTTCCACATATGTGATTAGCTGCCTTAATCCCCATTTTGTGAAACGAAATGAAATTTGTGCAAATGTCTTTCAAAAAAACACTTAAAAAGTCATGTGACGCAATCCTGAGTGGTTCAGAGCAAAATTATTGCCTCATTAATCTTAGTGAAAATACACACACACATAACCTTACATACAAACATGTACAGATGTCATTAGATATCTTACTTATTCACGTCTCACCAACGCATCCCATTGTTTAATTCAGCTTAATTTTTTTTTCCCCATTTGAACTGATTCGATCATTTAAAAAGATGTTTTAATTGATTCTCCATTTTCACACATATATTTCTTTATGCTGGTAAAGTTTCAAAGCTAGTTTAAAATCACTGTAGTAACAGCTTGGATATATCTTATAAGTGGTTTACAGCAAAGTTTTCAGTATATAAAGATGATAGAGAAATCGTTTTTAAAAAGAAGTCCTTAATAAACATGCATATTTGTACATTTAGAATGTAGTGCCACCTTGTATTTAAAGTACATTTTTATTGATCAAGATAAAAAAGGACAGACATTTTTAGAATCTTGATAAACAAGTTATTTAAGCCTCAAATACTAAAATCAACGACTAAAGTTAAGCAAAAATGGCTTCATAGTGTCTCTTTTCATTTGAACGATATGAAATAGTTTCCCTGTACAATTGAATTTCTTCTTTGCTGTCCCCAGTAAATCCCAGAAAATGAATAAAAATAGTATGCAATAACAACAATTAAAAGGCAACATCTAAAAGATTCAAAAGAAATCTAAATAATGTCGTGCAGACTATATACCATTTTGTCAACTATTACTGTATGCCATGGTTAGCAATACATTGTTTAAGTTAAACATGTGCAAATTAAAAGGTTCAAATTAAAAAGTGTGTAAATAGAAAAGGTGAACAGTTGAGTGCAAGCACCCTGTGATTATTCTGAGGGAGGTCAGACGAGTTTGACGACTTAAGTGCAGTATCAGCGAGGAGTGTGCTTCTGGAAAAAAGTGCAAGTTGAAATGTAACGTCAAAATGCAGCTGATTGTTCAGAGGTCGGCCATGGCTGTAAACTCCCGTCAGCTGTTTAGGAATCTGATGGTAGCGGGATAGAAACAGTTCTTCAGTCTAGAGGTCCTACATTTCATACTTATGACCCTCTGGCCTGAGAATAGAAGTGTGAAGACTTCGTGCTGTGGAGTGGGTGTGGTCCTTCAGGATGGAGGCAGCCCTTCCAAGGACGCGAAGGTGGTAGAGAGAGCAGTGGACTGCCTGCTTTACTCCTCCACAGTCTTCACCACTCCCTGCGGGCACTCACACGCCATAGCAATGGGGCTGCCAGTAACTGGCCCAGTTGCCCTCAACAGTGTTGCTGTAGAAGTTGCTGAGGAAAGTGACGTATCACACTTCAGCCTCCTCAGAAAGTACAGCCACTTTAAAGCCTTCTGAAACAGCTGTGTGGTGCTGAGTGACCAGTTGAGGTCCCCATCCATGTTGACATTTTGGTATTTAAAACAACCACGCTACTTCAAGCTCCCGGATGACCAGGGAGTCTTTTCTCCATTCCTCAGGTCCACGATCATCTCCAAATTAAATGAGTGTAATTGACTTGAATGATGAAACAGAGACTTTGCAGTGGTGATACCCCCCCCCCCCCATCAGTAAACTTCTGAGAGTTTTAATTAGTAAAAATTACCTTGCTGATCCCGCATATAGAATCAATAACTTGCACATTAGAACCACCAGGTGGCAGTCTAACCGTGTGATACCTGCAGCAAACGTTGTCACGAACTGTTCTTGCTGGTTCCACCAGTCTCTTTGCAATGTGTTTATCTCAAGTCATCAAGTTTACGCTAACTTCTCTGATTATTTTTCATCCTACCTTGAGATTAACGACACAAAAATGAAACGTTTTATCATATTTTGATCGCCATGAGGGAACAAATATAATCGTGGAATCTGAATGTGCAATACCATTACTTTATTAGGTATGTCCTCCACTTGCGTGGTAACTGTAATCAGTAATTACTTGGCAGCATAGAGCGGCCAAGAACTCTGATCACCTCAGATAATCTCACTATCACAGGATTTCTGAGAGGAGGAAGTGAGACAGGGAGATTGACACATATGCACAGTTTGTGAGAGACGCTTGCAGCTGATGCTGTCTATTCGCAGATCACAACCTACTGGTATTTTGAGGCAAGTCACAATATGGTGTTTTACATCCCCAGGGAGCAATAACACTTGTGTGAATTATTTATGCTGTTGTCTCATCTGCATGATTTGCCTCCAACTTCTGGTTGACTGGTCTCATTTTGTTCCAGATTGTATTTTCTTTTTTGTATAGGAGGAAAATGTCAAAGGTCGAGGTTTTTTTTGTCCAGAAGTCGTGGGGAACCGGAGGATGCTGATTGTATAACACATGGGGACAGTAGTGTATGAAGAAGCTGGATTCCTTCAATGCATTGTGTGTGATATTCCTTGGAGGACTGGGTAAGTGTAGTGGATACTCGAGCGTTCTGCTCTGGCAAATTCCAGCCACCATCATCCGTTTTTCCTTCTTTTTTTTTACCATCCTCACACATTTGCTACAATAACAATGAAAGACAATGGCAACTACTTGAAGTCAAGCCAGTGGAAGATTTGGGGAGTGGGCTATTGTTGTTAAGCTTTGTTAACCCACCATTGTCCCCACTGAAGGGGAGGGGGGTATCTCCAACTTTTTGTTTTACAAAATGTTTGTGGAGTAGAAGTTGAGCCTTCATCTAACTTTTATGGAGCTGCTGTTTTTCTATGTGGAGGATAAAATGTTCCTAACATAGCAGATTAAGGGTTGCCCATCTGTAATTATGGGATGTGAACTCAAAGGACCTGAAGGCTGTGATCATTGTTCTGTGGGCAAAAGAAATCAGAACCAAGTCAGAGAAGTGTTGATATAGCTTGGACAATGTTATTTTGATGTCAGAACATTCTATCACAGAGTGTGACTTGTATGTTCTTCCAGAAAAAAAACCCGATGGATTTAAAAATGAAACGGGTTATTCTCGCAACAGGCGGGGAAAATTCAATGTAATACAGATTGCAAATAGTTTGCATGGTCTCCGTGTCTCCGGGTTGTCCGGTTTCCTCCCACAGTCCAAAAACATGCAAAAAGAAATCAAGAAAATGAATGAGTGAGTGAGTGAATGGTTGTGTGTCTATATACAGTATGTGGCCCTGCAACTGACTGGTGACTGGTCCAGGGTGTACTGTGCCTTTCGCCCGATGACAGCTGGGATAGCCTCCAGCATCCCCCACAACCCTGAATGCAGAATAAGCTGCAAATGATGGATGGATCAATGGATGGATGGATGAATAATAATAATAATAATAATAATGATAATAATAATAATAATAATAATAATAATAATAATAATAATAATAATAATAATAATAATAATAATAATAATAATAATGTCTATTTGAAGGAGCCCTTCTCGACACTCAAGGACAGGACAGGACAGGACAGGAAGGCACCCATTTTCCAACCCATGTGAATACACACATGTGCTCATCATCAGGAGCAGAATTTTCTGGTGGTATGATCTTAAAACCTGGATTCTAAAGTTTACTATAGGTACAGATGTCACTTGTTAAATGGCAAATGAAAAAAGAAAACGACAGAATCTTCAGCTTTCATTATTAATTATTAAGTATTTATTATTTTGAACTGGTTACTTTTGAAGGTTGATATTTATGTTCTGAATTTATTTCTAGAGTTTACTCACTTCTTTGGCGTACATATCAACAAGTTCATCATGATACAGAGTAAACAGCGGATTTGTGCTACTAAGAATTAAAAGGGAGTGATATTAAAAAGAACCATACAAAAAATATCCCCAGCTTAAGTATTTCCCATAGTGAGAAAGTAAAATATATTTATAAGTTAATCCAAAAAGTGCTACAAAGTTCCCAGTGGCTCCTGACAGATTGCCTGGAATTGCTTTTGTTGTCAGGTAAGCACATGCATGTCTCATTCAAACCTCTTAGCCAACTGAAAGCCATGCACATAGTTTCAAGGCATCAGGTTCTTGTTGCCTCCTGAACACACACATACACGCACACATACATGCAGAGGCACATGCATGCACACACACACACACACACACACACACACACACACACACACACACACACACACACACACACACACAGTATTGATGCGCTCACACAATAAGGAGCGTGTCTGACCACTGGCCAGTTAACAGATGTCCATCACTAATCAGTATCATTAGCGGCCCTTGAATATGTCCAGGGACACTGATGCTTTTTGTCGTGGTCTCTGCTATGTGTCATTAAGGGGATGAAGATCAGGCGACCATCAAACCGATCAATATGCGAAAGGAGGGGAGGGCGTGGCTGAGGGGTCCCTGTCTGACTTTGTTGTGGCATCGGCTGGTTATGAAACGTTGGTGAACTGTAACCTCTGCGCTGGTAGTTGAGCACAAATCACCTATCATCCCAAGCAGACTTTTTTAACCCAGTTGTGGCTCAGGTTTAATCTGGTTATGTCAGGTCTTGTCTGGAAATGATCTGATTGTGTGAATGGGGGGTGTTATGGTGTTGGGCCTTTTGTCCCTCCTTCTGTTTAAACGCATTGAAAGGAGCAGATACTGGTGTTTGTTTGGGACACCAACTTGTTTGCTGCTGATTTTCTTTCCCCTCTCCTTAAAGACAATCCCTTAAGTGGTGACTCAGAAGCTAAACCTGAGTGTTTGGGCTCCTTTGTGTTAAAAGGCGTGACATACTGGGCCTTGCTCGACACTCGTCAAATGTTTGGCCAGTGACCGAAAGTACTTGCTTTTCTTTGTCAGCTCGATGAATGTGTAAATGAAGGACGACTTAATTGAATTCCGGACAATGTGTTGTGATACAGATTGTCTTAGTTGCGACAGGAATTCACCGACGCTGCAAACACACATTTGGCGAAACTCAAAACTATCCACCGGGGTATCACATCTTGTACATGAAAAACGGTATTAGGGGAGCAGAAACCGTCCGATTCAAGAGAAACAGAATATTTTCACCTTCAGGTAATGATACTACTGATTTTAAAAGGATCAGGCTGAATATATTCGGCCCAAATTGAAGTGACACGGGTGATATTTTTCGCTTAAAAGAAATTGCACCTATACAGCTCTTACATTGGCTCCTGAACCGACATTTTACCCTGAAATAAGGATGTAGTGCTTAATTTTAAAAAGGAATCCAAGAAAGATATTGTCACGTTTGAGAGCTAACCTTGGCCCTTTTCCTTCATAGCCATTCTCCATGTTGTCTATTTACAACAATATTAGGAGCAAGGGAAATTGTCTTAAGGACAATTGATTTTTAAAAAATAAAATAGAAGAAAATAAAATGTGCTCCCTCCCATTTTGGAATTGACTGTCCCTTTTAGACATAAGACATATTTTTCCCTTAATTTTTTTTTTTTTTTTCCAAGGGGATACTAATATACTTGCAAGCCTTGATTGAAGTATTATTGATAATCACATCACGTAAAGATTTGTGACTTCAGTTGGTGGTGGGCGGTGTGGAGCTGCTCCTTCCGAAGTCCCGCCCATTTCCCCAATATATATAGCTCTAAACCTCACTGGCGCGAAAAAGCCCACGGCATGGTTCCACGGGTTCTCAGTTAAACATCTCAGACCGGGTGTTTTTGTCTAATAACCTCTCGAATGCACCCTCACACGCACACACACGCACGATCAAACTTCAATCAAAGTGTCTAGACGCTTCGGTCGTCGGGGGATTTTTTTTTTTTCTCAATGCCCTGATATCTCAACGTGGGCCGAACCGGTGAGTGAGTTTTATGCCCGCTCGAGGGGAGAGGGGGAGGGGAAGATCCACGGAAACAAAGTGCGGGATAGTGGCCTCGATCGGTCCGTGTCCTAAACTACTTTAATGCCAATTTTTTATAATAACCGCGAATCGGAACAGCTTGGGTTGGTGAGGTTGTGAGGGCTCCATCTCAACCGGGTTGGGGGGAGCGAGGGCATCGGCCAAATAAATCGCGTCATGTATTTCTAGGAAGTTGTGTGATGATGTTCAGGGGTCCGCTCACAAGTCAGAATGCTTTTAGTAAAAGACAGACCGCTGAACACTGCCATGTTTCCTTCCAGGACCTCCACGTCCCTCGGATTACAACACAAGGATTTTATTCAGACAAAGACATATCAGTCGAGGGGATGGCGTTGGACTGTTTCCAGCCCTTTTTTCTCGACTACTTTGCCCCGGAGGAGGATTATTTCTACAAGTCGACCGCGCCGAGCGAGGAAATTTGGAAAAAGTTCGAGCTGTTGCCCACCCCTCCCATGTCCCCGGAGCGGACTATGAGCGCGATCGCCCCGCAGTCCCCGCCCGGGGACAAGCCGAGCTGGCGCGCCAAGGGCTCCGTGACGGACGAGGATACCGAGGCGGCGTCCATTCCGGACTCGGAGAGACTGCTGGGAAACCTGAGCTCCATCATCATCCGGGACTGCATGTGGAGTGGTTTCTGTGCCAGTAAGCAGCTGGAGAAGGTGAACGGGAGAGCGTCCGCCTCCGTGCACGCAGTCGTTCCTCCGGTGGCGCAGAGACAAGGCGTCAAGGCGCAGTGCGCGTCGGCCGCAGGGCTGCTTGCCGCCCCCGCCGCAGACTGCGTCGACCCCGCGGCAGTTCTCGCCTACCCGGCGAGCAGCTGCCGGAAGTCGGCGTCGTCTGGCTCCGAGTCCCGCTCCGATTCATCCGGTAAGAGGCGCCGCCGGGCTTTCACGCTTCCGCCCGGGTCTATATCGCCCTTTGGCTGTTGCATAACTTTAGTCCTTGGTGCCGAGGGGAGTCGTTAAGCTTTGCCGCGCCGCTTTCGCGCCGCGACACTGCGCCACATGTCCTCACTGCGGTCGATCGTTCAAAAACCGCGCCCACATCACGTTCGCGTAATTTTTCTCTCCTCTGTGTGACTCCGCCGCCGCGTTACAGTGCGGCAGAGGGGCGGGATGAGTCCTTGCGATTGCCACTTGGAAGGCAAACACACAGATCGATTGTAGCAGTTAAAACCATTTTGGCATTTATGACACTGCTGTTTGCAGTCGTTGGGGTGGGGTGTGTGTGTGTTGGGGGAGGTATGCATGCTTGGTTCTGGAATTCACTTCCTCCTTACCTTGGTTATTTTTTTCCCTTGCCTTTTCAGGCATTTCCTGATTTAGGTGACTTGGCTCAGTGGTCTGTTGATGTTCAGTGATGATGTTGAATGCCTTTCCGCCTGTTTTGTCCCAGATGATGAAGAGGAGATCGACGTGGTCACCGTGGAGAGCAAGCAGAACCGGGTGCAGCTTATGAACCCCCGAAAACCGGGGACCTTGATGATCCGCGCCGACCCCTGCCCGAAACGCTTCCACATGTCCGTACACCGGCAGCAGCACAACTACGCCGCCCGCTCGCCGGACAGTGACCCCGAGGACGATGAAGAAGAAGTCGAGGATGAAGATGATGATGATGAGGAGCCCCAAAGCAAACGTTCGCGTGCCACATCCCCCGACCAGCCATGTTCCTCGCGATCGAGCTCCCCCTCAGAGACCTCGCAGAACTCAGACACTGAAGACTCTGATCGCAGGAAGAACCACAACTTCCTGGAGAGGAAGAGGAGAAACGACCTCAAGTTCCGTTTCCTCGCACTACGAGATCAGATACCTGGATTGGAGTTGACCAAGACGCCGAAGGTGGCCATCCTGACGCGGGCCACGGAGTACCTGATGAAGCTGCACAACAAGGAGAAGCGGCAACTGCAGGAGAGGAAGCGTCTCAGAGCCCGGCGGGATCAGCTTCTCCGCAAGATATCCGATCTGCGACGTTCTTGAGGAACGCTCGTGGATCCAAAGTGAACTCTTGATAGAACTGGCTCTCAAGTATCTTGTCACCTTTGTCGGACCTTTTTTTATATGTAACAACATGGTTTGTGTAAATTGGAGGGTTTGGGCTTTTTTTAAGAATACCTATGGATGGACTGCCGGCTCAGCAACCTGTATGTGGGCGGTGACCGTAGACCTCAGTGTGCGGTGTCTTTTTTTCCGAAAACTTTTGTTTGCACAATTTTAGTTATAAATCTGGGTAATGCAGCTATGACCAATATATTTCCTGGTATGCTGTGATGGGTCGAGTGAAAACCTGTTGACAGAACTTTGACTTACAAGTATGACGCAAAGTTTCTATACATAGTCTTCAGGACGCGTGTGGAGTTTTTGCTGAACTCTCTTAATTTCATTTTTGCACATTCATAATCGATTGAAGTGTAAGAGTACATATGAATGGATGCGTGACTGTGTTTTTTTTAGATGAGTTTGCTGTACAAAAGCATCTGTAAATAATAGCTTATCTCTCCTGGCGATGGAGACAAATCAAGAATTGTCACTGAGCTTTGCTCCTCAATATGACAGGAGCCTCTATTTTCTTAAGAAACTCGGAAAAATTGACAAAACATTTAATATGTAGCACTACTGTACTTTATATTCACATGTCACTTTGTGATTACAATGCATCGCCCCTACTTAAAACCCATCCATAAAACATTAAATTTTATACATTATTTGCATAATGCCTAAAGCTTATTTTTGTTATTTTATATTCAGTCAGAGCAATCAAACTCCTGGTCTTATTCTTTGTATCGAGTACCAGAACTATCTGCCTTTGCCATCAATTTGGATTTATGCAAATCTCACATTCTCACACATGTCTGCTCATAAGGCATCATAAAGAAAATAAAAGCTAAGGGGAGTCCTGGTTCTGGATGACTGACACCGACTAATCAAGCCTGATAGCAACAGCGTGGGAAAAAATTGCCACACGCTAATGTCTTATAGCCAAATTAGCCGGGAACAGTGGCTGGGAATAATAAATGTAACGGGTCGGTCTATTTCCTGCAACTCTGTGGTACCTTCCACACGGACCAGTGTTTCTGCACCAGCTGCCTGTCTGCAGATAGCCGAGAAAACTCGTCCTTGATATTTGCCCTTGGTGATTATGTGCCTGATATCATCGTGGAGCCTCCCCTCTGCAGTGTCTGCTGCATGCGTGGCACCTGATGTGCTCTGAACTAGGTTACACGATGTACACGTAAAATATGCCGGATATCTTTAGAACATTCCCGGGGGGTCTGGGTACAACCTGGACTGAGCTTTAAATGCATACTGACTCTTGGAAGTCCTGCCTCATGCATACGTTTTAGTAAGGTGAGAATTTAACAGTTTCTAGATTGAGCTGCACATCCATGAGGCCTGTCTTGCTATATAACATTAGGTTGTTACTATCAAAATCCTGACCAAGACATCAGATGAGAGTAAAGATAGAGGGTTCAACAGAGACAGGTGTGTTTTGACAAAGCTGTTTATTGATAAGGGACACTTATAGTGAAAAGCCAATATAAATTTATACCCCATGCTCTCCCACAAAAGAGGCCAGAGGCAAGTGCCCCAAGGATCTTAAAGCCCAGTGAGTTCTGCTTAAGCTGAAATCCCCATCGCACTTTTCATGCCTTTTAGATGATTCCCTCCGACAAAAGCTGGTATCTAATAAGTTCTTCCAAAATGTTCCTGTAATACAGCTCTTTGATAGCATGCTGGCCTGTTAATGACCTCAGTGGCGAGTTCATGCAGGCCCAGATGACTAAGGTTTTACATTTCATCAGTTGAATAATAAACTCAGAGCCACTAGTCTAATTATGAACATCCTGACAGCTGAAGGAGTCACACCCTGGACTCCAACCGTCTCATACCTCATTTTTTGTTATTTTCAAGCTTGAATATATTATTTCTTTGGTGCAGTTTCATATTTGCTGAATATCACTACCTAAAGCAAATATATATGCAAGCAATATGATGCTATAAAGGTATTTAACATATGAAGTAATTCAGACTTTTCAAATGATGAAGTCACAGTTAATGAAGCCGCAGGGAACGGCTGGAACTGCCAGTACTGTTTGTGCTTAGTATGTCACTGGATTGTTAAAGAAAAATCAATCAGCAATCAGTTCCTGGACCAAACAGGACAAAGCCCGTCTGATTTCCTGATACCCGCTCATAATGGAAATCGTCATAAGCAGTGTGGCGAATCGACAATTAGACGAATACGCTTTGTCAATCATTTTTAAAAGACTGCTAGGGAAGTTTCTGGTTAACCATCAATATGCAAAAAGGTTCTTTCTTTTCTAGTGATGCAAACAGGGTTATAACTGTAGGGTTTCCCCCTTCTCCTTTTTAAGATCAGCGGGAACTGAAATAAGACTCCCATTGATTTTATTCTTTTTTTTTCTAAGCTGCATAATTTTAGAAGTTTCTCCACTTACCGATTCAGTTTTCTCCGAGTTTGAGGACAAAAATTAATTAAAATTGTCACATCTTTCTCAGCAGCAGCTGTTGCGTGTGTATGTATCTGTGTGTGTAGTGCTATTGAGACAACTCTTGGTGTTAATGGGCTCCTAGTTTTGTCAGAAATTGGAAAATATTTTCCTGAAGGAACAAATGAGGGAAATCCACTTGTTTTTGGGGATGCTCTCCTCAGCTGGTTAAACTCTCCAAACTGGCCCAACCTGATCTTCCTCCCTCAGCTTCACATCTCACCCACACATTAGCCAAAGAAGTGTGATCACTTTCACACACATTCCAGCCTTGTGCCTTTCTGTTCTCCCTACACTTATTTGTGAATGTAAAGTC
This sequence comes from Fistularia commersonii, assembly GCF_037954325.1. Taxonomy (NCBI): domain Eukaryota; kingdom Metazoa; phylum Chordata; class Actinopteri; order Syngnathiformes; family Fistulariidae; genus Fistularia; species Fistularia commersonii. The sequence goes on along the minus strand of NC_141284.1, from coordinate 12,358,055 downwards.
AACCTTTTAGTCACACACATACACATGAAAATAAAATGACAGGGCCTTGTCATGCAGAATTCTAAAATGTTGGGTTCAAATGCCCTTATCACTCATCACTTAAAGGAAGAATGTTCGCAGGAAAAGTAAGTGCAACAGCCGCTTCTACATGCATCCCCTTATTTCACGTTTGATTCACTCATAATCCTCCAATATTGAGAGAGTGAGAATAAACAGTGAATGTGTTACCTTTGGCACGTCATTCATCAACTAGGATTCAACCGCCACTGGCTGTAAAGTAAATAACGAATGACGAACATGTTTTACACATGATGGGACTCCCTGACAAAGAGCCGCCTCCAGTCACAGCCACCTGCTTTGAGTTAATTTATGTCCTTTAGATGTCAATGTCACTAGTGCTACCTAACTTTGTGAGCTTTTAATTGATTGAATAAGAAGTACCTCTTTGTCTCTGGAGAATGTGAGGATACATTTCGCTGCATATACCCCTACAGCGGCTGGTTAAATCTATTACTGCTGCAGTTGGAATGAGGAAAAAAACATACACGCAAGCTCATTGAGCAATATTTCCACCATGTTAACTGGTTGTGATCCAGCCAGCCTGTCTCACATGGCATGCACCCATTGCGTGTTTACAGAGCGACGCAGAGATGGAAGCGGACCACACTGCACTTGTTTATGGGAGTATAGGTTGAAATGGCTGCTTATCTCTGACCTATATTTTGGATGAATACAGGACTGATGACAGGCGGAAGACAATTGGGTTTGTCTTTGGATGACTTATGATCCCCCGTGTGAGAATTAGTATTAGTGCAATTGATTCACCTCCCATGAGTTTCTCAGTCCAGCTTTGGAAAAGGGATTTCTGGAGCTGACGTGTGTGGTGGGAAACGTGGTCAGCTGAGAGGACAGAGGAGAAGTGGACTGAAAGTCTTCAGAGTCTTACTCAACTCTCTACACACACCCTTCCTCTCATTCTATTCTCAGATGCTGACGGTCAGAGAAGATGTGGAAAACACAAGCGGGAAAAGATGCAGTGCCACAGACACACACTCACACACTCTCTGGTCACAGTTATCCATCTCTCTGCCTACTGACCCACATTCCAGCCTGATTGTGTCATTGGAACTCAGCCGGGCTTGTGGTGGCTACTGTCCAGTTGATCCGAAAGAAGCTATGAGCTCTAGTCCGAAAAAACACACATGGATACCCTGGTGAACAAGATATCACATGTTCAGCTCCCTTTTTTCAGTGCTTTTCTCCTTCATGAACTGTCTCGACCGCATCATCCCCACTCCACCCAATACTTATCGCCATCACTTACAGATCTAGGTCAGTCTTCTGCGGTCATTTGCTGCATGTGTGTCGTTCACTCTTCCCATCCTGAGGCCGGTGTTACATAACAGTGATGATTCAGTCGGAACAGGCTGTGTATGTTCCTCACTCCCTGGATACATCTGGCCTCAGTTGACTGGTGCTAAACCACTTTCTGGCTTGAGACCTCAGCTCATCTCGTGGAATAGACTGGTTTCACCCGAAAATCAAATGAACCACACGGGTGTCTGACTGGTGTAGTTTGATTATTTTTCTCTTTTTTACACCGACTCTTCTCACAAAGATCAACTGTATCCTTCCCTGCTAACGGTTGTTGTGGTTTGCTGTATCCTGAATGAATGACTAGACTTGGGCCGTAGAAACATGTCGTGTCAGTGTAGCAGGCCTTTCAACTCGTCTGTCTAATCTAGAGCTAATCCTAATCCAGTTAGTGTAAACACTGCTGCCATCTGTGCCCAGGCACACCACAGCTCTGATTATAATGAACCCATCAAAAGGGCTTTAAAGCATCACACTGCGTGAGCTGTCACTGGTTCTCACTAAACTCTTTGACCTGGGCTTATGACACAATCATACTGAATGATGTCAGCTGAATAAATAAACAAATTGTCGGCCAGTGAGGTTCAAGAAGCTGTTTTAAATGAACTACAATCAGATGGGGGAGTAGTTCTCTGTCCGAACCTGTAGAAATTAAGAATGAGTGGCGAGTTTGTAGAGGGGCGGAGGGATTGACTATTAGGGCTGCCATGCTGCTGCAGACAGGCAAGCCCCATTCCCTCAGAATACACATAGACAGGCAGACACACACACACACACACACACAGTGCATCTCTACGGATTGGAATACAGTTGAAATACAGAGATACATTCAGATATTTCAACATTTAAATATGTGGCGGTTTGATTACAGCTGCGGAAAAACCCAACTGATAACCGGAGTCTTCACATTGTGCACGGCTCCGTGCAGACAAGTAATATATTTTGAGTCCTGACACAACCTGAGTTACCAGTTGTGGAGTGTCTAGCTGTCGGGACTCAGTAACCTGTCAGTTGGGGATATGTTTTCAGATGCTCAGTCCTAAAAGGAAAAAAGTCAATCAACACATATACTTAAATTGTCTTTTAACAATATCTTCACTACTTGAGAATAGTGTCAGTTGTTGCACAACAAAGACAGACCAGGAATGTGGGTAAAAGTCAAATAGAAATTGATTCCCAATTTCTGAAAATCTTAAAACATTTAGAAACTCTAAATGGACCTTATTACCAATGACTTGAGCCTTGTGACTTGAAAGGCCAAGCCCAGGGCCCATGCAGCCCTTTACAGTCTTTTTATTGTGTTCCTTTCTGCACTGCACTCAACCGACGACTTGTTTGTTAATGTTTGTGTTGCCGCTGAGCAAGGAGCAAAATTAGAAGAAAAAAAAGTGAATATAGACACCTTTGCATTGCTTGTGTGACTTTTAACCATTTCCTTGTGGTTTGGCTCAAAACTAATCTACATATATTTACATATACTTAAATATAAGTACTATTTCAGAGTGAGAATTCACAGTCGGACTCTTGAAATGCTTGAGACTTGACGGTCATGACTTGGGATTTTTATTTAGAGACCTGCAACATGCCACAAGACTTCTAAACCACAGGTTGAGAAACACATCTCAAACAGCTTGTGGGATTATATTTAAAGAATTCAATTGTAAAACTAAATTATATCAAAAGGCAATGTTTGTTCCACTGAAATTTGACAAACAGATGCTTAGTACACCCCCCACCCCCTTTTAAGCTGCTTTTTTCAATGCCTGTGATGCATTTTATTGTTTTTTACCAGATAACATCTAAGGAAATGTAATCCCCTCAAATGCCTTCATCCATGCAAAACCATCATTTTCTAAACTCTTAACTTACCATGGACTCACTCTGTGGGACTTTCTGCATTTTCAAACTGACCCAAGAAAAGACTCAAGTACATCTTAGAATCCAAGGGCTGCTCTAATTTCTTCAAACCTTCGAGACATAATTGATCCTTCCGTTTATTAATTTTGAAAATTGTGTATGCAAGGGTCCATAAACCCAGGACTATGAGAAGAACAGTTACAATAGCGGATTTTTTTATCCATTAATAGACAAGCCAGCCTCTACCGCTTTGTCAGCCAGCAGATGTTCCATTGTCTGGTTCAGCGGTGTAAAGTTGCTTCGATCAAAGTTGAGACACTTGCTGCATCTTTTGAATTTAGTTCCAGTGAGCGCCATCAATACCAACCCCCACCTCCTGTACTCCCAAGCCAGAGGGTCTTTACCCTCACCCCACCCCCATTTTAACTCCCTGCAGACCTCAAAGTTGTCTCCCCCGCTACCATTAACCCCCTCCCCCGGTACTTTAGTGCTCGTGTTCTTTGTTTCCCCCTCAGCGTAGCCTTCAATGATCAGCAGCCCCCACTACAGCGAAACCAAAGCCAGTCTATTGACCAATTATTGCTGCACCGTGTGAGTGTCGGACACAGCGTATTTGCATCAATATACATTGAAATGCTTATAATGCAGATACACATGCACCCATTCAGCATTTCTTATCAGACTGACTCCTATCAGATGCCGTGGAGATGGTTCTGTTTGTCCCGCACGGTTACAGTCCCTTCTTATCTGCCTGTATCTGAATAAGACTGCTGTTGCCATTTGGGCCTGGATGACCATCCCAGTTTGCCATCTGCTTATGTAATAATCAGTGCCTTGCTTCCCTCGTCCCCTCTGTGGGCCAGTGTGACGAACAGAAAGACTCTGTTACAGAGCCTTGGAAATACACACAGGCAGCACAGGCTTCCTGTTTTTGTATTAAGCCCATTGGAGACAGGAAGTGAGAGGAACCACAGCTCTCTTTTTTGCTCTCTGATGGGTAAGTTTTGCCCAATGGAGCGACGGTCAATTACCTTTCACATGTTGACGCCACACATTGTCTATCCGTCACTTAATGGAATGCAGTGAAGACAAATCATATCATGTCACCTTTGCAGTAAAGTGGATCTTATCAACATCTCACGCCTCAGCGAGAGGTGCTTCTTGCTGTGTGTGTGAGAGCAGATTTGTTTTCTACACTTGGACTTCTTTTTTTTTAAACCCAAGAAGAACCAGGAACAAAGACTGGGGTTCCGAACCAGGCCCGAGCGGCAAGCTTTGAAGGTCTGTTAAAGGCAATAATAGTCATTGGTCTTGCTTTCGGTCTTGAGGCTGTGTGTAAGGGGTGGGGGCAGGGGTAGTTCAGCATGGTACTTTCTTTTGTTCTGGCCCACTCCACTCATGCCTGCGTTTGTCTCCTCCCACAGTCTACCACTGAGAGAGAATTATCTCTAGCAGTCTCACACCAAAACAGGGAGTGGCGTTGCACTTCTTCCTCCTTTTTCCCGCTTTGTCTCAATGTTGTCTGATACATTGCCGGGGCAACGCGGCACTGCAGGTAAAGATTAGGTGAGGAAAATCCCCTTGAATCCAGCCACTGCGGCGTCCCTATGGTTTCTTGTCTTTCAGTCTAACATTTCCCGCCACTCCGGGGTGCACAGGGAGGGGAGGGGAGAGGACTGCTGTCACAGCCTGTATGAAGAAAGGCTGGCTTCTGTGAGCTTTGCGCCAAATGCTCATTCAAATCAGCTCAGTGGGTGCGGCCCAACTGTTTCATGGCTCCATGTCCTGTTAACCCCCTCCGAGCTTCAGATGACAAGCGGAACACAAAGACAGAAACAAGTGCAGGCTAAGACCTTTGGACCATTTATAGAAAGTGTTCCACTGATGTTTCAGCTTGATGTATAATCCTTATAATATTTGTAGTTTGTCCATGGGCCCTTCGAGGGCAATGTTTTTCTAAACGATAACAAGTTTTAAACTGCCACAGTTACCACCCTTTATTTCTTTTCTCCAAAATGAATGGAAGTCATCTTTGAAATAAACTTTGGGGTATTTACCCCTCAGGAAAAGATAACTGCTATTTGTCTGAACACTGAGAAAGTCAGGCGGTATAGTCATTTAAATACAATTCAGAGGTGAATACAGAAAACACCCAATATTTTAGACCAACATCCTGTATCTAAACAAACAAGAGTTTTTCTTTCATGTCCTCTTTGTGTCGACAGAGGGAGGAGGAAGCTAGGAACCCATGAGGTATTTAGAACTGCAAGGCTCACTTATCTTCTACCACACTCTAGTGGCTACAGGTGCAAAATGCAAGACGTGACCGAGCTTTTGGTACCAAAAGACCCCAAGGGGTCTCAAAATGATGAGGCAACTGTATTTGCTTGCAAATGTTTCTAAAGTTTACCGCGAATAATTCAGAAAATATCACTTTCACTTATGCATAACTATAGCAAATACTAATGGGTTTTCCATTGGCTTAATTTTAATGATCTTCAATGTTTTTAATATGGCAGATTGGATGCATTTACACTTGGACAGATTCCAAACAATAAAAGGGACCCGCAATCCTCAGTTTGTCTCCATTTTGTCGATTAAAGTTTTATTTTTTTTCCCTCTTTAGCCTGATGCAACAGCAAATAGCTCTTTGCCTTCTTATTCTTTTGTTTTCAATTGACTTTAAAAGGGTTGGCTAAATCAAAGTAATTCGGCCCAAATTTTGAGAAATGGTTGGAAAGTAGTAAATGTTGTGCTTGCTGTGAAAGACAACAATGAGAAAATGAAATACTGTCTTATGTCAGACTCATAAAGACTGCCTTCATATCATTGTTTCCACCATGTACTCATTAGGACGGGACAGAAATCCTTTTGTTCCTTGATCCTGAGGACAGACCTCCGGTCTCCATCATTTACCTAGTCACCGTCTGTGGCAGGCAACCTTCCCGTTTGTTCGAGAATAATTCACACCGTGTTATTTTGGTCTTCTTTGAACTCTTATTCTGTTCTTCTGATGGAGAAGACCAGGTGTTTACTGACCAGGTACTTACTGTATTTATATATATCATAACTAGTGTTTTTTTTAGCCAACCAAATAATAGATGTGGGCGTCTTGAACAATATGACTTGCTCAATGTTGCCAGGCAACTGAGACTGCTGCTAGTAATTCAATCCAGTGAGATCCTGCGGGGGTTTAAACATGGAACCGCAAGAGTAGAGCGGCGTTAGATGCACAGACAGAGGAAAGGATTCAGGATGGACTCAATTTCCCACAGTGCTGAGTAGGGACGTGAAATGAATAATATGTAACACAGATCAATGTACCTTAGATACTTTTGTAGATTTCAATATATATACGATACTTTAAATGACAATTGTAGTCTTTCTCTGAAAAATGGTAGAAAACCTAAAATGGATTTTCATCACAGAGGCAGGAAATGCATTACAAGCATCGTGACACAGTGATGCTTTTTATATGACAGTCTGTTCAAGAGGATGCAACAACTGGCTGTCATGTCTGAAATCTGACATGCTGCTGCTCCAGGGGAATGAAGCATGGAAAGGGTTAAAAAGGGGAGGATGCAAAATGGTTGATGGACAGAGTGCAATAGAGTGCAGGAAAGAGAGAAATAGAGACAGAGAGATGTAGCAGTGAAAGAGGGACATGATATGCGTTTAGCCAGGGATGACAAGAATCATGAGCTTGAATCGTGCATATTCCCGGATCTTCATCTTTCTTAGGCTGGATCTACTTGATGTTTTCATTTTCCAGAGCATTTAGTTGAGTGTTTGTGCTACTGGAGCCTGCTCAGTCTCCTCAGTCCACTGATTCAAAACTGCATGTGCAGCAGTGGAGGGGGATTTGGCTGAGGCTTCCTGGCACTGTAAGAGAGACCACGCAGAGATTGCAGAGGGTTCAGCAGAACTCACTGTGTACCTGCAAGACCTGGGGACCTCTCAAGAAGAAAAAGAGAAGAGAAGAAAAAAACAAGATGAATCTTAACAACGGTCAAACTCTGGCCTTCAGCAGATCAGATCTGACCAGGAATGGCAGCAGCAGCGGCAGGGAAGCCCCCCTGGAAGAAGCGCAGAGAGTTCTGAAGCCCTCCACTCCATCCAGGAAACCTAAACCAGTAGGTTCTAACCTGTAATGCTGTCTGATTAATGATGATGATGATGATGATGATGATGATGATGATGATGATGACACCACCACCACCAACAACAACAACAATGATAATAATAATAATAATAATAATAATAATAATACCACTACTACTACTACTAATAATAATAATAATACAGTGGTTAGCGCTTTGGCCTCACAGCATGAAGGGCCCAGGTTAGATGCCAACAAGGGGACCTTTATGTGTTTCCTCCGGGCTCTCTGGTTTCCTCCCACAGTCCAAAAACATGCAGCAGGTTACTCGAAAAAATTGCCCCGAATGAGTGAGTGAATGGTTGTTTGTCGTTATGTGTCCCTGCGATTGACTTGCGACCAGTCCAGGGTGTACCCCGCCTCTTACCTGATGACAGCTGGGATAGGCTCCAGCATCCCCGTGACCATGACTGCAGGATAAGTGGATGGATGGATAAATAATAATAATAATAATAAAAATAATAATAATAATAACAATAATAATAACAATAATAATAATATTAATAATAATAATAATAATAATAAAAAAATAATAATAATAATCATGCCTTTTATTTTAAGGGGCCTCTCTTGAAACTCAAGGACAGGACAGGACAGGACAGGAGGCCACCCACTTTGATAACATGTACACACACGTGTGCTCATCATCAGGAGCTGAATTTAGTGGTGCTACCATCTTAAAACCTGGATACTATAGTTTACTAAAAGGACAGATGTCACTTGTCAAATGACTAATGTGAAAAATCAACAACATACTTTTTCTAACCACCGTCTTCTAGCTTGAAGTGACGATAAATCTCGAAACAACCCTTGATTTCAGTGACTGAAAAAGGATGTTGAGTTCCCCACACTAACAAATGGAAATTATTGCACATAACATAAATACATTTTTTGGGGGGGGGGGGGGTTGCAGATATAATTGAAAGGTTAGAATGCGTCTGAAGTTAGAATTGTATCCTCCAAAGAGTTAACAGGTGTCTGGTATGTAGATCTTTGTTATATCAGTGTTTCTCACCATTGTCACCTCTGCCCTGTCATATCAGCCCACTCAATTCTCCCACTGTTATGTATCAGGTGCCGATTTTATCATAAATCATTCATGTATGCTGGGTGGTCTCAACATCAACAAAGTTTTCTCATCACAAGCTGCTGCTCAAAATATGGACAATGTTGTCAGGATTGTTCTTGAAGGTAAGTCTCTATAAACCCTCCGGTCTTCCAGCCCAAACCAGAAAATGCCATCACCATTGGGGTGTCTGCACGAGTGCTCTTTAACATGGAGAAGGAGCAGCAGATCTATGAGCAACAAGGCATGGAGGAGTATCTCAAATATCAGGTGGAGCATGAAGACAAGCCTTTTAGTCCTGGACCTGCCTTCTCCTTTGTCAAGGTCAGAGAAAAAGGTGGTGCGTGTGTTTGCTTGCTCACAACCACACACATACACACACACAAACCTGCGCATGTGCATGAACACACATGCGCATGTACTGTACACAAACAATCAATCAAACTAACAACCCTATATCTGATTAACCCCAAGGCCAGTACTGTGACTCTTGACCTCTAAGGTCCTCCATCCCAGGCCTCATACAGTGAAGAGTTCTATCAAGTTGAAGATGTATTTCTTTTTCAATTCATGGTGATTTTTTTCATTTCAGCTTTAAACAAATTATATATATATATATATATACACACACACACACACACACACACACACACACACACATATATATATATATATATATATATCTTTTTATTTCAAAAGATTGTTTTTCTCTTTAAATAATAAAGTTACTAGAAGTGGATATTAATGATTTTTTTTCTATTCCCTCCCAAAATATCCCCTCCGAGATGGATGGAGTCTATGTTATCTTCTATTGTCTTTTTTTCAGTAGGTTATGCTATTATATTATATGTATTTTCTAATGCCTTTCTCCTAGAGTAGGAGAATGGCTAGGTTTCTTGCTCATGCTAAGGGACAGAATTATAGAACCACAGTATACAAGACTTGGCGATAAACTGAGAGCCACCTTAAAGTGACAGAACTGTGTTTACTTATCCCTTGATGTTGAAAAGCTCAAAGGGAAACTTTCAAACCCGTCCGAAACTATCATACCCGAAAAACATCCACCGCATGATTCCCAACACAATGGCACCACACCATCTGAATATATATCACTGAGATTGGTGTGTTTGCAATTTCAGGCTCTGGAGGCTGTGAATGCTGAGCTGAGGGAGTTGTATCCAGATAGCGAAGAGCTTTTTGACGTTGTCCTGATGACCAACAACCACGCCTACGTCGGCCTTAGACTCATCAATACCATAAATCACCACAGTAAGTTCATGGCTTTCTAAGAAATTGTACTAACAAAAAAGCAAATTCATATCCACTCTCTTGCTTGATCTTTAAATCCACTGAGGGTATTTATCATGCCGGGCTGCTTTTGACTTATTCAACAGAATGTTGTTTCCAGAAAAAAGCTATGAAACTATGTTCTATCTATAGTTGATGTGACCGGATGCTAACAACAGCTGGAAATATGCTTTGCATGTGGCCTATGTTTCTGTGTTACTAATGGACATTCAACTTGGCCTTTCAACTTTGACCTTTTTGGTTGCATATAACTGAGATCCAATTTAGTTTAGAGGTTTTCAGAAACATTGCTTTAGTTTTGGATATACTGTACACACTAGTTTTTGGGACATCAATGATTTATAGAGATTTTGGATTATGCGGAAATTTCCGTTACAATAGTATCACTTGGCAAAGACGACCAATCGGTAAGTCACAAAGAGCTTTAGGTATCAACCATAACCGACTGACGTTGCTCTCAAGCCCAACTCCTTCTGATCTTTGTGTGAAACTGACACAAAATGTCAAAATACTATTACCAATCACTGCAGTGTTTTTTGTCATCGTCTCCCTGACAGAGCACACTGCTGAACAAGTAGCGAATTATTTCATGGCAAACACCAACATTCATGAATCAAATGCTAAAACTTACAAATTCTAGCCGGCTAACTAACATTTATCTGAGGCTAGCTGTACTTGCGAGTTGGACAATAAACAAACTTGCTTAAAACTTGTTGTCATAGCTCTCTCCCCTATCCTATTGTGAACAAGTGCAATCTTATCTTTACCCTATGACTGATTTAATACCCCTTTTTTCTTCTTATGCTTCTTTACCCCACTAGTAAAATTTATTTTCGATGTCTTCCCTAGTGGGAATGATGGGTAGCTGTCAATCATCCCCATCATATGTGTTAGCAGACACCACTCACTGCAAAACAGCGCAGCCGACTAACTTCGAAGTATTTGTGCCACTAAAATACAAGACACAGCTGATCATTGCAGCTTATTTTATTCATATCCTATTTTTATTTTTTAAGCCTGTGTTTGTGTGGGTCTCTGCCAGTCCAAAGACATGGACTGGCAGAAGATGGATGAGACTGCTAGTTAAAGCCTGCTTCTTTGGAGCTTCTTGTTGGGGCGCCAAATGCATTTGCATAGTCCATAAGTAATAAGAAACAACTCTTCTATTGAAACAATAAAGCATAAAGACCATTCAACTCCATCCAAATGTGGGAGATGTTAAAGTGCTGCAACAGGGAAGTTTAAATACACATCGAAAAAAGTATTCACTCATTGGCCACTTTGACTGGCTACTTAATTATAAGTGTCAGAAGCTTTGTGACTTCATGTCCCTCCTCATGTGAGACAGAAATTGAATCAGAGCAAGAAATGTTTCCTTTGTTGAAGTAATGGAGTGAGAGAGAGAGAGAGAGAGAGAAAGGATGAGAGTTAAAACCAAAAAGGAAAGAAAGTGAAAAGTTTCTTGGCCTGTGGTGCCACTCTGTTCTGAAGATGTTTTGAATAAAGTCACTTGATGAGTCCCGAGTGTCAACAGTACTCGCTCTGCTGGAAAGGTTGCTCTCCTCCCTGAATATAGGGTCATTGGTGGGATCTTTCTCATGGTCAGTTTACAACATTATTTTCCCAGAGGCAGGCGATGGTTGCTGCCGTCATTAAGATGAGGGGAGAGAACTCCGAGACCGGGTTTGAGCTCCCGTTTTCCTCCTTCCCTGTAAGCAGCGGAGAGCTGGGACTTTTTTTAAATGTGCATTCACAGTGATCCTGTATTCTTTTGCTCTGTAAAACTTGCAGAATGTTTACCTCGGACAGTCTTCAGACTGCATTTGCACTTTCATTCCTTCAAACTGTAACATTCAAAACTGAAATTGCGGTACACTGATAGAGGGGAAGCTGCAGAAGAAGAAAAACACAAACGTGTACATTTGAAGTTCACATTTGTTCCATTTCAATGCCATTCTCAATTATACCAATCATGGAAAACATAGGTAATTATACATAGGTGGATATCTAAAAAGACTGATGTTTTTTTGGACAATATTTGCTAATTTTTCAGCAACTTCATGTTACTAGAGACATTAAGACATGATGTTTTTATTAAAAACATCATGGATAAACAAGCTTCTTTATCAACAATTTAAGTCACACTGAACTGAAATTCATCTTTCACACTGAAGTAATGATACAAGGAACAATAAAGTATAAAAGATTCCTGAAATTAAGAATGACCTTGGCCGTTGAGAGTGCTGAGTGGGTTCTCCTTCTCTCATCCTTGGAATTACCTGTCATATGCTAATTGATATTATGGGATTCCTCACAGACTTATTCATCGAGCGCTTCTGTATGACGGGGGGGAAAAGTCCCATAGGATATTTGAAGGCCTACCACACTGATCTCTACCTGTCTGCTGACCCGTTGAAGGTCAGAGAAGCTCTGCAAGAAGGTAAGTTGTTATTTGTTGGTCTGCGGATAGACTTTAACAGCATCTGCGACACGTACATCGAAATCTTTATTCTAGCACATTCCATCTTATTATGTATTTGATCCGCCATGTTCGCATCAGGTATAGCAGCAGCAATCATGTTCATGCCGGAGAAGATGTCGGCAGTGCCAGAGACCCAGCTGCGCGTTGCCTTCGATGGCGACGCTGTCCTCTTCTCTGACGAGTCTGAGCGCATTTACAAGGCCCACGGTCTGGACAAGTTCTTCGAGCATGAGAAAGCTTACGAGAACAAGCCTCTTGACCATGTACGGCATAGAGTTTGTATACACTTTGTGCGTCTATACAATAACTGCATTCACTTGAGAGAAGCTTTTGGTTTCGTGCAATTTGTGTTTTTTTTCAAATGTTTCAATTTTATTTATTTTACACCTGGACTCATGAGAATACTTGTGATATGGAAACATGCTTACACCTCTCCAGGGTGGGTCGGAAACAGATTTGGTGTAAAAGCAAAAGAAATGGCATAGAAAAAAATATTTTTCAATTCAATTCTATACTTTATGGATAATTTTTATGAATACACTTTGAACATTTTTACAATACTCACCTAATCGGACAATTTTAAGGTGCATTTCATTTCATGGAACATGAAAATTATATGACTTAGAACCACAGTGACAGCTGATTTTGATATGGTGCTGGTCCTAAGCCGAGCCTCAATTTTTAACAATAATTGTCCCGTTTCTCTGCAGGGGTTCTCTGTCTTCCTCCCACAGAGTAAAAACATAAAATGGGTAATTACAGACTCAAAATTGTGTGTCTGAGGGGGTAAATGGTTGAATGTTTCTATTTGCAGCCCTGTGACTGACAGGTGACTGGGCTAGGTTAAAACCAAGCTCACATGCTATGATAGCTAGAATTGGGTCTTACCTCACTGTGACCCTGAGGGCAGGATAAGTGGTATAAGCAATGAATGAATTAATCAAAGCGTCTGACATGCATTCTTACAATTTTTACTGAGGTCAAGTCTAATCAAGTCAGATTTTATTTTTTTAGTGCCAAATCACAACAAATGTGTCTTATGAGGGAAGATCGGGAACACATTCTCTCAAATGATCGACAGATTCCCAACATTCCATGCCACAATCGACAGTGGCAAAGAAAAGCAGCTTTTTACTGGGTGGAAACCATGGATAAATCCAGCTCAATGTGGGCAGCCATCAGTATCAACCATCCATCTATTGCCGATTATCCTACACTCGGGGTCGCAGGGGAACCTGGAGCCCATCCCCGCCGTCATCAGGCGGGAGGCAGGGGACTTCCTCGACCTGCCGCCTATCAATCGCAGGGCCACATATACAGACATTAATTCACACAGAGGTTTTTTCAGTTAACCTGCTGCATGTTTTTGGACTGTGAGAGGCCAAAGCGCTCACAACTACACTGCTGTGCCACCTGGTCTTAAATGTGATAAGAGACATACCGGGTAAAGATTAATAAAGGGACATGAGTCCAGACGGAAATGAAAAAGTGGGAGAAATTTTAAAATTCTGATGTTGACAAACGGACTGTTTAACATTTCTCCCACTTTTTCATTTCATTTTAAACAGTCCGTTTGTCAACATCAGAATTTTAAACTCCCAAAATATCATTTTTGTTTAAATATAAAAATCCAGTCTCCCTTCCATCTTTCTGCAGGGTCCCCTGAAGGGCTTCCTGGAGGCCTTAGGAAAGCTACAGAAAAAGTTCTATGGCAAAGGCCAGCGCATGGAGTGCCCTATCCGTACATACCTGGTAACAGCCCGAAGTGCAGCCAGTTCAGGATCCAGAGCAATAAAGACCTTGCGCTCATGGGGCCTGGAGATTGACGAGGCTCTGTTCCTGGCTGGCGCGCCCAAGGGGCCCATGCTGGAGAAAATCAGGCCACACATTTTCTTTGATGACCAGCTGTTTCACGTGGAGGGGGCAGCGGAGCTTGGGATGGTGGCATGTCATGTGCCCTATGGGATTGCTCAGAAGGGGTCAGAGACGTCCCCACCAACCGAGTGAAGCTGTTGCAGAGGCAATAACTGACACTTCCTTTTTGTCATTCAGCAGAGATGATGTTATAGGACAGTTTAACAGTGGACAACAAAATTACATCTGCAGCTACACAAATTAGAGATTAGTAAAGAAAATCTCATTGAAACATAATTCATTTATCGGTAAACTCAACAACTGTTAGGTCATAATTGCTCAAATAAATATAAGCAATAGTAATTGATTTTTTAATCATAACTAAAGCCATTTCTAACAGCAAACAAAGTTTTGCAAATAATGCCTCTTGTGAAAGTGCTACTCAAAACATGTATAAAACATTGTTTAATTCTTTTCTTTCACATAGTAATTATTTGTTTTTTGGTCAATATCCTCTAATCGTATTTACGCTACATATAATGTTAAATACAGTGAACGCCCACACAATGAGTATTATAGTTTTAACATTTAATCTGCTTTTTCCTAAGTCATCCATCCTGATAAAAAAAAGCTCTTTAGTTGCACTTAAGAAACAATCAGTCACTTTATAAGGAAGCTGGGGATTTTATCACTTAACTGCTTGACAGTGTTTAGTATTTGTTGAACTTCCCTTTTTTCCTGACTCATGGTCAGTATTGCATGATCATGGCATGTTGTTCATGTGCTCCACTGGTATATGAGAATGTGTTTTAGACATTTCAAGCCACGTGAAATATCTTTTATATATATATTCTATGTTTTGTCCTGTTCTGTGCAACAGGGATAATATATTTAGCTTTTACTCAACTGAGTGCAGATGTCCATTGATGCAAACTGTTTGTTGGCTCCTACCCTGTCTTGCCATGAAAGAGTTTTACAATTGTATTGTCATCAGGTGTTTGACCATGACAAAACTTGTGAAACCTAACTGTGTCTCAAGTGGATTTTGTATACATGGAGAGATTTTGGGCTGTGATGTAAATTTCAAGGTGTGTCAGAAGAAACCATTAGTACGTGGTCTGGTTTGCATGATCACTATGGTACCGAAATTACTCCTTAGTTTTTGCCTCGCTTGAAATGTAAGCCACTGACTTAGAGAAAAACCACTAGACTTGTTTAGTTTTCAGGATAAATTTAACATTTCTCACCCCCTCGTTCAATCAGATAATTGTACATGTGTTGTTTCTGCAGAGGAAAATTTACAGCAAAGAATAATGCAGTGTAATAAATCACAACGGTCCAATTTTTTGTGAAGTGAAAAAATTGTAATGTTTCTATGATCCCACAACTTGCCAGAGTAAGGCACGCTGTGTGGTGATTCAATTAACATTTCCATGTTCGTCTTCCTGTCGAAATATGGGCATAAATAATGTGTTAAAATTGATGATGTTAGAACGGAGAGTAGAGTCAACTTCTGATGTGTAATGTGGGTTTAAACCACAGGGGTTGAGAAATGCAGCTTTAGAGCACCTTTTAAGTGAGGGGTATTTTCCAGCTTGCCTTTCATTCTGCTGGGTCACTCAGTTGCAGTGAGACACACAAATGGGTCCGTTGATGGTCTTACCATTTTCTTTTCAGAACTATACCATTCGTTCATGGTCCTTTTTAATTGACACTGAAAATCACATGATTGTAGTGTTCATTGATAACTTTTTAATTGATAAGAAGGGCAATGCCAAATCTAAATTAAACTCCTAAAAATAAACACTTTGGAAAAATGCACATTAAATGGTAATAAAATTGATATATATATTATTTTATGATGATTAAAAACAATCACACTTGGATGGCATTGATAAAGGGATGAGAGTATGGACAGCACAGGAAGAGTGGACATTCTTTTTAGATTGACTCATTTTTTTTGAGACCCGTCACATTGAGCTCAGTACGATGGTGAAAACAGTTTGCCTTGTCTCAAAGCTGTTGCTTGGATCCAAGTGTTTGATAGCATGTGATACATCTATTCTATTAAATGATGGCTGCTGGACCAAATCAGTGTAATAATGTATGTCAGTCCAAAAGCCCAACATCTGAATAGTAAAAACACACACAACTCACTGATCATACTTACTGCTCAATTATAGCACCTTGTCTTACAGTAGCCTGTAAGCATGAACAAATCAGGAATTTTTTGCTGTTGGTACTTGACTTTGCAGCTGTTTTCATCCACTCTCTTCAAAGTATTCATAATCTGCATCATGAAGGGATGTTATCTGAATATTTCTGTGTTTTTTCTGGTTCAGATTAATGAGTAAACATGTTTTAAGAGGTAGCTGAAATTATACGTTCCTGTCAAGCACTGAGCATTAAATGAGTGAAGACAACTGTTATCAAGTTGTTTCCCAGTGCTAATGAAGAGTTTCAAAGCTGCTCAAGGATGTGAAAAGGATGGGATTACTAACCTGCTTAGTTCAAATGTTTTTGATCCCGAGTGCAGTTTAAATATTATTAAGCTGAACATTCAAATATCAGTCAAAAAAGAAACAGTCTCCATCAACGATCTGACTTATTCTTGAGCTGATGCTTGATCCCTTCCTCTGTATTTATGTTTACAAGGTGAAATTTCAAGCATGTAAACCATTTTTAGAAATTTATACTCCCTTACCATAAACCCCCCTTTTGAATTAGATGATGTTGAACACCATACTTACAATGATGGGCTCCACAATTGAAAATAACTGACTCTTGACACCAGATATCAGAAGAGACATTTTTTTGGTTTATTCGAAAGTGATAAGAATTTTAAATTGTTTTTTTTTTTCCCCACTAATATGGTGCAATATTCCCAATGTGACTGGATGAGACTTAAATAAGCCTCTGTTCCATTTCAAATGATCCACTTTTCCACTGTGTTTTTTTTCTTCATGCCTCAGATAAGTGCAGCAACCAATCCTGCCACTGCTCCTCCAATGCCGCTCGCAGCTGCAGTTGCAGCACTTGACATCCCGGCCATACCTGCAGTGACACAACACACTTCAAATTAGGTCCAAAATCACCAATCCGTCTTTTCTGCCAGACATCAAAATATACATGATTGTAGGAGCATTTTTTGTACATTCTTAAATTGTGCCATGATTTTTTCTTCTTCGCCTTTCAGCTTTTCCCTTCAGGGGGCACCACAGTGAATGACATTTCCCTCCAACCCTATTCTCTGGATCCTCCTCTCTCGCACCAACTACCTTCATATCCTCTCTCACCAAGTCTCCCTCTCGTACTCCTGCCTGGCAGCTCCAATTCCAGCATTCGTCTACAAATATATTCACTATCTCTCCTCTGTACATGACCAAACCATCTCAGTCTGGTTTCTCTGACCTTCTCTCCAAAACGTCTAACATGAGCTGTTCCTCTGGTGGACTCATCCCTGATCCTATCCATCCTGGTCACTCCCAAAGAGAACCTTAGCATTTTCATCTCAGCTCTGCCTCCTGTATTTGTGCCATGATTGATACATTAATAAATAGGATTAATCCAAGCTTTGAGAGTCAGTGCAATTGGATATTATAATTAGGGTATTGAATATTTGGTCAGCACGCACATGATCAGAGAACAGCTGACTGTTTTTCTTGAAGTCTGGAAAAATTCCCTCGAGCAGTAGAATCATCTGATATTATTGGAACTAGTGCAGCTTTTGAAAATGGTTTAATGAATATTTTCTGTAGTGTCCGAAAGTAACCTGGTGAAAGGAATCCCTACCTGGTCAGCACTTCTTGTTCAATTTTTTTTTTTTCATATTTACCACAGTTGAAGTAAATTAGGTCTACATTCACAGGTGCCCATGGATGCATGCGAAGGTAAACTAGTTAAAAAGGGGTCCTCAGCATTCAAATAAAAGATCCAGAGGAAACCTTTCTATTAATTGCATTGAAATCAGACATTTTGACAAGATCAATTCACGATGAATAACTAGATTTTATAAAATTAGACAAGGAAACATAATAAAGGCATCGATCTCACCGTTGCAAGGCTAACGGTTTTCAAGACGTTCTTAAAGAGCACAAATCATGACCGTCTGATTACTGTTGTTTATTTAATACACCGCTAGATCGACAAGCTGCGCCCATAAAAAGATGACGCCATCTCGATTTCTTACCAGCAGACTGCAGGACTGCCACTGCACTTCCAGCGGCGACCCCTCCTCCGCTCGCGATTGCCGAAGCAGACATCATGCTTGCGGCGTAGGAACCAGCGGCGATCCCCGCCGAGGTGAACCCGACCACCCCGAGTGCAACTGGGGCCAGTAACACCGTACCTCCTGGGGGACAGAGGCAAGGGCACACTCTTCCAGACTCCGACAATGATGAACGTCAAATTGAAATAATTCGTGGTTTTATACATTAAATGTATCATTGTAATATAATGTAAAAGAAAAGAAAAAAAAACAAATAATACTGACGCTTCCCCGACCGTTATCTTACCTGCGCCTGCGGCGGTTGCTAGCGCGATTGTCACTTGAACAAGGGAGAGACAAAAATACACAACATAAATAAAAATATCTCGCAATCGCATTCAACACATAATGCGTCTGAATAAGATTGTAAAGGATTGGAGAAGGCTCTTACACAGTCCCATTGCGATGACGTACTAGAGGACCTCTCACCAAGACGGCCTTATTTATACTGAAATTAAGTTTCGTTTCTGTGGAAATATGGCTGGAAAAGCGGGGGCGGGGTTACCCCTCCCCTAACACGTATCGACAAACGAAAGGAAAGCGAATGAGAAAGTGGAAAATTGTCTAAATGGGGGAATTTTGTGACTGAGAGTTAATGATGGAATGACTTTATATGAACGAGGGCATCGAAAACACCGTAACCACGCTTTCTGCAAACAAACAGGTCCATTGCCCGGGATGGATGCGTCTCGCCTTGACTCTTGGGTGGATACGTATTTTGGCTGGCGGGACACATTTCTTTGTTATTATTTTACGCACGGGCCAATCAGGTAGCATGTGCATTGAACAAAATGAAAAATGTAATTGAAATATTTAATTTTGGGGGCATTTTATTTCAACAGTAAAGTCATATAAATGCACCGACATTATTTGTATGTAATCATCCATAAAAAAATCAACAAAAGGAAAGAATAAGGAGTTTCTACATTCAATATTGATTGAATACTTATTCAAATAGTCAAAGAAAATAGTTTGGCAGGCTGGATAAAAAAAGCAAAATGGGGCAGATCTGGCCCGCGGGCTGTAAAATGCCCAGATCTGCCTTGAGTTGACAATTGAGGAAGGTAATTTTGAGTACATTTATAGTTTCATGACCAAGAAGTCTACTTGAATTTGAGGATGGGGTGATGGGGTGAGGGTGGATCCCACAGATGCTGAAGAAGTGCCAGCACTGAGAGACAACGTGGTGGGGGCGGTAGGAACCTTTTTGACTCGGAGGGCCTTAAAAGCCAAATATTTCTTCATTGAGAGCCATTTAGTAGTTTTAAAAGTATAATACATTAAATATGTCCTACTTTTAATGCGACCTCTTATCATTGCATATTAGACATACCGCATAGCCAAATGCAAATTCCTCTGTCCACGCAGCCTGAAAAGCGCGGTTATCATTGTCTTTCTATCTTTTCCGCTACAAGTGTTGAAGCTGATAAACTAGTTGGTTATCTGATAAAAAAATTATTTCTTCACCTTTACAACGACCCGGACATGTTCGGTAGCCATTGGTTCCCGACCCGACTGACGGGTGACCCGTGAAATTCATCTTCATATCTAATTTCTGTTTACTTTAAAATGACACAGTATTATTAAGAAACATCACCAGTATTTTAAAATCAGTTCCAAACTGATTTTTGTGTCTGAAAATGTTGGCAGCGGACAGCATGAAGCCAAATAAATGAAGGCGTTACGTAAAGACATTTTACACCCCTATTACGTTGATAAGCCGCTTATTTCAGCGAAATTATTTTCAGCGAAAACTTGTCGAATATTGCCATCATCCCGCTTTGCGACAACATAAAATTAGAGTATACTTAATTAACCCCCCCCCCCCCCGAATAGAAGCAGCTAAAAAGTCAAGTCGAGTTTCCGTAATGTCATAAAAGTTGGAATGTTTATGTCCATAAAAAGATAAATCGGTCCTCCATTAACACACAATCTAGCAATAGCGCGCCGAAGCGTCAGGCTAACCCACGTCCCCAGTACGCCTGCGCGGAGTTGAGGGCGCTAACCGAGAAGATGTCCGCCGCCACCGTCCCGGTTAACTGCTAACGGGATCGTTTCCGCGCAGAAACCTTCCAACACCGCTGTCCCTGAGCTCAGCTGTATCACCGGAAGCTCGATGTCTGTGGCAAATGTGAAACACAGTGTCCTGAACCCGGTAAGCGGCTCGGTGTTACTTTACGTGCCGCCGTCGGTGCCGTGACGCAGCCGACCATTGATGGCCCCTTAGCTAAGCCAAAACGAGCTGCGCGGTCTGTCTGCATTCTGAAACTCGTGTTTCTTGTTTTTGCCCACACCTTCAGGCGGTCCCTTACACAGGACCCATACCTGGAGGCCTGCACTCCGGGGAGATCATCATCATCCAGGGCTCGGTGCCCCCGGATGCTGACCGGTAAGGTTCTGATGTTCGTGGTAAACGGAGATGTTCCCCTAGTGCACCGAGTGCAGCCCCAAACCAGATTCCAGCCCTTCTCTTAAATATATTTGATTTCGGATCAAACTAGACGGCGATCCTCCAGCCAAACTTAATGCAGACCCTGATGAAACCTGTTTTATTTATGTTTGTCTTAAGTCAAGCATCAAATGAAATCGTTGTTTGAAAAAAGAAATATTAAAGTTAGGTTTTGTACTTTGTTCCACTTTCGCCTCACTCGTCTTTTTATTTGCTTCTTGGCCCGTTTCTTTTCACATTTAGAGGTTAAATGTCAAGCCTTGACTACAAGGCAAATGTATGTGTCACAAAAATCATATTATTAATGGGTGTATTCACAGATTTTTATCCTGAATTTCGAATGTATATATAATTTTATCTCAAATGTATCTCGATTTAGATCACAAAAACCAGTAAACAGAAAAGGATAAGGCAATTTGTAATAATTGAAGGATCACATCAGGGATTCTGTGGCTGACATTGAAATAAATAGATGGATAACTAAACTGCTGCCTGTTATCCCAGGGGGAATCAGTGTTTTTCTGTTGCATGTCTGACATCTGATTTTGCATGAGTAACTAGGTGTTAAATCATTGCAACTTGAGTTCACATGTAATTTGAGAGACCCCTTTGGTTTTGGCCCCCTGCTGGAGCCGGAAGCTTTGCCCTTATCAGTAGAGGTGCCTTTTTGGACGGTGTCCTCTATGCAGGTTTCAACTCGACCTGTCCAGCGGCTGCAGTACGAAACCACGCTCAGACATCGCTCTTCGCTTCAGCCCAGTCTTTGACGGCTTGCCCTCCGTCATGTGCAACTCCATGCTGCAGGAGAGCTGGGGCCAGGAGGAGACCCTGCACCAGCTGCCTTACAAACTCGGGGCACCGTTTGAGACCATCATCTTGGTGCATGATGACGTCTACAAGGTCAGTGTTGCTATGACAACAGGAAAAACAAGGCCTATGAATTCAAAGGAACATCAAGTACTGTATAAGTGCCGATTTAGGTGATGGCATGAGAGAATGACACTAAATCACTCACCTTTGCCTGTAGGTGGCAGTAAATGGCACTCACCTGCTGCAGTATAAGCACAGAATCCCACTGGACAGGGTGGACACCTTTTCTATTTCTGGGAAAGTCAGGGTGCATGCTATTGGCTACATCCCAAACTCAGTAAGCGCACAACCAACCCTGAACTTAATTTTTCATTTTGAAAAGATTTATACCATGGCTTAACATATAACAGTCCTTTTCTTCTTCACAGGCAATATTTTCAGAGTCAGGAGACTTGGTGAGTTTTTTGTTCCGCTTTGCCTCATCTTGTGTAAAATTACTCTTGCTGATTACACACTGAACAATTTATGTTTGAGTTTTTTCTTCACTCATTTTGTTTTTCTACTGTTTTATCATATGGAGTCAAATTTGGCTGAACACTAAAGTTTCTTGCCACACAGAGAAGTGGCTGTGGCTCAGTTAGGAGATTGGGTGTCCCTCCAATCAGGATGTTGGCAGTTTGATTTCTGACTCCTCCTGTCTGCATGTTGAAGTGACTTTTGGTTAGACACCGAACCCCAAGTTGCTCCTAATAGCCTGGTTAGCACCTTTCATGCTGCCATCAGTGCGTGAATGGGTGAAAATAATCCGGCATTTAAAGCTTTGAAACCGCTAGATGTGAGTCTTACATAAGTGGAGACCTCTTGTTGAAATCTTCTTGTCGTGGCAACTGGATTTGAATTTCTTCATTTGAAGACGTTTCAGCCCTCATCCAAGAGGCTACTTCAGTTCAGAACCGAACATGTGGTGCAATACAAATAGCTCCTCTTCATTGCAGAGCCTCCCTTATAAAGGCAGTTTACTGAAAGGACTGATTCCTGGTCAGCACATCACGATCAAGGGACAGGTCAGCATGTATCCTCACAGGTAAAATAACTACCATGGGATATGAAAGGCAACCCCACCATCTGTTTTGTCTGACATGACAGGAATACACTTTGAAAACTATGTCTCTTCCAGTTTTACTGTCAACCTGCGCAACAGTCGGACAGAAAACATTGCACTCCACCTGAACCCTCGAATGAAGTCTGGCATGTTTATCAGGAACTCATATTTGAGTGAATCTTGGGGTCAAGAGGAGCGAGAACTGCCCTTCTTTCCTTTTTCTTCAGGCGACTATTTTGAGGTAAAAAGTCAAATACCATCTTCAAAATGTCTGATTTTAAATCTCCTTCTGGATTAAATTCTCGCCGAAGAATATATAGCCACTGTTTTCTTTTCTTTTGTCAGATTCTCCTCCTCTGTCAGTCCCATCAGTTTAAGCTGGCGGTGAACGGAAAACACTTGTTCGACTTCCGACACCGGGTGCAGGACCTGAGCAGCATCGACCAGCTGGAGATTATGGGAGACCTGGAGCTCACAGACGTCAAGCTGTGGTGACGCAGGATCCTGAACCGGCACCGACGCCACCGTCACAGAGCCCTGTCAGTCCTGGTTGTCGGCGCCTCGTTAGCTCAGCCACGGTAACTCGTGTGATGGACGCTGAAAAGTCTTATTCACATGGTCATTACCTGTGACTTGATGGTGAGCTAATCTCGTGCCGGTGGTGAACCAAGTCTGGAGAGGTTGTGACAGACTGCAAAGTCCAAAAGACTGATGCATGACAGCAGGCTGTGCTCAAGATCAGACCGTGTGAGCCCCCATGACTGTTTACAAGTTAGGATTGCTTTCATTTTCAAATGGTCACTTGTTATCTCTGCCACAAGAAACTCCTATAGACCTTGACAATAACATTGGAGAACATGTCTCAAGTAAATTTTTGCACCAATTTGGTTTCAATGCCTCCTTAAACAAGAACCTGGAGTATTGAATTTTTCTTGAGACCAAAAAGACTAGTAAGAGACCAGTAAGAGTCTCGCATGCAATTTTATTATATGGCTATGATTCTTTAGAAGTTCAAAGTACAAACGTTACAGTATTTTATCTTGATGTGCCTCTGCGGAAACTGCTCACTCATTCATGTAACCTTTTGGAAGTGGTTTTTCAAAATTGTTCTCCTCAGGAACATCTCTGACCACTATTGATGGTTGCATTATTTTGATTTTATTTGTTAAAAGTGCAACGGATGTTGAGCACAGTGCTTTACAGGGTCCGTTTGAAAACCAACCACTGTGTTTTGTTTAATAAAAACACACTTTGAAAACTTTATGCAAGCTTGTAGAGTAGAGTAGAACCTGTGACCATCTGTCATCCATCCCAGTCAGTCCTGCAATGATCATACTCCGTGGGTTGCAGAAAAATTTGATAAGGCTTTTCTTTAACAAGTTTTTCGCCACACTCTTGTAAAATATGTATGTACACATCTCTATGTAACAAATTATTTATTAACAATTAAAAGTCATACAATTATATCCTTTGACGGTTTGGAGATTTTGTCTTAAAGCACTTGTGTCTATTTTTCACTATTGAACTTCAAATGCTGCACATCTAAACCTGTAGTTTTCCCTTTTGTCCACAAGGTGTCAGGAGAATCATTTTAATTGACTCGACAAGTCTGCCTTTCTGACTGAAGACAAGTCTCAAGTTCAATACTTAAGCTAATCAACGATGGTTGGAAGACTTGTTTATTTTACATCAGCTCATTTTTCTCGAAAGAGTATCTGAGGAAGGGTTTCCAAAGAATTCTGCATCACGAAAAACTTGTAACTACTTCAAACTGATATGAATGCAATTGGTATCTGTTAAAAAGTAGATGTTTTATTGATATTCACAGGAAATATAATTTGTAAGATCTGTAGTAACCATGATACAATACAGCGGTCTCTTTAACATAGAAAAGCAGAGTGACGGTATGCGACATGATATCAACCATTGCACTGCTGAGAATATCCATGAAAAAGGCAAACGACATTGTCTAATCAGCAACAGGCAAATAGGCTTGTCTGTTTTCTGAAAAACCAAAAACAAACAAACAAAAAAACCTGTCGGACCAATAGCCCATTGACAGAAAGTCCTTGACCAAAAATGTCAAAGGTTTTCCAAACATTTAACTTTTTTGTTAAAATGTCTGAAACTAGCAAATGTACTCCATTTTGAAAAATCAAGTCCTGCCCCTTAGTAGGTTCCTTCCAGGAGCTTATGGTCTCTGCTTCTCTTACAGTACAAAAAAAGGGGAAAAAACAGGTGCATGTCAAAGTTTACACCACAACATCAGGATCCACTGCCTCGGCTCCATCAGAGAGGTTTGGGAGGACAGTGGCTGAGAAAAAGCGGTTCCCTTCACTTCTATAGGATTCCACTTCTATAGGATTCCACTTCCTTGTAGCTGAATTTCAAGCAATCATTTCCAAATGACTTTCACTGTTGGGGGAAAAAAAAATAACGTGAACTTGGCTTGTCAAAATCTGGTGCAGGAGGGCTTTAAATATTCTTTTTCAGCTTGAGGGAGTGGTATGTACCCCCCTTGTCAGACAGAGCTCAGCTTTACTAGTCCTCTGACAGAGTCCTCATGAAGTGAGTCCTGGCTGGCTGGATTGTAGAAGCCTGCCTGCATTGTGTGGTTGTGGCCCAGGGGGCTGCCGCAAGGAAGTAAGCCTGGCGGCGAGGGAACTTTGTCTGGAGTTAGAAAATGGTGGTGATGGGTAACCTGGTCCTGGAGGGGGTGTGCGTGCACTGGCAGTATGTCGGTAGTCTCTTGGCAGCTCAGGCTGGATGTGGATGTTGGTTGGGTGGGCTGGCTGAAGGGCAGTGGGGCGCAGGGGCCGCCCAGGGAGAGGGAGGCTCGGCCTGGGATCGAGCCTCCGTTTTCTGGAGAGGCCGTCAGGATGACTGGGTCAGCACTCTGCTGCTGGAGGAGAGGCGTGGTGGCAGCCTGCAAAACGAATTTGGTGCTCTGAATGCACTGGTCTTGGTCGCACTGAGAGAAAGCAGCACAACACAGAGGGGTGTGGGAGGGATGAGGGTCAAATAAAGTGCCAAAGGTGAGAGAGAGGATTTGAGGGAGTGGATAGGTGATTGGATAAGGGAGAGAGAAAGACAGAAAAAGATGTTAGTAACCTTGCCTAAATGCACTCACACAAAGCTGCTGCAAGTGCAACTGGCCCAGTGAAAAACAGAGCTGAGGTTGACTGACAGCTGAAACAAAAGTCAGAGCCCATTGATCACTCAACAGAGCAGAATGGAAATCACGCTGCTAAAAATGGGGCAGAGAACAGGGTTAGGTTAGGGTTATGATACCTCCCTCAGGCAATAGTAACATTAGCTTTAATTGCATTAGCCCTTTACTTTGAGAGAGCAATTGTTCATTTGGTAACAATTACGGAAGAAATATAATCAGTGTGAAGTGGTGACATAAAAGCAGTGTTTTTCCAGCCAAGCTGGACCACTCCCAGAGCCATGGTGCTAGACAGGATAAAACAAAGGATTTGTCTGGATGTCTCACCTGTCTGTCTCAATGTCACTGACCTGAAAAGAGCAGATTGCAGATTTGATATAGATTTCGTTGTGTTTTGAAATGCAGTGACAATAAAGGCAACTCTATTCTATTCTAGATCATAATTATAGCTTTAAGTTGCTAACTTGACCATCGATGGGTCAGCTGAGCAGACTAACTCTCATTATAACATATTTAATATAACAGGACACAGATGTGGTTTTTATTAGCCAACTGGCAGCAACTTTCTATTGCATCTTATGTCTGCCATTCTCCAGAGAAATTGTGGAGCACCAAGAAATAACTGGTGTTAATAACTGTTGGGATGCAATCACATCTTTGCCTCATTCAACACAAAACACATATCTACACATGTGTGTGCGTGCGTGCCCCCCAAACCCCCTTTACACAAAGATTGATGGATATTTATGTGCTTTCTTTCTCAGTTGGACATGCATATACAGGGGACAAGCATAATTCCAGCTCCACTTCACTAAGATAAAAGATGTAGTGGGTGATTCAATAAATGGCGGATACAAAACTCTTATCCATGAGACTCTAATGCCCCTGAAACACCAGGCCAACAGCAATTTGCAATGAAGTACAACAAGAAAGGCAGATGTGAAAAAAAAAAATCAAATTATGACCAATGAGGTTGAAGGATAAATCCTATAAAACGTAGTTTGCCAATAAAGAGTTTTTGCTTCTTGTCACAATTTGCAAATTCCTGACTGCCAGACTCAACTTCAAACTTTCTTTGAGATTCCTTCATATTTACTTTTTCACATTTGCCTAGAGGGTGTAAAAACCTCTTCTTATCCTCTTAAGAATGATGCATTAAAAAAGAATGGCAGAGCTCTACAACATTTGGCACAATGGGAGCACAGAACCTTTGAACAATAAAATACTTTAATGTTAACTGTTATCTACACAATATAAGTACAAACATTTTGGTAAAAGTTCAATCGTAGCCTCCATGGAATCAAATTCTGAGCAGTGCATTTGTTATTGAGATGCCATGTGACATCATCCCCCCAACCCTCTTTCTCACACACATGCACACACAGTAACCATGGAAACAGGTTCCACATATACCGTCGTTTGAAGCTGCATCATAGACGAACGCCTTGCCCTTTATTACCCGAGAGGAAATGTATAGGCTTTTGTGCAAAGGCACAAGTCAGTGACCGTGTTGGACCCATGTCTGTCACACACTGCATCATGTGTGGTGGGATTACATCTTGTTTGTGGTGTAAACATGGTCTGTTTGTCTGGTCCATTGCATGCCACTGGTAGCACAGTTTGTCAATACATCAAATGGAGGGGGGAGGGGCAACCATCCCCTCTTCCGTTGAGCTGATCCGTACGCTGAATGAAAGACGTTGAGAGATGTTAAAAGATGTTGAGGACGACCTCAACATCGTCTATGCCCGCCTCGAGAACCCCAGCCACAACACAGAGGTGAGTCACACACAAAATGGGACCTCCGACCCCCCTTCTCATTCCTCCTCCCTCCCACCAGTATCATCAGACCAGGTGCACAGAGCGCTGAGAAGGATCAACCCTTGCAAGGTAGCCGGACCAGACAACATCCCGGGGCGGGCCCTCAGAGCTTGCACCAGTGAGCTGGCTGACATTCTCACCGCTATATTTAACCCTTCCCACGGCCATCGTCCCCCTCCCCAAGAAGAGCCCACCCACCTGCCTGAATGACTACAGACCAGTAGCATTCACTCAGACCTTTATGAAATGTTTTGAGAGAGTGGTGCTGGCCCACATTCAGAACAATATTATGACCCCCTGCAATTTGCATATCGGCCCAGCAAGTCCAACTCAGACACCATAGCCGCAACCCGACAGGTGGGAGAGGGAGTAATGACTCCTACATCAGGATGGTCTTCGTGGACTACAGCTCTGCATTCAACACCGTCATACCCCAGAAACTCACACACAACATGTCCACCCTTGGCCTGCACCCCACCCTTTGTGACTGTTCCTGGAGTTCCTGACTGGCTGTCCCCAGTCTGTCAGGATAGGTAACAGGACCTCAGACAGCATAACCATGAACACGGGCACTCCTCAGGAATGTGTCCTCAGCCCCATCCTCTACACCCTGTTCACCCACGACGGTGTCACGTATGACGACAACACCGTTCTGAAGTTCACAGATGACACTGCAGCGATAAGACGCATCACCGGCGGAGACAAAATCACCCATGGGTCAAATGTGGCCCGCCACGTCATTTTATGTGGCCTGCAAGGACATCTTAAAGGTCTGATTGTCTTAAAATAAACAAGTCAAATGCGTGCATTGATCATACACTACATTTCCCACAATTCATGCTGATGGTGTAACCCAGGAAGTGACAGCATCTTGCCATTAGATTGCCCTGTATCCACATCAATGAGATTTTCAAGTGGAATTGAGAAATACAAATGTTCCCCAAATGTCTAGCAAGAGAAAAATTGATGCAGCTGGAGGGCTGTCTCATGAAAGATGAGACAGCATATACAACACTTTAATTTGGAATTTGGATTTGACACCCTTGGCCCTCAGGATAGAGGTGGTCAGTCTGGTGAAGTGGAGGATAACAACCTCACCCTCAACAAGGACAAGACCAAGAAGATGATAGTGAACATGAGGAAGGAGATGAGACCTTATTGGTCGAGGTTCCTCTGAGGTCTTGAGCCTGAGAGGGTGAGCAGCCAGGTT
The DNA here is from genome assembly GCF_037954325.1 of Fistularia commersonii. NCBI lineage: Eukaryota > Metazoa > Chordata > Actinopteri > Syngnathiformes > Fistulariidae > Fistularia > Fistularia commersonii. The sequence continues at coordinate 12,329,127 of NC_141284.1, read as the reverse complement.
CAGATACCTGGTTGTCCATATAAGCGACAACCTAACCTGGTCCCTCAACACCATGAAGACAGTCAACAGGGCTCAACAGCAGCTGCAATTGAGGAGGCTGAGGAAGTTGTGCATGTCGCCTAAGATCCTCAGCAACTTCTACAGCTGCATCCTGACCAGCTGCATCACAGTATGGTACAGCAGCACCACTGCTCTGGACCACAGATGCCTGCAGCGAATGGTAAAGACTGCAGAGAGGATCACCAGAACCCCACTTCCTTTTCTGCAGAGCATCTACCACCACAGAGTCCACAGGAGAGCTGCCTCCATTGCCAAGGACCACACCCACCCTCAACATGGACCGTTCACACTCCTACCCTCCGGCCGGAGGTACAGGAATGTGAAATGAATAATGACACAACTCAAGAACTCGTTCTACCCCACTGTCATCAGACTCCTGAACAGCTGATACTCATTCTCCTTTTCTGCATTTTAAATGCAGCACTGTACCTGTAACTACTGCCATTTAAACTGTGCTCATCCTTGCACCTGCACTTTGAGAGTTGCACACCAAGCTGCACTCAATGTTTTACTTGCGCTGCCAACACAGTTCATATTCATAACAATGTTTATCCTCCCTATTTATTGCCAATACAAATCCAAATGCACTGCGCCAGCAAAGTAAGAATTTCATTGTACAGTGAAATATGTTTCCATCCCGTACATGACAATTAACACTTTTAATCTTGAATCCTTAATCTAAAATGAGCTCGACATTAGATTTGACCCATACTTTTGAGTACAGAGCAACCAGTTAAAAAGGGAAAATAACATCAGATCTCAGCGATTTTTTCAGATTCAGAATCATCTAGTTACACAGGATTTATTTGACCTCAAGTCACCATCGGTCGATGACAAATGTTTCTTTGGAAAATCCCTCCATCATCCTCTCGCCTGTGCGCTCATGTGCGCACAGTGACATGTCACAACGGAGGCCAACTGTCACTGGCTTCGTAATAAAGAAACCCAGGTAGTATGTAAATAATATATCATGAAATGTTCGTGTGCTATAACAGCTTTTTTTTTTTTACTGAAAATTGCAATGGATAGCTTCACTGTCCACATCCCGCTGTCTAGTAAAAATGAACCTTTGAAAAAATCTCTTTTCAAAAAAATTCCCTTCACAACATGACTGTTTTCAAATCATGCGACTGAGTAAATGGAAAATTAGTCATCTTGGAAAAATCATTAAACTGTCAATAAGATTTCATGAGGAAATAAGGTAAAAAAAAAATTGTGGAAAACTAGTAATTAGATGACGATGACAAGGAGATACCTAAGAACAAGCAGTAAAATAAAATCATTCACTGTCTAATTATTGAAATCAGATTTAAAAAGTCATTGAAATGATGTGCTGTGCTTTCAAATATAGTTTTTATCTAAATGGTGGTAGGGACTTTCAAAATAGCAGATTAAAGTACTCATAATTTTGTTGGTGGTGTCTACCTTACAGGACATTTTCTGTACCATGGCAGGTTTTATGAGATACATCATGTTTTTCTGATTTTCTGATTTTTTAATTTCTTCCACTGTTTCACCATGTTCATGTGATTAATAAGGTAAAGTAACAGATTTTTTTTCCTTTGGGTTAATGTCTACAATGTGGTCAGCACTTCACTGCGGATATGTCACACTTCTCTAATCCATCATGGACTGTAATTAAACATTCAGTGGCTGTGCAATAGGCTATTGTTAGCTGTGTATTATGTCAGCCCCCAAAGACAACAGGTGTTTCCCAATACTGAATGTAGGTGTATGGGAATATTCCATTATGGTCCCTTGCTACCAATCCCCAAAACCGCATATCTTCTGTTTGACAAGGAACGGATTTCAGATGAACACTACATGACGGTGACAGTTGGAGAGAGGGCACTGCCAAAGATGTAATAGAAGTGTTTGGATGGGCCCTCCAGTCAAGGGTGAACTGTGCTAGACAAAGCATGACAACGAAACAAAGATCTGCCATTGAATCACCAGAGGAAACCTGTTTATTGACTGTGACAGTGTCCCTATTCTCCTCTCTTAGACAGATGGAGATGTTCTCTGTCAGTCTTTGTCATTTGCATGAAAGTCCTGGAATATCCTTGAAATTAAAAAAAAGACATTTCATAATATCTGCTGTCTTCTGAAAGATGAGAAAAGACTTCAGTGACTAATATCAGTGCTAAGGATATCATACATCTTGCTCTCAGTGCTATCTCAGTAGAAACAGCACGCACGCACGCACGCACGCACGCACGCACGCACGCACGCACGCACGCACGCACGCACACACACACACACACACCTTATTTTGCTATTAAGGACTCTTATGAAAAACAGGGAGCAAAACACATTCCAAATTGACCATGTCAGTGACTTGTTCTTTGGAATCCAGAGAAAAAATTTGTTTTTTTTTTAAGGCGACAGGAACGTGAAGTGACTGGAACTGCTTTCCCAGATCTGGATGGTGGGAATACATGCAGAATTTATAATTCTGATGGACGTGGAGGAACGAGTGAAGCTCCGGGCAGATATTAGCTTACATACGTGTGTAGACCCAGTTTAAAAAAAGAGAGATAATATTATATGTAAATGTTGAAAAATGAGAGTCTGTTTCTAGGAAACAATAGACAACAGCTCTAAATTCCCACTGACAGGGTGGTATCAAAGAGGCTTTTATCTTTTCCCGTTCACATGGGTAGGATGGGAATAGAGGTGCTCAACCAGAGGTACTGGACAAGCACCTGTTGCCAATTACCGTTGTGTATTGTGGGAATGGTCATACCGAAAAGTTACAGGAACGCTGATGAAAACCCTGCCTTTAGCAGCCATCTTTAAGAATATGCAAAGAGTCAGACCAAAGTCTTACCATATGGCTCTGTTGTGACTGGGTGGCACCATAGACAGTGATGCCATTGGTTGGTGGCGCCAGCTGTGGTGAGTTGGACTGGATAAAACCTCGTCTGTCAATAAGACTAGTCAGAGAGAAGAGAAAGGTATTGTTTTTCAATAATAATGTAGCCTTAGCAAAGTGCAAATGACTATTTGTGTCATGGAATGCAATAAGTCTGTTAGTGGCTGTGTGCTGTGGGACATTTGAGAGTGCACCAATATCCGTTCACACAGGTTAAATCACAACTCGATAATAAAACCCTCAGGTCACAGAGTGAATTATTATTTCTGTCCCACAACACTGACAGAGCTGGCAAAACAAAACTTTGCTGAACACTTCAAATGCATTTTGCACATGTCATGGGGTCATCTTAATGTAATAATGGTTATTCATCAGCCAGATAAAGGTTGACATGACACAGAGGCACTGGCAACACAGAGGGGTCTGTCAGTGTGAGGTCACTATGTCAGCAAGCTAATCATTGAGCAGAGACTGTGTTACCACTTTCAGTAGGGTCTGAAAATGTTTGTTTTTTTTAAACCTACAATATGACATCTAAAACACCTGAACGGCTACTTGCGCACTGCTGTTGAGGAAACAACTGCTAATGTATTCAGGAAAAAAGGTCAAAAAACGTTCTGGATGACACCATAGAAAATGTGAGTCAAGGTCTTGGCAGGGAATGAAATGCATTCTTCTGTGTTAGGAAGCATGCTGTGAACTGTCCGAGGCTGAGCTGTGGCATTCCTCTCTGGCTAAAGGACCCGGCTGTGAAATGCATGTCCCACTACAAACACTCCTGCCAGCCTATGTACTGAGGACTCTCCTTGGCAAGTCAGAATGATTCCATATATTGATATTGATAATGTCATTTTGCCAAGAAAATACATTTATTTCCGACCCCATGGAGATTGAAATGTGTCTTGAATGACACTCAACTGACATGCAAACTAACATTTGCAATGTTCCACAATGCACCTAATTTAAAACACTGATGCTGTTGGTCAGTAAGTGTTAAATGGTAAATAAGTTTTTGATAGCGGTGGCATCAAATATATTCTTGTTCTTGACAATCACAAATCCTTCTTTTTTCCCCTAGATAATTTTGAGGGTGTTTATTTAGAAAGGCTTCAGTGTTCTGAGTGCATTATACTATTAAGAAAATGTACAGTAAGTCCAAATAAGCAATGGTGTTCAATGCGCCCTCACTTCAGATCAAATAATGTGTGTGACATGAAGTTAGTGCTTGTACAGCTCAGTGGGTGCAGTGTACATTAAGGACCACTATTTCAGAGGCTGATAGACTTCATGACGTCTTGAGAACATAAGCACAAGTATATTATCTTCCGAATGGGCACGGTGGCAAGTAGAGATAACAGGAAGTTGGAGGCACGAATCAGTGAGTGAGTAAGAACACACGAGCAATGATAAAAATACAAACAGACGGAAAAAAAGAGCCATTTCAATTCCTTTTGAAGATGAGCAGTTGTTGAGCAAAAGGCTGAAGTGGAGTGTTCAGTCAGGAATGTGTAATATGCATTGACCTTTACAGTTACATGGACATGTCGCTGCAACAGCCTACTTGTATTGTTATTGAATAATTTATTCAATCATTCTAAGAGTGTAGTGTGAAATCTAATAAATCCAACCACCTTTGGTCCTAAACGGAGTTAAAATGGGCTTCAGAGCCTTTCTGTGCTCTCTTTATAACTTTAGTTTTAACTAGCAGGCAGTAAGACTTGATTGGGGGAAAAATTGGATGGTATGACCTATTAAAGGGAAGGTGGAAAATGGTTCAAGGGGTGTTTTCAGGGTGGTAAATAATTGGGCTTACATGTTCAAATAATCAGTGAGAGCATAAACCTCCTCATAGTAACTGCAATCATCCTACCTTGGCGGCAGAGGTCCACACAATGCAGCGCAGCAGTTGGTGATTATATTGCCGTGGCTATAAGGGTTATAGTTGTCCTTCCCTCTTTTAGACGACCATGAGCCTTTTATCTGTGTGAAAAAAACATATTGTGAGCCCAAACAAGGTGTCACCAGGATAAATAGATCACTCAAATGAAATTGGCGAGCAAATTGACTCTAGGTGACACAGATCATGTGTGTGCACTTTAGTATATGTAGAGAGATATAATAAAAAGAGAAAGAATAAATGAAATAATAAATACATGAATGGCTAAGTTAGATAATACAAAACAAATAAAGACATAATAGACATAAAGACATGTAAATGGTATGAGTTTTGGGAAATCTTAAAATTGGCTAAAAAGTAGGTCAAATAAAATTCCTCATAATAGATATGGTTTTAAAACACAAAGTAAATTGTCTAACCAGTATATATTAAAGACTGGTCCTGAAATAGTGCCTGTAAATGTCAAAAGAATAATTTGGATACTAAACTGACTGAACAAATACTGGAAATGAAAATTCAACCAACTGCCTATGACACATTGCAAAAGATGATCGAACTTTCCTTTTATGGGGAAATTTGTTCTGTTACAAAAGCAAAAAGAATGAACAATACAAATTATGAAGACAAATATTACAGAGAATTGAAAATAGAAAAAGATGAATAGAGAATAAAGATAAATATATACAGGGTTCTGAACAAAAAACAAGGCAGAGCTCAAGTAATGTATTTGTCATTGGATTTAGTAATGTACTGCTGTATGATGGTATCTCTTCTTGAATGAAAAAAAAAAAGCCATTTTCGCATTAATGGTTGTACTTACGTCTTCATTGGTGGTCTGATTGGAGCTAATCAGGTAAGTGTGGAAACCTGAGAGGCCCACTATAGACCAGACAGAGAAGAAACAGACGACCACTTCCAACACAGTGAAACAGTGAGGTCAAGGAATAACCTCTGCTCAGTTTAGTATGACAGTTGATGCAGGAACAGAAAATGTTTCAAATAGGAGCTTCTGGCTGGCACCAATACAAAGTGCTGCTAGCTCTAGCAGCTAGCATATTGACCTATAGCTTGGGAATGTATCCCAGTGCCTCTTTGTTACCAGTTTGTTTGGAGGGCAATATTCATGCTTTAAAATACATACAGAATGGACACCACCAGATGAATCATTCTGTAAAAGTGAATGGCATTCACCTTAAAGATCTTTTCAGTCAAAACTTCTTTTGAGAGTTTCTAATTGATATGACGTATGTAATCCCTCAAATAATTTCTATGACAGGGAAGATAAAATCTCATTGTTTCCCGGTAAGTAGGCTGGCTAATCATTTTGGTAATTAAATGTACAGCCACGCACTTCCCTGTTCTCTCTCTTAGCAAGAACGATACAATGCCACTCACAAAGGGCTGCATCAACATTATTGATCCCTGTACCCCTTTATTATATCCCAGAGGGCACAGACTATTATCAGCTACGCTTGGCACACAATTTTCCCTGCTGGAGAGAATATTTTCACACTAGGCTAAAGAGAGGTTGGTAGAGAGAGGCAGAGCAGCCAGCCTATGTTCTTCACTTTAATGGTGATGTAGTGCAGTCCTGGTCATTTAAATGTGATCAATTGTGGTGCAGATGCTATAGAACCTTAATTTTGCTTCTAGTCCCACTCTGTTAAATGTTCTAAGAGCTCTCTCAGACCAATGACATCTTTGATGCACAGAACAAAAAGCATCAAACATGACAGGCCACGATTTTTTTGTCCTTGAATCAAAACCAAATGAATACAAATAAAGAAAACAGAAAGAGATGACAGTAAGGATTGGACAGTGGGATGAAGAACAGTACAATTAATCTATTTGCACCTGTCTATGCTAGGGACGGCTCATTATCCCTAGTATGGTCCAGTGCAATTAACTCTTCAACCATTAAATCCAGAATGGTAAAGGGACTGGCCTGCAAAGTGATATTTTAACTCTCTTTTTCCTCTTCCTTCTTTGCCTGAATGGGCAGTCCTGTCAACTGTGTCTTGAGCACAGCTCTAAATTCTGTTGTGTTCATCAGGTGTGGACTGTGATGAGTAAAAAAAAAAAATTTTTTTGATCGTTTGATCGTTTCACAATTTGATCGTTTGATCATTTTCAGAAAAAGTTTAGTAACAATCACAGCCACTTATCATACATAGCACTAATCAGTGCATTAAATTCAGAGATATTAAACGTTTTTCCTGGATTTTCAAGTCTGCAGGATTTTTAGAGTAAGAGATGAAAAGGGGGGCTTAAAGAGTGTTTTCAGTAGTTGGGACTAGAAAGTCCAGCCCACTATCTCAGCTTGTTTGTTCAAACGTGCCAGTGTTCTCAATCAATTAACAGAGAGAGGAGCCACCCTGTGTGCTGTTGAAGACCAATGCAACAAGATTAATCTACTGAGCCCCAATCGGATCAGTGCTGCAACTCTGCAGAAACTTGCGTAAATCATGGCAGAGATTGCCTTAAAAAGGCATGCCATGCAAAATATTTCTGCTCAGAGGTGGGACCTAGAGAGTAGGCCATTGCCCGGCAGTTTAGATTTGTTATCAGCTTGAGAGTGAAACCTTGAGCACTCAGTAATAGAGTGACACAAAGGAATGAGACAGTGGACACGTTAACAAACAATATTAGAATTTTGTTGAAAGGATATCTGGCTGGGCTGTCTTTGAGTGCACCAAGGAACCCGGATCGATGGGAGCCTGCGAAGACAGAAAGGAAGGGTTTTCATGAGATGACAATGGAATAGTGTTTCCCATAGTACATGTGCGCGCGCGCACACACACACACACACACACACACACACACACACACACACACACACACACACACACACACACACACACACACACACACACACACAAACACCCTACAAATTTTAGTATCACTCAAGCAGCTTTGTGTTTTGAATTCTGCTTTTAAAGTTCTAGAGTTCTATGCAGTTACCCACAACAGACTCAATCCTAGTCGAAGTGCAAACAAAAAAGGCTAAGCTAGGCAATGTGCCTTCTTAAATTGCATCATTTAATTTCCATGAGTAGGAGGACAGAGCCAGATCAAAGACCAGAAGAAATGTTTGCCAACAGTCAACTGTCAAATATTTCTCTGGGTCCAAGCTGGTGGTTTAACCCGAGACATGTTTTGGTTTTTGATGGCAGCTGAAAAATCTGTTGATACCTTTGGTTTTTCTGAAACAGGTTTAATAGGATAAAAGAGATGAGTTGATAAGAACATGAGATTGAAGAACCCCTGACATTTGCAATGTGGAACATTGCAAATGTCAGATTTTATTACATTAAGTTCAAACCTCAGGAGAAACAAAATATTTCAGTGATAGTGCTATCAGGCCTTTTCATGTTTTTTATTGACAGCAGTCATGATCATCAAAATCTATCCTGGGGGATTATTTCAAATACTTACAAGTCAGGATTTCTGAAGTTTCTTGTATCTAATCTGAGCTCATATTTTGTTTCTAAATGTAATACTTATAAACAGACCATCAGCCACAAACAATAAGATGGGCTTGCCAACGCCTTACCCCAGCTGAAAAGATGATAACGGGCCAGAACACTGTGGCTTTTCACAAACCCACTTACAAACTGCTGACGCAACACACACTACCATAGCCAGAAGGTGTGTGCACACATATGCACCATGCCTGAGAGCTCACCCATGGGAGACTTACGTAAAATGATGTGTGTGATGACAAAGGCAAAGATGAAGATGGTGAGGAAGGACAGAGAGATGATGAACATGTAGAAGAAGCGGTAGTTCCTTCTTCCCACGCAGTTTCCCACCCACGGACAGTGATGGTCAAAGCGTTCTGTGAGCACAAGGAGAGATAGAGAAAGGGGTGAGCAAAAAAATTAAACAAAAGCAGGTGCTGCTTACAAGTATTTACTTTTATCTCAACTCTGCTGTTGCAGCATTGATACCATTGTCTGATATTTAATCTTTTGATGCAAACTTTCTGTGTCAAATATAAGTAAGTCTGCATAGTTTAGAAATCTCTGTGAGACATCTCGGTTTACTTGATGCCACATTAAGGGAACTAAATTTCTTGTTTATATTAAGTACCGATATTGCTTAATGAAAGCTCACACAATGTGGGCATGGATCTGTGGGAAATGTTGGGAGGGCCAATTATCCCCCTGGGTTTGGGCATAAAACTTTATATTTTTCGGAGACTACCTTTTTATATGTTTGCTTGTGAATCCAACCTGGTTGGATGGTAAACACAAGTGAAAACTTTCTCATGAATGTGGGATGTAGAAATACTAGGTCAAAGGGAGGAATACAAGAGCTGTTTTGAATGTTGTGAGTCATTCTTTGAGCTCATGCAACTAACAATGACATGGGCTTTCCAAGATGTTAACTGTTACAGAGGCCTGTCAGCTCTTCTGGTACACGTCCTCCACAATGAAAGTGACAAGAACATTTTTTCCCAAGAAAATCAATTTATCTGTACTTCCATACTATTTAAGATTTCAATTTATGAATTAGTTTCTCAGAAACTGTTGCTGTAAATATGCCATAGAGTGACTTTCTGAACACTGATTGCTTGTAGAGTCCAGAACTTGATATTATTTTGATTATTTATTGATTCCAATTTCAGCATGGACTTTCAGCTGTGCAAAGTGGCAAATACTTCACTTCTTTGTTAGAGCCAGTACACAATATCTGACCTTCCTATATCTCCATTAGCCAATGACAATTTAAAATCTGTGGGGAACACAGTCACTAACATGACAGGGTGGAATGGGACATTTGCTTGATTGAATTACTATCAATGTAGAGCAAACGGTATAAGTATTAATAGTTACTGATCATGCAACAATGGCATTTCTACTCAACAGTGTCCTGTGTCAACTTCACATTTGATCTTGGATATTGAACAAATATGGGAGTGATGTCACACAAAAAGAGGAGTGTTTGCTTTTTAAATAGTTCAACTTTAAGCCTAAAAAAATCAGGGGACTGAAAATCACAATAACCATATGATTATATTCAAAAATACAAAGAGCAGCATTTCATCCCTTATGAAAAGTTCAAAGTACGATCGAGGAGTTTGAAACGGATACTAATTTAATTTTACATCAATCTAATTTGGTGCTGTTTTTTGTGACAAACTTCTTTGATGTAGTTAACTGTCTGATTATATAAAAATTTCTTGAGAGCCATCCTCAAAGCTTTATTCAGTATGCTTCCAGATAAGCATGTCACAAACATAAGAACAAACAGCAGATATGATTTGTTTTGATACCGCAGTAGAACAGACAAATTATCTTAACCCACTGTATATAATAACAGAGGAAAAAATTATTCTGCTATTGAATAATGGGATGATGTGTTCCTGCCGTAAATCTGTGCTGATATAAGCTTTCAATTCTCTCCCACATTGAGTGCCCTCTCAGAAAAAAAGGAAGCAATTCTGTCATCTTCCCTTCCCTCAGAAGCACAGAGGAGAGCCTATCCATTTTGGCTGCTAACTTATTTAAGAGTGAAGACATTGACATTTACGGCTAAAGAAGCAGAGAGAGTGCCAGAGACTGAGAAACCACTCAGCAGTTTTCACTACTAACGTTATCCCCAGCTTCCCCATTAAAAGCAAAGCATGACTCATTCTTGCATTATAATGTCTAAATATGGAAAAGACCTGTCTTTATTTTCCCAAATGTTTCCAGTTGAATTCAAAAGAGAATGTGGACACTTCTCCATCTCATAAAGTATTCACTGAGTTTCATTATCTATCTTTTCAAGTACACAAAGAAATTCAACAAAATGTCTTTTATGGTTCTACTAATACTCAAACCATTTCACAAATAAAGTCTCATGAAACATATGGAACTGTTGTTCTGTCTGATGTAGGGCTTTTGCAGAGGAATACTTAAAGAATCAATTTTTGGGTGGTTAATTAATGTAAAGAAAAGGTAGCATGTTATTGTCCCTCTGACACAGCAGGGACAGCAGCTACTGTTTTAAAAAGCGAGTTTTAATCCATTTACAAAAGCTGATCACTCCAGGCTTAGAATGAGCCCAGTTCCTGCACAGCTGTATTTCGTTGGCTTCTAGAGCAGAAAAAAAACACTGACCCTGCTGCAAGTTTCAGTTTTCTTTGCAAACATGCACTCCTCTATAAGGATGCCAACTCCTCCTGTGTGTGAGACTATTTTCAGAGCAGGTTTAAAATCAGACAACGTGTGTAGGTTGGATTTGACCCTTCAGTTTTTTTGGACAGGAAATGCAATTTTCAGTTGGAGTAACATGCTGTAATTAAACTGAGACAGCTTTTCTTCATTGCCTTAAAATCAATGATGAGATGAATTTTTTTGGGACATTCATTGTCAAATCTGATTGCCAAAACTGGACTCAGTCTCTCTCCTTGAAGACATTTCACCTCTCATCTAATAGTTCTTCAGCTCTTCTGAACTCTCAGTGAGCGGAAGAAGCCTCTTAAATCTTCTTCTCTCTTTGGTTTTTCCCTTCAGGGGTCACCACAGCAAATCAACTCTCTCCATCTAACCCCATTCTCTGTATCCTCCTCTCTCACACCAACTACATTCATATCCTCTCTCACTATATCTATACATCTTCTCTTTGGTCTTCCCCTGGACCTCCGGCCTGGCAGCTCCAATTCCAGTATCCATCTACCAATATATTCACTATCCCTCCTCTGTGCATGAACAAAACATCTCAGTCTGGCTTCTCGGACCTTTTCTCCAAAATATCTAACATGTGCTGTGCCTCTGATGGACTCATTCCTGATCCTATCCATCCCCATCACTCCCAGAGAACCTTAGCATTTTCATCTCTGCGACCTCCAGCTCTGTCTCCTGTCGTTTTGTCATTGCTACTGTTTCTAGGCCATACAGCATCACTGGTCTCACCACTGTCTTGTACACCTTTCCTTTCATTCTGGCTGATAGCCTTCTATTGCATAGTACCCCCTGACACATTTCTCCACCCATTCCAACCTGCTTGAACCCATCTCTTCACCTCTCTTCCACACCCTCCGTTTCTCTGGACTGCTGACGCCAAGTGCCTGAAATCCTCTAACTTCTTGATCTCCACTCCCTGTAGCCTCACCGTTCCTCCTGGGTTTCTCTCACTCACACACATATACTGTCTTGCTGCGACTAACCTTCATTCCTCCATTTCCAGACCATACCTCCACCTCTCTAGACCTGTTCTCAGCTCTCACTACAGATCGCAATGTCATCTGCAAACATCATGGTCCATGGAGATTCCTGTCAAACCTCATCTGTCAGCCTATCCATCACTACTGCAAACAAGAAGGGGCTCAGAGGTGATCCCACCTCCGCCTTAAACTTATGTTACCCCAACAGCATATCTCACCACTGTCTCACAGCTAGCATACACGTCCTGCACCAGTCTAAGATACTTCTCTGCTAACTTCTCTGCAAATATCTCCACTCCCTGTAGCCTTACCGTTCCACTCAAGTTCCTCTCATTCACACACATATATTCTGTCTTGCTGCAACTAACTTTCATTCCTCTCCTTTCCAGAGCATAATTTCACCTCTAGATTTTCCTCTGTGTGTTTTCTGCTCTCACTATAGATCACAATGTCATCTGCAAACATTATGGTTCATGGAGATTCTTGTCAAACCTCATTTGTCAGCCTGCCCATCACCACTGGGAACAAGAAGGGGCTCAGAGCTGATCCCTAATGGAGTCCCACCTCCACCTTGAACTTCTCTGTTACCCCTACAGCACACCGTACCAGTGTCTCACAGCTAGCATACATGTCCTGCACCAGTCTAACATACTTCTCTGCCACTCCAGACTTCCTCATGCAATACCAGAGCTCCTCCCTTGCCACCCTGTCATATGCCTTTTCTAGGTCTACAAAAACACAATGCAGCTCCCTCTGGCCTTCTCTATACTTTTCTATTAGCATTCTCAACGCAAATACTGCATCTGTAGTACTCTTCCAAGGCATGAAGCCATACTGCTGTTCACAAATGCTGACTTCTGCTCTCAGTCTAGTTTCCACTACTCTTTCACATAACTTCATTGTATGGCTCATCAACTTTATCCCTCTATAGTTGCTGCAATTCTGCACATCCCCTTTATTCTTAAAAATAGGCACCATCACACTTTGTCCCCATTCTTCAGGCATCTTCTCACTCTCTAAGATCCTGTTGAATAATCTAGTCTGAAAATCTACCGCTGCCTCTCCTAGACACTTCCATACCTCCACAGGTATATCATCAGGGCGAACTGCAAAATGTCTTCAAGGTTAGAAAGTCCAGTTGCCATAAGATTTGACCTGGATGACTGAGAACCTTCACAGAACCTTCATTTTCTTTTTAATGTGGGGTATAGTGTCTCAACATAATGTCAGCCCAAATAGGGTAGTAACTTTTGACTTTCTTTGTTTATCATACTAAATTTAAAAATGTACTTACCCACACAGTTGTCACAGAGGCTGCAATGGGATGCTCGTGGTGGTCTGAAGATTTTGCAGGTGAAGCAATACTTCAGCTTCACTGTTTGACCATTGATGACCACCTCCTTTGTCCTTGGCGGAGGCCTGTAGCCGGTGTTGCCATTGGCCACATCTTCACAGTTGGAGAGAAAGGACACAAAGAAAAAAGTGATTTATAAAGTGGGGCAAAACAAGTATTTAGTCAGCCACCAATTGTGCAAATTCTCCCACTTGAAAAAGATGAGAGAGCCCTGTAATTTTCATCATAGGTACACTTCAACTATGAGAGACAGAATGCGAAAAAAAAATCCAGAAAATCACACTGTCTGATTTTAAATTATTTATTTGAAAATTATGGTGATGAATAATTATTTGGTCATCCACAAACAAGCAAGATTTCTGGCGCCCACAGACCTGTAACTTAATTGTAAAAGGTGTCTTAGTCCTCCATACGTTATCTGTTTTAACAGCACCTATTTGAACTGGTTATCAGAATAAAAGACATCTGTCCACAATCTCAAAGTCACACTCCAAACTCAACCATGGCAAAGATAAAAGAGCTGTCACTAGACACCAGAAACAAAATTGTATACCTGCAACAGGATGGGAAGACTGAATCTGCAATAGGTAAGCAACTTAGTGTGAAGAAATCAACCGTGGGAGCAATTATTAGAAAATAGGAGACCTAAAGAACCACTGATAATCTCCCTCAATCTGGGGCTCCATGCAAGATCTCACCCCATGGAGTCAAAATGATCACAAGAATGGTGAGCAAAAATCTCAGAACCACACGGGGGGACCTAGTGAATGACCTGCAGAAAGATGGGACCAAAGTAACAAAGGCTACCATCGATAACACACTATGTGGCCAGGGACTCAAATCCTGCTGTGCCAGACTTGTCCCCCCTGCTTAAGACAGTACATGTCCAGTACATGGCTATGCCCTGCAGGTGGGATGTGAATATGAAGAGAAGGAGAAGTTCTGGAATGAGTTAGATGAAGTGATGCAGAATATTCCCAGAAATGAGAGAGTGATAATTGGTGTAGACTTCAATGGACATGTTGATTAAGGACAGAGAGGTAAATGTATTGACAGATGCTAGAAGAGTGATGGGGAGATGGAGAGAGTACTTTGAAGAGCTGATGAATGGGGAAAATGAAAGAGAGGCAAGGGTAGAAGACGTGATTATTGTAGACTACAAAGTAGCAGAGATTGGTAAATGTGAAGTGAGGAACGCATTGAAGAGGATGAAGAGTGGAAAAGCATTTGGTCCTGATGATATACCTGTGGAGGTGTGGAAGTGTCTAGGAGTGGCAGCGGTTGATATTCTGACTAGACTATTCAACAGGATCTTAGAGAGTGAGAAGATGCCTGAAGAATGGAGACAAAGTGTGATGGTGCCTATTTTTAAGAATAAAGGGGATGTGCAGAATTGTGGCAACTATAGCGGGATAAAGTTGATGAGCCATACAATGAAGTTATGGGAAAGAGTAGTGGAAACTAGACTGAGAGCAGAAGTCAGCATTTGTGAACAGCAGTATGGCTTCATGCCTTGGAAGAGTACTACAGATGCAGTATTTGCGTTGAGAATGCTAATAAAAAAGTACAGAGAAGGCTAGAGGGAGCTGCACTGTGTTTTTGTAGACCTAGAAAAAGCATATGACAGGGTGCCAAGAGAGGAGCTCTGGTATTGTATGAGGAAGTCTGGAGTGGCAGAGAAGTATGTTATGAGTTATAAGTATTATAAGTATGTTATAAGTATGTATGCTAGCTGTGAGACACTGGTACGGTGTGCTGTAGGGGTAACAGAGAAGTTCAAGGTGGAGGTGGGACTCCATCAGGGATCGGCTCTGAGCCCCTTCTTGTTCGCAATGGTTATGGACAGGTTGTATCCCCGTCTGAAGTTTGCTAGAGATAGCATTTGAATGATCCAGAAGAGGATTGGGAGAATATCGAATGTCCTATGGTCAGATGAAACCAAATTAGTACTTTTTGGTAAAAACTCAACTTAACGTGTTTCGAGGAGAAAGAATGCTGAGTTGACCGATGTGATTTTCTGGATTTTTTTTTTGCATTCTATCTCTCATAGTTGAAGTGTACCTATGATGAAAAAAATTACAGGCCTCTATCATCTTTTTAAGTGGGAGAACTTGCACAATTGGTAGCTGACCAAATAGTTTTTTTTACCAATAACAAAAAAGTCTCAGATTTTGATGTTGAATCTGTGTTGATAAAATATTAGTATTAAATCTGAGTGAACTTTCTCATTAGACTGCAATGAAAATACAGACAGCAGTGAGAACAACCAGTAATTTACACAAGAAACTAAGTGATTATAAATTCACCAATGTTGTGGAATACTACAGAATATTCCAAACATTTGCTAATGTAAAACTGCATTTAAATAATGTTTTAAGGCCAGGGTCAACTGAACATGCACATTTTATTGAAGAGCATGCACTGCATTGAAACAGTGTGTGATCCTTCCATTGTTTAGACAAGAGTAAGTTGACAATTGAGCTTCGGGGGTTTAACCTTTTGTAAGTATCTACAGTCTAATTGACTGTAGAATTACTCTACTATCATCAAAATTATCTTACTGTAGAACAAGCAGCAGGCAATTCTGTATATTAAGGCTGCGGGTAAATCATGGTCAGCCAGTTAACAAATGGAAGTACAGTCCTAAACCAAATTAATATGGTGCTGCCCTCCAAACATAAACACTTATTTCATGCTTGAGTCATTACAGTATACTTTAAAAGGTCATGGTCAAAAATCTTTATGTTCTTGAAGGATGATTTATAGGGAGATGTATTTAAGGCACTTTGAGATACCCCTGAATTGTAACCTAATAAAGTATGTATTGCTTAACATGTATGATCTACATAGGTTTCTTTGAGCCATATAATTTTACCTCTTTCCCCAAACCCTATAGGAGAGTGAGAAATGGCTCCTGCTGGTAGTTAATTAAAACTACAATCACATTTTTTTTCTTAAAAACATCTTGTATCATATGTTCGAACACTGAACTAACAAGCTGGCTCTGTTATGTAGAAAATTATACCAAGCAATTCCTTAACAGGAGAAAATAAAGGTTCTGAATATTTCCATTTTATTTTTTTTTTTCTTTTGGTGGAAGCAGATAGTAATTACAGGTTAAGCTGTGAGAACTGGAGCAATGATGATGGTTTTCAAGACACTGTTATTGCTCTGCCGAGCTGAGTGCACCCATAAACCCTCACAGTAGGAGTGTGTGTAGGAGGAACTTGAGATCCTTTACACAGAAGGCTCCAGCAATGTTAACAATGGTGGATGAATGTGGGTCCATCTGTGGATGTATAGGGAGTGAAAGACTTGTGTGGGTGTTTGACAATTCTGAGGAAATGTGACTCGTGAGTTCTGCTCTACTAAGTTCAAATGCATATTCTTTGTCTGTCTGTATCGCTTTCAAAGCACACACACACACACACACATATACACACACACACACACACACACACACACACACACACACACACTAACACACAGACACACACGCACCTCTTAGGGGACTCTAACAGTAGAGACAGAAAGAGAATACAAAACTTCAAATACCAAACTTTAACCAAACAGTTTGGCTAATCAAACTTAAGTGCAAATTCTAGTAATATTTGCTTTTGCTGGGTCAAACATTACAACAAATAATCCTGCTGTTAAATATCATTACACCTCCTTCAACACTACATTAAAAATGTAGTATGTATGTATGTATGTTATACAGTGGAGCAAAAAAGTATGTAGTCAGCCACCAATTGTGCAAGTTCTCCCACTTAAAAAGATGAGAGAGGCCTATAATTTTCATCATAGGTACACTTCAACTATGAGAGACAGAATGCAAAGGATATCCAGAAAATCTCATTGTCTGATTTTTAAAGAATTTATTTGCAAATTATGGTGGAAAATAAGTATTTGGTCACCTTCAAACGAGCAAGATTTCTGGCTCTAGTAGACCTGTAACTTATTTTGTAAGAGGTGCCTCAGTCCTCCACATGTTACCTCTATTAATGGCATCTGTCTGAATTGGTTATCAGAATGAAGGACACCTGTCCACAACCTCAAACAGTCACACTCCAAACTCCACTATGGCCAAGACCAAAAAGCCACTCCTTCAATGCCCTGGCAGTGTTTGGGATCATTGTCATGCTGAAAGACCCAGCCAGGTTTCATCTTCAGTGCCCTTGCTGATGAAAGAAGGTTATCACTCAAAATCTCATGATGCCATTAATACAGGTAACATGTGGAGGACTAATGCACCTCTTACAAAATAAATAAGACATGCAAATGAATAAGTAAATTCCTTAAAAATCAGACAATGTTTTAGCGTTTTTTTTTTTTTTTTTTGCATTCTGTCTCTCATAGTTGAAGTGTACCCATGATGAAAATTACACGCCTCTCTCATCTTTTTAAGTGGGAAAACTTGCACAATTGGTGGCTGACTAAATACTTGTTTGCCCCACTGTATATGTATGTTTCTAATGACTTTGAATGCATGTATGAGAAACACTGGCCATATTTCAGGTTTAATCTCAGCTGTCAAATAATACAAAACAGATGTCAAAGTGTTAGTAAATATATACAGCTTATGCATTTTAACTGCATTGTTCTTCTTATTTTGTAAAATGTACTATCTAAATATTTAAATTAGTGATCTAAATTTAGTTAAAGATATAGATGAGTAGAAGAATTGATACATGATATTTTACTATCACTTTATCCAGATACGGAAATTATCTTCAAGAACATGTCCTAAAAGTGTTCAAATTTCAAAAATAAATTGTTTACCAGTTTCTGGATCTTCGGTCCAGAACAGAAGAAAATTATGACAATGGTTTCCTACCAATCAAGATGAAGCAACAAGTATGACAAGCCACAAAGATGACCAACAAAACCAGTAGATTGATGCATTTTAGATTCAATGGGTGGACATGCACACATGCACGCACTCACACACACATGGCTGTTACTGTTCAACCTCACATATGCAAACACAAAGCTAAATGAGGGTTCAATGTCAGCCAGGCTGTGTGAGGTGTTGCCTGGCAGGGTGTAAAGGGAGGCTAATTGCTCTCCCACTGCGGATGCTACGATAAGAAAAATTACTTCTGCTCCCACATAAAATGTATCCTTGAATACAACATGAAGATGAAACAAAGTAAAACATTCTTCTAACCACAATTATCATGCTTTATGACTATTACAACTATATTTATTTAATTCTACACAATGGTTACAACAGTAAAAAGGATAATACTTTGGAGATATATTAAAATATTGAATATTCATTTGAAATAATTAATTCCTCAAGGAGCATCAGATCAATAGGTAAACACACAAGAACAAAAACAACATCAATATGAATCACCTCAAAGAAACATGAAAGTGAATGTATAATCATTACTTAGGATGACAATACATTTAACCCTTAGATCACAAAAATGATTACTATTCAGAGTACTTCTTTCCTGTCATACTACATTAGTCTGGTGTTGTACATACATTTTTGTGGACAGACAAGGTTTAGTAACACTATTCACACTGTTACTTGCACTGAAATTGGGGAAAGGAAAACAAGGAAGGACTTACAGGTAAAATTTTCAGGTCATGAATCTTTATCCCCCAGGCACCGGGGTAGCTACAGTATGGTACAAAATCGTATGGCTCATGATTTCAGTAGGTTTAACTGGGATGGATGTGGTTTTCATTCTGGATTGGGAAATTACACATTAAAACATTCCTTTACCTTCAAAGTTCTCAAGCTATGGTTCTTGTATCACTGAAACCACTGGTGCATAAATAGACTATGAGCAAAGGGCACGTGGGCATGTTTAAAATTAAACAAAACAAACAAACAAAAACAACCAACAAAATGACAGTCCTTTTCATTCTAACTGCACCCTGAGGCAGATTTCTGATTGCCGCATTTAAATATCTCCTTGAAGATGGAACGGTATTTATCATGAACCAGCTTCACAGTGAACAAAGATGGATCACTATGGTACTGGGAGTCAGGCATGAGGGAAGTGTTTTATGCCAGGACTGTGTTTACAGACATGTATGGGACCGGTCAGTCTTACTTTTTGGTTTTACATATTTTTTGTAAGTTTGCAAATATTTGAGTGTTAACCTTCTGCTAATCACAAAGGGGATTGAAAATGTGTAAGCTTTTTAAAACACATAATACACAAAAAAGTTTTCCACACAGGCAAACCTCCGAATGGCCTGGATAACAAGTGGTCTTTAACTACCCCTTTACAAATCGATGTCCATGTTGGATGCTGGAACATTAGGTTCTGCTGCTGCCGCCGCTGCTGGACATTAGGCGGTCCTGCTTCTGCCATCACTACAACCTGTTTGACATTTCTACTGCATCTTTCATTTTCTGCCCCTTATTTTGCTGCTATGTATTGTTTTATGTAATGCCTCTCCTATGTTACATTATCTGGAATTCAATGTGGATGGCAAAGAAAGACTCATTGTACAGGGAATCATGTCTCCTTATTGTGTACATGACAATACACACTTTGAATCCTTTGAATCCTTGAACTGAAGAGTTTGGATGATGCCCTGTCTTTGGTGCACTGACTAAATTCTTCAGTGAGATTCATGAGACAAAGGGTAACATTGGTCTGATCATTTGACTGACTATAATGTGTAGTCAATGGTTACCACTATAGCAGGTTTATTGCATGACAGTGCCGCCAAGGCTCTAGAAAGGGCTGACTGTTCATTAGTCTGACCTTTGGGAAAAAATGATTTTGTGCCTGGTTCAGTGCTCTGTCAGAAACAGAGGATTTGGAAAGGATTATAAATCCAAAGCCCAGTTAATCCAACCACTTCTTAACGTCTGAGTAAGTCAATTCCGTTTGACTAGTTAGAAGTGTGGCTACATTTGATGGCATCACAATGGGTGAAAATCTATCAATCGTGAAATGTAAGTAAGTTATTTTAACAAAACTATTTGTCCATAAAAACACTGGTAGGACATAAAAACCATGGGACCAATAAAACAATGACCTATGGCTAAAACAGCAAAGTAAATCTTTTTCAAGCTTCAACTGTTCAAAAACTCACATACATACATATATACATACACACACACACACACACACACACACACACACACACACACACACACACACACATATATATATATATATATATATATATATATATATATGTGTGTGTGTATATATATATATATATATATATGTATATATATATATATACAAAAAGAAGTCCAGTCTTTCCTTTTTTGGATAGGAGTAGTGGGTCTGACCTTATGGGACACTGCTGAGAATTTTGTTGGATAACATGACAGATGTAGCAGTGGAACATAGGAGAATGGTGGGACTTTTTTTTTCTGCCCTAGAAATTTTTCTTTTTTGGGGGAGGGGATTTTGCTGCAGTGCAATGCAGCACTATTTGGCCAGACAGAACATGTTCGAGATTGTAGGACTTTGTGTGCTGCTTCACTTATTTCTTAAGGAGCCTACTTCTAAAAAAACATGCATTTAACTAATTGAGTTGATTCAAGGAATTGATAATTAGCTGCATTTAGGAAAAAAAAAAGTACCAAATAGTGCCATCCTTTCATCCATCTTCTACCGCTCCTGCGGGATCGGGTTGCGGGGGCAGCGGCCAAAGCAGAGGCCCACACCTCTCCCTGGTCACTTAGACCAGCTGTTCTGGAGGATCCCGAGGCGCTCCCAGGCCAGCCTCGAGACATAGTCCCATCAGCGTGCCCTGGGTCTTCCCCAGGGCCTCCTCCCAGTTGGATATGCCCATAATACCTCCAGAGGGTATACAAGCCAGATGCTGAGCCACCTCATCTGGGTCCTCTCAGCATGGAGGAGTAGCAGTTTTACTCTGAGCCCCTCCCAGATTGGACCGAGCTCCTAATATTATCTCTAAGGAAGAGCCCGCACATTCTGTGGAGAAAGGTCATTTCAGCTGCTTCGATTCACAACCTTGTTTCTACCCTCACCAGAGTTGAGGGTAGGAAGGTTGATCGACTGGCAAATTGAAAGCTTTGCCTTTTGGCTCAGCTCTTTCTTCACCAGGACAGACTGGTGCAGAATCTGTATCACTGCTGACAAAGCACTGAGCCGCCTGTCAATCTCCTGTTCCATTCTTCCCTCGCTCTTAAATAAGATCCCGAGATACCCAAACTTCTCCGCTTGGGAGGAGGACCTCCTCCCTTACCCCCAAGGGATACTTCACCCATTTCTGACATCTGAACCTTCTTCTCCTTCTTCATTCGGCTTTTCCCGTCAGGGGTCGCCACAGCGAGTCAACTTTCTCCATCTAACCCTATTCTCTGTATCTTCCTCTCTCACACCAACTACCTTCATATCCTCTCTCACTATGTCAATAAACCTTCTCTTTGGTCTTCCTCGAGACCTCTTGCCTGGCAGCTCCAATTCCAGCATCCGTCTACCAATATATACACTATCCCTCCTCTGTACATGACCGAACCATCTCAGTTTGGCTTCTCTGACCTTCTCTCCAAAACATCGAACATGTGCCGTCCCTCTGATAGACTCATTCCTGATCCTATCCATTCTGGTCACTCCCAAAGAGAACCTCAACATCTTCATCTCTGCAACTTCTAGTTCTGCCTGCTGTCTTTTGGTCATTGTAACAGTTTCTAGTCCACACATCATCGCTGGTCTCACCACTGTCTTGTACACCTTTCCTTTTATTCTGGCTGAAAGTCTTCTATCACATAGTACCCCTGACACTTTTCTCCACCCATTCCAACGTGCTTGGACCCGTCTCTTCACCTCTTTTCCACACTCTCCATTGCTCTGGACTGTTGACCCTGAGTACCTGAAATCCTCCGGCTTCTTGATCTCCACTCCCTGTAGCCTCACCGTTCCACCTGAGTTCCTTTCATTCACACACATATATTCTGTCTTGCTGCGACTAACTTTCATTCCTCTCCTTTCCAGAGCATACCTCCACCTCTCTAGATTTTCCTCTACCTGTTGTCTGTTCTCACTACAGATCATAATGTCATCCGCAAACATCATGGTCCATGGAGATTCTTGTCTAACCTCATCTGTCAGCCTATCCATCACCATCGCGAACAAGAAGGGGCTCAGAGCTGATCCCTGATGGAGTCCCACCTCCACCTTGAACTTCTCTGTTACCCCTACAGCACACCGTACCAGTGTCTCACAGCTAGCATACATGTCCTGCACCAGTCTAACATACTTCTCTGCCACTCCAGACTTCCTCATGCAATACCAGAGCTCCTCCCTTGCCACCCTGTCATATGCCTTTTCTAGGTCTACAAAAACACAATGCAGCTCCCTCTGGCCTTCTCTATACTTTTCTATTAGCATTCTCAACGCAAATACTGCATCTGTAGTACTCTTCCTAGGCATGAAGCCATACTGCTGTTCACAAATGCTAACTTCTAGTCTCAGTCTAGTTTCCACTACTCTTTCACATAACTTCATTGTATGGCTCATCAACTTTATCCCTCTATAGTTGCTGCAATTCTGCACATCCCCTTTATTCTTAAAAATAGGCACCATCACACTTTGTCTCCATTCTTCAGGCATCTTCTCACTCTCTAAGATCCTGTTGAATAATCTAGTCTGAAAATCTACCGCTGCCTCTCCTAGACACTTCCACACCTTCACAGGTATATCATCAGGACCAACTGCTTTTCCACTCTTCATCCTCTTCAATGCCTTCCTCACTTCACTTTTACTAATTTGTGCTACTTTGTGGTCTACAATAGTCACCTCTTCTACCCTTGCCTCTCTTTCATTTTCCACATTCATCAGCTCTTCAAAGTACTCTTTCCATCTTCCCGTCACTCTTCTAGCATCTGTCAATATATTTCCCTCTCTGTCCTTAATCACCCGGACCTGTTGTACATCCTTTCCATCTTTATCTCTCTGTTTCGCCAACCTGTATTTCTCACCTCCTTACTATCCAACCGAGCATACAAGTCATCATAAGCCCTTTGTTTTGCCTTTACTACCTCTATCTTTACCTTTCGCCGCATCTCCCTGAACTCCTGTCTGTTCTCTTCAGTCCCCTCAGTATCCCACTTCTTCTTTGCTAACCGCTTTCTCTGTATACACTCCTGCACTTCCTCATTCCACCACCAAGTCTCCTTATCTACTTTCCTTCCAGATGACACACCAAGTACTCTTCTACCTGTCTCCCTGATAACACTAGCTGTTGTTGTCCAATCATCTGGAAGCTCACCCTGACCACCCAGAGCCTTTCTCAACTCCTCCCTGAAAACCATGCAACACTCCTCCCTTTTCAGCTTCCACCACTTTGTCCTCTGCTCTGCCTTTGTCCTCTTCATCTTCCTTGTCACCAGAGTCATCCTACAAACCACCATCCTATGCTGTTTGACTACACTCTTACCTACAACTACTTTGCAGTCACTGATCTCTTTCAGGTTACCTCGTCTATACAAGATGTAGTCTACCTGCGTGCTCCTACCTCCGCTCTTATAAGTTACCCTATGTTCCTGTTTTTTCTGGAAAAAGGTGTTCACTACAGCCATTTCCATCATTTTTGCAAAATCTACCACCATCTGTCCCTCTGCATTCCTATCCCGGATACCAAATCTGCCCATCACTTCTTCATTCCCTCTATTGCCGTCACCAACATGTCCATTGAAGTCTGCACCAATTACCATTCTCTCATTTCTGGGGATATTCTGCATCACTTCATCCAACTCATTCCAGAACTTCTCCTTCTCTTCAGATTCACATCCCACCTGCGGGGCATAGCCACTAACAACAATGAGCATCACACCTTCAATTTCCAATTTCAGACTCATAAGTCCTTCTGACATTCTTTTCACCTCTAGGACGTTCCTTACGAACTCCTCCTTCAAGATAACTCCTACTCCATTTCTCTTCTTGTAAGTGCCATAATAGTACAACTTAAAGCCTGCTCCTAAGCTTCTCGCCTTACTACCTTTCCACCTGGTCTCCTGGACACACAGTATATCCACCTTCGTTCTCTGCATCATGTCGACCAACTCTCTACCTTTTCCTGTCATAGTCCCAATATTCAAAGTCCCTGCTCTCAGTCCCAGGCTCTTTCCTTTCCTCCTCTCTCTCTGCTTCTGAACACGCACTCCTCTTCTTCTTGTTCTTGTTCTTCTGACATCTGAACAATGGGCTCCAATTTAAAGGTGCTGATCCTCATCCTGACCACTTCACATTCGGCTGTGAACAGCTCCATCAAGAGCTGGAAACCACAGTCCAATGAAGCCAATAGAACCACATCATCCGCAAAAAGCAGAGACCCAATCCTGAGGTCACCAAACTGGATCCCCTCAACACCCTGTTTCTGCTTAGAAATTCTGTCAGTAAAAGTTATGAACAGAATCGATGACAAAGGACAGTCCCTGCAGAGTCACACTCTCACAGAAAACAAGTCTGACTTACAACTAGCAATGCGGACCATACTCAGGCACTGATCATACAAGGACCGAAACGGCCCGTATTACGGGGTTTGGTAGTCTCAGAGCACCCCCCACGGTATTACTCACGGGACAAGGACAATTGCCTTCTCCAGGTCCACAAAACACATGTAGGCAGACCAGAATCTCCTTGGTTCATTCCAAAAGTCATTCTTCATGGCCTAACCAAACTCCTCCGACGCCCAAGTTTATGCCATAACAACCACCACAGCTGTGTGCTGCTGTGCCCGGAGCTCCACAGGCCAGAAAAGCTTGGTAGGACTCCTTTTGCAGCTTGACGGCATCTCTCACCGCTGAGGTCCACCAACAGGTTTGGGAGTTACCAACTTGACAGGCACTGACCACCTTAAGGCCACATTCTGCTGTCTTGGCAATGGCGGCACAGAACTTGGCCAAATCAAACTCAATGTCCCCCACCATCCTCGGGACATGGTTGAAGCTCTGCAGTAGCTGTCTTTCTGACAGGGGACTCTGCCTGATGTTCCCAACAGACAATGCTCTCTAGTAGCCCCTCTAGGGACTCCAAAAAGGGTGGGTTGTCTGAACTGCTGCTGGGTGCATAGGCACACACAAAGGTCAGAACCTGTCCCCCAAACTGAAGGCGGAGGCAGGCCATTCTCTTTTCCACCAGCTTAAAGCCCAACATGCAGACCCTGAGTTGGGGGGGCAATCAATATGCCCACACCAGGCCCCTCTTACCAGGAGCAACTCCAGATTGGAAGAGTCCAATCCCTCTCAAGAGGCCTGGTTACAACAGACCCTCACAATGCAATTGGGTCTGCCAGGTCTGACCGGTGTCCTACCCCACCGTTGGAGCCAGATCACCATCGGATGGTGATCAGTTGACAGCTCAACCTCTCTCTTCGCCCGAGTGCCCCAAACTTGCGGCCTCAAGTCTGATGATCCAAGCACAAAGTTGATCACTGAACTGCAGCATAAGGTGTGCTGGTGCAAGTTGCAGATGTGCACAACTTTATGTCTGAACATGGTGGTTGTTATGGACAGTCCATGACAAGCAACGAAGTCCAGTGACAAAACATTGCTCTGGCTCAGATAGGGGAGACAGTTCCTTCCAATCATGCCTTTTCAGGTCTTGCTGTCAATGCCCAAATGAGAATGGAAGTCCCCCAAGAGGGGGAGTCCCCAAGAGGGGTGCTCTCTAGTGGTCTCTCTAGGGACTCCAAAAAGGGTGGGTTGTCTGAACTGCTGCTGGGTGCATAGGCACACACAACAGTCAGAACCCGTCCCCCAAATTGAACGCGGAGGGAAGCCATTCTCTCTTCCACCAGCTTAAAGCCCAACATGCAGACCCCGAGTTGGGGGGCAATCGATATGCCCACACCAGGCCCCTCTTACCAGGAGCAACTCTAGATTGGAAGAGTCAAATCCCTCTCAAGAGGCCTGGTTACAGAACCTGAGCCGTGCATCGAGGTAAGTCCAACAATATCAAGCTGGAACCTCTCCTGCGTCTGGCACTAGCATAGACTCCTTTGCCACCAGAGATGTTCCTAGAGCAAGGTTCTGTAACTGCAGATCTGACCACCAAGGTCCCCCACTTCGGCCACCACCCAGCTCACATCCAACCCAACCCCAATGGCCCTTCCTATGGGTGGTGAGCCCAAGGGAAGGGCCACCAATGCTGCCCTTTCGGGCTGAGCCCGGCTTGACCCCATGGGTGCAGGCCCGGTCAGCAGGTGCTTGCCATCTAGCCCTGTCCCCAGGCCTGGCTCCAGGGAGAGGCTCTGGTGACCTGCGTCCGGGCAAAAGAAAACCAAGTCAATTTGTCTTTTTCATTATTTGGGCAGTCTTCTTGGGCCAAATAGCACCAAAAACTAAAACTGTACGAAATTCCTACTGGACAGTATGAGGAAATGTATGAGGATATGCTTCAATTACAAAATATGGCATCATAAAACAGGGCACTTATTTGGTTTATGCAGTATAAAACACAAAACATAAATGTATATATGATAATAACAATATATACCAGTAATCATTTTGAAAGTGATTAAATATCATTTCATAAAAACACTTGCTGATTATCTGTGTGCCACTTTGACTTAATGCTAACATTGTCAAATTTGCAGTGTCACTGAAGGGCCATGGCCAGCATGTCCTGTCAGTTTGAGAGAAGAAGTTAATAATATAAATAAGACAAGGCCAAGCTATTGGACATAACAATGAAGCGGTGAAGAGGCCCACATGGAGGTGATCGGGTACAGAGACAGAGGGTTGAAGGATCAACATTAGCTAAAAGTGTTGAGGGATGATTAAGAAAAGATAGCGGACTGTCCGAAAAGAGATGTAATTTTTGAGCCAGGACAGACCTAGGTGTGTGATGGCTAACTTTTTAATGTTTAGATCAGAATATCTGACAATAAGATGTACATATTTTTCAGTTAAAATTGCAACATGTGACCAGTTAATCCAAAATCTGCTGCTTGTAAATCCTTTGGCAAAGTGGGTTTCATTTGGGAACACAAACATTTCATATTGACATGACTATGTAATGTTGTGTAAATGTATGTAATGTATGTAAACACTCCAATAAGTAGTTGATCAGCATCAAACGTTGAGTGTACAACTTCAAAAGTTCCATAAATAAGGTTAATCAGACAACAAGGTGTCTG
This sequence comes from Fistularia commersonii, assembly GCF_037954325.1. Lineage (NCBI taxonomy): Eukaryota > Metazoa > Chordata > Actinopteri > Syngnathiformes > Fistulariidae > Fistularia > Fistularia commersonii. The sequence continues at coordinate 12,301,691 of NC_141284.1, read as the reverse complement.
TACATTTTGTAATTACAGCTTTGACACATCAACATTTTAATGGCTGAAGACTGAGATGACCCCTTTTAGTATCAATAATTGCAGGTCAGCTAATTGAGATATATTCCGTGCATGTCAAAAATTTAGGTCTATTTAGTTTGCCACAAAGATGTCATGCAATAGACCCTGGCAGACAAGAAAATAGATAGGAATTGCATTGTGAAGTGAATCATACTTCCACAAATACTGTGCTTTTCACACGCTTACATTTGGAATTATCCTTGTCTTTACTAAGCTTGTGCTAGCAGTTAAGATAAACTTGAAGAGAGGGCATGTACACAACCACAAAAAAAGGTTTAAGGAATTCATTCTTTAGAGCACAGACTTCAAACAGCTACACTGAGCTCCCCTAAAGCCATGAAATGCTTAAATGTCATTGCATTCTCCACTGGTGCTCCCAACCTTCAAGTCTGAAGTGTAAGCGTTCAAATTTTATTTTTTCTGCTGGCTTCCTTGTTTTGAAAAATAAAAATAAACAGTTACCCTGACATTCACTGGCCAGCTTGGACATATGAGGTAGAAGGAAGCAAACAGCCAGCTCCAACCATATCTCATTCTGTTTGGCTGTTCAGAAAAGCTTTTGTATTTGGCATCTGAGAGCTAAAAGGATGCCAGCCTGTTTTCTCCTGGCATATTGGGCGAGGAGACAGACACACATAGAAGACATTGCGCAATAAAGTTAAAAAAAAAACAACTCTTCACTTCAGTGTCAGGATAAAGAACACACTGTTTCCTGACTTTACATGTTTCCCTATCCCCATCTTGATGGTGTTTTGAATGGATTAGGATTCCTTCATTGATTGAAACAGATGGGAGGAATCAGATGCTCAGCAGAGGCATATTCTTAATGAAGTGCTGAATGTTGACTGTTCACATGAAATTTGACTTGTTAATTTTTGTCTGAAATATTAATCGCTTCCCCAGGCAGGTGTTTCAACAAGGTTTTATCGCTGTATTCCTAGACATCATTTGTCTAGGAATTTGACCATTTAATCAGGTATTCTTCACATTCAAGAGGTTTTACACCACACTAACCACACAGTGTGTAGACATGTTGCCATTTCTAAAATGTTGACGACTGATGTAGGTTGGGCTGGTTTATTCTATGATGAGGTCAATGTACTACAACTTTCTCTTCAATTCATTGGCTGCATTTGTTCATTTATTAGCTTTTTGTGATAGTACTCTGTGCTGGAGGAGTCATTGTAGGTTTTTTGGGTTATTGTATTCTTATACACATGGAGATATGGCAGTTACATCAGTTGCCAGTAAGGTTCAAAAATGATTTCCTAGACAGGACTCTGTGAGTTTTAATTGGATTAATTAGAAAGTCTGATGAGTTTCTGGAATAAACTGTATCAAAGCGATTGGTTTTGGTGTAGCACTACTGGTTCATTTATATTCCCATTCATCACTCGTGACATTGCTGTAGGTGGAACTGAGAATCCTTATTTAGGTTATATTTTGTGCTGATTTTTTATTTGTTAAAAGAAAAAGGTTGATGCTGATATTTTTAACAGATCACAGAAACACATAAATTCTAATTAGCACATTTATATTGTGGTTCTCAATCAGTCAGAAAAATTAAGAAGTCACACTTCATGGTACAGCAGATTCTGATTAGGTTTCAAGTCCCTGCTGATAGCTTGTATGCCAACAGAAACCTATTTCTTTTGCAATAAACGGATCTTCTTCCACTAGTATTCCCCCTTTTTGTAGACTCCAATGCTCTGTGAAAGATTTCCTTCCATGTCATTGGAGTCCAGACAGCTCTTGCTTCAAAGGATACTAAATACTCCCAGACCAGAGACATCACTCTCTGACATGCATAATAACTCTTCAGAAAGCTACTCCTATCATCATACCCCTAGTCACACTACATTCCCTTTATCATCTTTGCATGTTTCCTCCACATGTTCAACATGATTGATACTTCATGCTTACTTAGGGTCTCATACTGTACTACTACCCGTATTCTCCATCTGATAAAATTCATTTGGACAAAAGTATAAATATCAATGGGAGTATAACACAAGCAAACTTAATTTCACTGGTTGATGGCTTAATCCAGCAGACAGCCATATCATCACTATGATGGCACAAAGTGTTGGACTGTCAGGTTACCATACTGAAGGAGGTTACTGAAGGGAAGAAACACTGTTTTGTCAACAAATCAACTTCAGTAATGTCAGACCCAAGACATGTAGCATTTTTAAGTTGAAAAGGAATAAATTCATGAGGTTGATCATCTCTAAGACACACACACACACACACACACACACACGCACACGCACACGCACACGCACACGCACACGCACACGCACAAGTCTAAATGAAAAATCCCTATAAGTAAGCAAGTCAGGAAATTTAACGTTTTAATAATGTTAGAAATACTGCAAGGTGAGATTTTAATTGTTAGGGTTAATTTTGCGGCAAATTTTGATGGGTACAAGTACTTATTTTTTTCTGTCTTCTTTTATTTCTAGAGGGTATATTAAAGGGATAAAATCAAAGGACAGGCAAATTCATACGTCTGGTTTTTGCCAGTGCCTTTAAGACTTTTTCTTCAGACAGTCAACAATGTTTATACATGTATGATCTGTTTAGAACAGAAAGATGCTACAAAAAGGTGCAGTATATCCAGCCGCATCCAGATCTGAAAGGCAGCAAATGACCACATGGAAAACAAAGGCCAGGGTGATTGTAACCATTAACAGTGTAAAAGCATTGATTTGTAAAAAAGCTACCCATGCTAGCCGAGCCAGGCAGATGCTTTATTATCATTGGTATCAGCATGATTAGTTTAAGAAATATTTGTCCTGAGAGTCAGCATAATCCTGTTGTTGGGGCTCAGATTGAGGTTGGACGATCAGGCTAAGAGCTAAAGGATGTGCCAATAATGTCTTGTGTATAAAGCTGCTGTGCTAGGTTTTGAGTCAAACAACACTGTACAGCATAGATTCTGATGGAGAACCCTGAGAGAAAAGTAGCATGAAGACTGACTGGAGAAATAAATGAGAAGTGTGACTGCAAAAAGGGGTGAATGGTATTGGTGGTGGGGGTAAACACCATAAATATTTGAGCAGGAAAACATGAAAACAAACACTATACAAGTACTATGAGCAACTATACAAAGCAGCTACAATTTAAAGCAGATTTTTTTTGATAAACGGAAAATGCTGGGGGTATGTGGGTCAACGATGTACTATTTGTTTACCTTGTGAAAAACAATATTTGCCAGGATAACATGGTTTTTGCAGTGCTCTTTCAGCACATTGCCCTAAGCTCTGTGTTATTTACCAACTTTTCAAAAGCTCCTAAGACACCAAATGAGATTAATTAAGTCAGTCAAGAGCTTGTTAAATGTGACCTCTGTGGCCTGAAGCATTGAAAAAGCCATAAGGAAAATTGCCTAACACTCCACAGTAAAAGACAGGAATTAAATGGGATTTGAGGGAAGGGATGATATGCAGCTCATCTAGAGTGTAGTAGGATACTTTAGTAGGTTACCTGTGAAGTCTTCCCAATCAAATCTAATTCTATTCCTCAAACCAGCAGTTTAAGTACTCCTGTGCTAGCTGAAGGCTGCATCTTAGCGCTATGACTTTTAAGTAGAGAAATCGAGGGGAGGGCAGATGATACATTGGGAATTTGGTCACTTACCCACATAAAAAAGATACATGAAAGAGAAAATGGAATAAATAACACTGCATTACTTCTAAATCTGCAATATTTGCAAGCAACACAGTGATGCATCCATAGACCTGGTGCTGCTGAAATGCTGGCCACGTGCAGATAGTGTTTCTTGTATTAATGCATTCAACTACAAAAAAATATGTCTGATTTATAAATCATAGAAGAAAGACCTTTATTGTCACATTCAGTTATACACAGAGCTGAGCATCAGTGAAATTTCACCACTGCATTTAACCCATCATGGATGTAACAGCAGAGCAGAGGGAAGCAACTGAACAGCTTCAGGAGAGGGGTTCAGTGTCTTGCTCAACAACACTTTGACAGGCTAGGAGGAGCCCTGTATCAAACCATGAATGTTCAGTTCCAAGGATGACTGCTCTAACCTACTGTGCAACAATGCTCCTGTCCTGTATATGATGTGATAATCTAACAAGTAGATGTGAAGTTCAGAAACAGTAGTCAAAGCTCATTCTGCCACATTGCAACCAACTGTCAGAGATGTGATCCTGTAAATTTGTTTAAATCATATCTAGTGGTTCCAAATGCCTGAATAGGCTTACCCATCAACATAAATCAAATTTAGAAGCTGGCAAGATGACATTCTTATCAGGTTACATGTCAAATATGGACCAGTGGAGAGTTGAACAAAAGCAAATATATAAAATCCAAAGGATGCTCAAGAGTAGTGCAACAGCCTCAGCGCAACATCACATCAAGATTTAGCAGACCTTTATACATTTCCATATTTTTTTGTAACAATTCAGAAATTGACAAGTGTGGACAAGTGTTTGTGATTCAGACAGCCCTCAAAATGGGCTTCCACTATTTTGTTCTACTTTAGTGCCAAGTTGAGATCAGCTTATGCCTGTTTTCTTTATACAGCCATCCACCTCAGGCACAGCACAGGAGGCTTCTGCAAGCTAGCCAATCAAAAGAAAGTTTGCATTCACAGAGGAATTGCTGGATTAGACAAGAACAAGACAGCTAGTTTCAAACAATAGTTGAGCTACAATATAGCAATTCAAATTCCTGGGATGTTAGAAAACAGTGACAGCGTCACTTTTGCTACAGTCAAAAGACCTCTGCTGTGGAATCCTCAAATTCACTAAGAATGTTTGACCAGTGATGACATTTCCTTCCACTTCCTACTGGAAAACTTTCAGTCAGCAGAAAGAACTGTACACCGGAGGAAAATATGTTGGAGGTATGAATGTCGAAAACAGGGTAATAGTCAGTTTTACTTAAAATATTGAAAAGATTGTGGATGTGGGCGACTATACTGTACTGTATTCACTACTGGCAGACAATAACTTGAAAACACTTTCAAATACATACATACATAACATAACAAAACATACAACATATACAACCTTGTTTCATGAATGGCAGTCTCTCTTGTTGGGGAAAATGCTATTTTAATAAATACAACTAATACAACAGGCTTATGTATTTATAAGAAAGAGACTATGCAGACGGCTAATATACCAAAAAAGCAAGCTTTTGGAATTTACTTTTATTGCAGGAAAAAAACAGCAAGGACAAGTCTTTTAGGAATTCTAGAAACAGAGCAAAAGGAGAGGCTCAAGTTCTTTTGAATGCATTTCTCTTGAGATAGCAAGCATTACACCTGAATGTCCCTTAATTTTGTTATATTGGACTTCACACTGAAAGTATCTTGGATTTCCTTTTCCATCTTTTTTCTTGTAAACATGGATGTCCATTTTAAACCTGAGAGTTAAGAAAATATTGTTTCAGCCTTCCTAAAAATAGACCCATCTCAAATCATACTGTCAACTTACTCTTCGCCACATCTTACATTTAAAGTTGTTTACAGACAGTGTCTTACCAATCTGCCTCTCCAGGTCAGCTGCTTCATCTGGGGTGGCTCTGGGAAGGACACCTGGGTCACTGAAGCTTGTTCTCAGCAGCGTCCCCAGCACAAACAGAAAGAGGACACTTCCTATCACCGGGATGGCTGGGGTCAATTGCAGAGCCAAGAAGGGACAACTGGCAAAATGAAAAACAAATAAAACAAAAAAAAACAAAAAAATTGGTGTGAGGAAAATACAAGACACTGACTCGGTAAGCATTCGTGGATCAGTAAAAGCTCAAGATATTATCATCTTGGGAGATAGATAAGCATCTTGACATGGCAAACACCAAAGGATAGCCTTGGTGCAGGCACAAAGCACTCTTTTCAGGGTAAACATTGGCAAACAAAGCCTGAATACTACATTGGATGTTACTTGAAAAGAGCCATTGCACAATTCTTATTTGTAGCCTAATGGTATGTGCATGGCGATAACTGCTCAATAGGAACACATGAAACACAGGGATCAGTCCTGTGCGGTGTTTTACTCTAACAAGACCATCTAGTCCAATTCAATTAAAAGTCCAGGGGCACTGGTAGTTATTACAATGACCACATTTAGTGATACACTGAGCAGGCTGCCAGGTTTCATTATATTTGTTAGCCTGTCAACTGAATTAGATTAGAAATACTTGGTGTCTGATGTAATTTGAGGGTGGCTGTGGAGGAGGCCAAAGAAGTACTCAAGGCTGAAACAAGGTAGGGAGGAATATCAGACTAATACAAATCATATTGTTTCAGACCAGTTTAAATTCATTTTTGAAACATATCTATATTATAATCAATTCCTAAGAAATTTACAAGAACAAGCTTAAAAGATGCCCAATTATTTTACATTTTGTCATGCCAGAAATGATGGTGGCATGATAATGTTATCTACATATACCGCAATGAAAACAATCAAAAGTGGTGCAGCCAAAGCACTCTATACACCATAGTGAACGGCCCGGATATAAATATGGACCTAGAGCATTTTTACATTGACTTGCTGATCTGTCTTAACTGGAAGTTAAATATCAGCAGCATATCCTAACTCTTTTTACTTGATCATCGGGCAATGGTAGGTCTTTACACAGACAAAAAAAAAAGTCAGCCAGCACATGAATCCCTTGCAAAAATCAAAAATACCAACTGGCTATAATTTAAAAAAACATCATCAAGAATCAAGATATGTAATTGTCATTGTGCAGCCAGAGTGGAATTTTGCAATGAGAACTCCTGGTACAGAGCATGTACAGGCTTTATAAAAAATAAAAATAAATAGACAGTTATTTACACAGTGTGTAGTTATATACATGATGCGGATGGTATGAAGGGTATTATGAGTATGAATGAGTTTAAAGTGCAGAAACTATTAATACCCATATGACAATAATACTGTAAGAACCTCTATTTTTTCAGAGGTTTTCCTAAAATGAAAACTTTGGACTTTGTGTCTTTATTTACAATGTATAGCAGTAACCTCATATTTTTGACTCTGTTCAGCTACATTCATATTGTTTTCTGATATTTTATGTAACCAGAAAAATAGCAGTAACCTTGTATTTTTGACTGTGCAAGTACATTCATATTGTTTTCTGATATTTTATGTAGCCAGAAAAAAATGAAAATGATCAATGATGAATTACATCTTAACCCACTAACCAGACTGCAATTAAATAACCAATTTTTACCAAAATGAGTAAGTGTAACTGAGAAGTAAAGTTTTTAGGAAGAACAGCATTAAACAGTAACAAACTCACTGTCCTGCTCTAGACTAATGTGGACACTTTGTGCTTCGGATACATACATAAGGAGACAGACTGTCCTGCATGGAAAAAAAGAGGGTGTTTATAACATTAGTATGGGGCTACAGTTTGGACAAAAGGGTACAGAACCGTTTTTTACAAGCAAACAAATGCCTGACTTTGAATGGGAACAACGAGCTTGTGAAGGAAACAGGAATGAGTTTTTTGATGTGGTACAATGATTGACAACATTGGAATTCTTATTTCTTGTTTCTAGGTGTGCTCCCTTTTCTCTTTTTCTTGGTGAGTTGTGCATGAGGAACAAATAAAACACCTAGAATAAGAATGAGAAGAATATGAATAGAGACATTGCATTGGGGTAAGTCACTAGTATGATCCTGATCCCCGAATAACATATTGAAGTTCACCATAAAAATGTCACACCTGCAGTCGTATTCTTATTTCATGCAGGACAAACTAGAATATTTAATCTCAACCAACGGCAGTGTTGTAAGTTGAACTTTGTAACCTGTCAGGTAGTGACTTAGATGGTGGAAAAGCATAAAGAATAGCTTGATTGTCAGTCTCAAATGCATGCCAATAGACATGGATGGATCAAAGCCTGACTCCTCATTAGACAACAATCAAAGGACCATATAGACAAGATACCCGTCAGCAACATACTTTATTCACTGGTTTAGGATGTTCCCTATGAAGGGGATGTACATAATAATAAATATTAGTCACTGATTACGAGTGGCAAATATAGAGTAATTTTAACAGCTAGGCATTTCCTATTTTACAACATCATTTCAAATCAATATATTGTCAAATCTTGGATTTGACTAGATTACAAGGGCAACTGTTGCCATGGAGATGTAAGTATTTGACATGGTAAATTTGTGAGGGAATGCTGTTGCCCTGAAAATGGACACATAACTGACTAGGACACTAAATACAAGGCAACAAACAATAAGACTAAGAAAAAAAAATGAGAGAAACGAAAATAAAAACAAAGACGCCATGCCACTATGATGCCACTCACTTAAAATGATGAGAAATAAAAGTACCATCCACATTTTAATTATTCATGCTTTTATTAATCCCCGTGGGGAAATTTGTTCTCTGCAATTAACCCATCATGGATGAACCATGAGCAGTAAGCATGTCGTCCACCAGTGCTAGGGGAGCACTTAGGGGTTCAGTGTCTCACTCAACAACACTTCGACACACTCGGAGGAGATGGGAGTCAAACCCCATCCTTTAGTATTGAACACAGCTTAATTTGACATTTGCTGACAATCAATCCAGAACCAGGAAGTGTGAATAACTGTCAAGCACACATACTCAGTCTAAAGCCACCACTAGGCCATCTTGGAGGAGGGCTGATCAGAAGCCAATTTGCTGACAAATGTTATTGTAGAAAAATTATGAATTCATTTAATTCTTGGAGACCTTTCACTTCTTATCTGCTCAGTACCAACAACAAAAAAATATATTTTCCATTCCTGACTCCTTCAAAGTGCACTCTGAAACCATGTCACATTGGTCAAGAAACAGCACAATTCAGTAAAACAAAATATTGGGCTGGAGTGACCATTGTTTCCGTCTCTTCTCAGACATCTCAAAGATTAAGAATTTGAATAAACCGCCAGGGCTAAAGGGCTGTTTAGATTGCAAATAGCAAAATTGTGACTTAATTGTTTGCTTATAACACATTATAACTACATCTTTTAGACATGCCCCATATTTTCAAACTCTGATTCCATGTCCACACATAGACACTTTTTATTGCTCAGGGTCTAAAAAAATCCAAAACAAGTTTGATCACCATTCAACCTGCAAACTATGAATCTGTTCACTGAAAACTAAGTATTTATTCTGCTTTTTTAGTTTAGAAAAAAAAAACCCTTTAACAGAATGCTTGTGACTTCAAACACTGATGAGATTTTGGACATCAGAATAATAAGAGGAGGTAATCATTTATTTTGTTATGTGAGGCAACATTTAGAACAGAGAACATGATTAAATCCAAGTCATTCACTAACAGGACCTTTATATGCTAAATCAAAGATCTGAAAATTGTAATTTGACTACACTGACCAAAAGAAATGTGCTAGCGCCTACAGAGACAAAAATTCTACAATCACAACACACACTTTTCAAAGTCAGTGCTGCAAACGCTGTTTTGTATAAATTAAGAATAAGTCTTTGTCGAATCTTATAGTTGCAACTGGACTAAGTTTATCTTCTTTAAGATGTTTCTCCTTGAAGACATGTCTAACGCACTGTGGGGAGTTTCCAGCATTTACTGTAAGTAATGGAACTGAATGCAGCCTCAGGGCGGCACTAGCCCGTGTCTCCCCATGCCTGCCTTGGGGGGGCACGGAGCAGTGTCTCTCTGTGCCGGTCCCAAGCCTGAATAAATGCAGAGGGTTGCGTCAGGAAGAGCATCCGGCGTAAAACTTTTGCCAAAACCAAACATGCAAGTCTACCATAACCATATCATACCAGATCGGTCGTGGACCGGGTTAACAACGACCGCCATTGGTACTGATGACCTACAGGGTACTAGTGGAAATTGGGCTACTGTGGGTCGAAGAACAACAAGAAGAAGAAGAAGAAGAGGAGGAGGGCGTGTTTGGAAGCAGAGAGAGAGGAGGAAAGGAAAGAGCCTGGGACTGAGAGTAGGGACTTTGAATATCGCGACTATGACAGGTGAAGGTAGAGAGTTGGTCGACATGATGCAGAGAAGGAAGGTGGATATACTGTGTGTCCAGGAGACCAGGTGGAAAGGTAGTAAGGCTAGAAGCTTAGGAGCAGGCTTTAAGTTGTACTATTATGGTACTGACAAAAAGAGATATGGAGTAGGAGTAATTTTGAAGGAGTTTGTCAGGAACGTCTTGAAGGTGAAAAGAATGTGAGAAGGACTTATGAAACTGGAAATCAAAGGTGTGATGCTCAATGTTGTTAGTGGCTATGCCCCGCAGGTGGGATGTGAATTTGAAGAGAAGGAGAAGTTCTGGAATGAGTTAGATGAAATGATGCAGAACATTCCCAGAAATGAGAGTGATAATTGGTGCAGACTTCAATGGACATGTAGGTGAAGGCAATAGAGGGGATGAAGAAGTGATGGGCAGATTTGGTATACAGGATAGAAATACAGAGGGACAGATGGAGGCAGATTTTGCAAAAAGGCTGGAAATGGCTGTGGTGAACACCTTTTTCCAGAAAAAACAGGAACATAGGGTAACTTATAAGAGCGGAGGTAGGAGCACGCAGGTAGACTACATCTTGTATAGACGAGGTAACCTGAAAGAGATCAGTGACTGCAAAGTAGTTGTAGGCGAGAGTGTAGCCAGACAGCATAAGATGGTGGTTTGTAGGAGGAGTCTGGTGACAAGGAAGATGACGAGGACAAAGGCAGAGCAGAGGACAAAGTGGTGGAAGCTAAAAAGGGAGGAGTGTTGCATGGTTTTCAGGGAGGAGTTGAGAAAGGCTCTGGGTGGTCAGGGTGAGCTTCCAGATGATTGGACAACAACAGCTAGTGTTATCAGGGAGACAGGTAGAAGAGTACTTGGTGTGTCATCTGGAAGGAAAGTAGATAAGGAGACTTGGTGGTGGAATGAGGAAGTGCAGGAGTATATACAGAGAAAGCGGTTAGCAAAAAAGAAGTGGGATACTGAGAGGACTGAAGAGAACAGACAGGAGTACAGGGAGATACAACGTGAAAGTAAAGATAGAGGTAGCAAAGGCAAAACAAAGGGGGTACGATGACCTGTATGCTTGGTACAGGTTGGCGAACAGAGACATAATGAAGGAAAGGATGTACAACAGGTCCGGGTGATTAAGGATAGAGAGAGAAATGTATTGGCAGATGATTGAAGAATGATGGGAAGATAGAAAGAGTACTTTAAAGCTGATGAATGTGGAAAATGAAAGAGAAGCAAGGGTAAAAGACGTGACTACTGTAGACCGCAAAGTAGCACAAATTAGTAAAAGTGAAGTGAGGAAGGCATTGAAGAGGATGAAGAGTGGAAACGCAGTTGGTCCTGATAATATACCTGTGGAGGTGTGGAAGTGTCTAGGAGAGGCAGCGATAGATTTTCTGACTAGATTATTCAACAGGATTTTAGAGAGTGAGTAGATGCCTGAAGAATGGGGACAAAGTTTAATGGTGCCTATTTGTAAGAATAAAGGGGATGTGCAGAATTGCGGCAAATATAGAGGGATAAAGTTGATGACCCATACAATGAAGTTATGGGAAAGAGTAGTGGAAACTAGACTGAGAGCAGAAGTCAGCATTTGTGAACAGCAGTATGGCTTCATGCCTAGAAAGAGTACCACAGATGCAGTATTTGCATTGAGAATGTGAATAGAGAAGTACAGAGAAGCCCAGAGGGAGCTGCATTGTGTTTTTGTAGACATAGAAAAAGCATATGACAGGGTGGCAAGAGAGGAGCTCTTGCATTGTATGAGGAAGTCTGGAGTGGCAGAGAAGTATGTTAAACTGGTGCAGGACATGTATGTTAGCTGTGAGACATTGGTACAGTGTGCTGTAGGGGTAACAGAGAAGTTCAAGGTGGAGGTGGGACTCCATTAGGGATCAGCTCTGAGCCCCTTCTTGTTCCCAGTGGTGATGGGCAGGCTGACAGATGAGGTTTGACAAGAATCTCCATGAACCATAATGTTTGCAGATGACATTGTGATCTATAGTGAGAGCAGAAAACACACAGAGGAAAATCTAGAGGTGAAATTATGCTCTGGAAAGGAGAGGAATGAAAGTTAGTTGCAGCAAGACAGAATATATGTGTGTGAATAAGAGGAACTCAGGTGGAACGGTAAGGCTACAGGGAGTGGAGATCAAGAAGCTGGAGGATTTCAGGTTCTTGGGGTCAACAGTCCAGAGCAATGGAGAGCGTGGAAAAGAGGTTAAGAGACAGCTACAATCAGGTTGAAATGGGTGGAGAAAAGTGTCAGGGGTACTATGTGATAGAAGACAATCGGCCAGAATGAAAGGAAAGGTGTACTAGACAGTGGTGAGACCAGTAATGCCGTATGGCCTAGAAGCAGTTACAATGACAAAAGACAGGAGGCAGACCTAGAGATTGCAGAGATGAAGATGTTGAGGTTCTCTTTAGGAGTGACCAGGATGGATGGGATCAGGAATGAGTCTATCAGAGGACCAGCACATGTTCGATGTTTTGGAGAGAAGGTCAGAGAAGCCAAACTGAGATGGTTTGGTCATGTACAAAGGAAGGATAGTGAATATATTGGTAGACGGATGCTGGAATTGGAGCTGCCAGGCAAGAGGTCTCCAGGAAGACCAAAGAGAAGATTCATGGACACAGTGAGAGAGGATATGAAGGTAGTTTGTATGTTTCACATTTACAACTATCTATCTCATTATCTCACTGCTGGCCATTTTGTCTTTTGAGTGACCTTTGAGGGTAAAGGGTCATGGTTACCATATACTGTGGCTAGTAGGTATGGATTACATCAAATGGCATATGAACTGGGTTTCTAACAAAGAGAACCCATGCAGGCACAGGGAGAATATCCAAACTCCTCATAGAGCAGGCCTGGCCAACCTGTGGCTCCCAAGCCATATGCGGCTCTCACGTTCATGTCAATTCTTGTATTTGTGTGTTTTTTTTTTTGCTGTGCGCGGAGAACACTGGAGCGGCACGTGATTGCACAAGTAAAAAAAACACAAACACAAAAGTCGACATGAACGTACGAGCCCCATGCGGCTCAGGAGCCACAGGTTGGCCAGGCCTGTCATAGAGAGTACCCATTTGGCCACTATAATAGAACCAGGAGCCTGACAACAGTACCACAAAGCCACCAATTATACTATTATCATTATTTGAATTAGTATTGTCATGTAGTTCATTTTTTAGTGTTCGTTATTCCTTTGGATCCATTTTGGTATAAGAGGCTAACTTTGGTTTTTAACCACTGAAAATCTCCGTCAACCAGCACTAATTAATACCTTGGCTGCCTGAAATGTGACAGTCATTTCTGTGTGAAAAATACGAAACGTAAAGAACAACAACATAATCTATATACTGTTAAGTATGAATATATCAACACAAATAGCCATCCATTCATCTTCTCCCGCTAATCAGGAGTCAGGCGGCAGAGACAGCAGTGAGGCCTAGATCTCTCTCTCCCCCGTCACACGGTCCAGCTCCTCCGGGGGGACCCCAAGGCATTCCCAGGCCAGCCAGGAGGCATAGTCTCTCCAGCGTGTCCTGTGTCTTCCACGTGGTCTCCTCCCAGATGGACATGCCCGGAATACCTCCCCTGGGAGGCGTCCAGGGGCGTCCTGACCAGATGATGAGCCACCTCATCTGACTCCTCTCTATGCGGAGGATGCTTCTCTTTTAAATCAAGTCACTAGACACAATCAAATAAACATTCTAAAAATGTTCAATATGTCGATCGCCATCTACCAGTCGATCGCAAAGGTAATACTGGTAGATCACATCACATGACATTAAAATAGACGTCAGCCTATTATCCATTCCATCACTTGTTTAACAGACAGGGGAGCCAGTTAGATGACATCTGATTTTTTTCTGACACTGAGGTCACTGCACATGCACAAACAACGGCGCGAAGTGCAACAAAACTAACAAGCTAGTCAGCAAGTTACCTCCAGTTTTTAGCCCTCTGTTTTCTCTCTTGAACTTAAGAAAGGGTATAAAATAAGTGGGGGAGCTTGACCAAGTGAGAAGACAAAAACTTGGCACTTTCATATGGAATTGGGGGAGGATTTTTTTTTCCACAATGACATTTTCAAGGTGCGTTTGCCTCATCTGCCAGTCTAACATCGCAATACCAAAGAAGGGTAATGTGGAGCGGCATTTTCTGACTCCTCATGGAAAATACGACACGGACATCCCGCTGAAAAGGAGAGCTGAGAAAGAGAAAGGTGAAGGAACTAAAATCCCAGTTGTCCAGACAGCAGTCAGTTTTCACACAACATACTTCAAAAGCGAAACCGCGACCGAAGCATCGTTCCGGGTGAGTCACGTCATCGTTAATAAGGTCAAACTGAATAACTAGACTCAATATCTCTGAGCCGGTACTCTGACAGCCTGAGGGGGCTGGGGCCCAGGGGGCTCACAACTACCGCTCATTAGAACCTTTACTTGTGAAATTAAGTGTTTGTACATCACTTGCTTGCTTAACTACATCGGCTTCAATACAAATATTCCCTAAAGATTAAAAGCAGATGCTTGTTTTATACAAATGAGGCCCAAGTTGGCATGGAGAACCCCCACAAAGTGGCACTAAAGTCCTACTACTGATCACTGCTTTAGCAGTGAAATTACAGCACGACAAGGACACAGCATCTCAGAAGTACAAATCCGCATGGCTTTTACAGAGGTAAAAAGTATGCTGACGGCAGTTCGAAAAGCTTTGTGCCTTCTTTTTCGATTATTCATGGTAGTTTCACACACCAGAACATGGGGATATTGTGTTACTGTCACTGTAACCAACATCTTACTGGAATGTAAAATAGAGGTAGTTAAAAACTGTAGCTGGTCCATAACTCTTTGTTATTTGTCAATCATTTTGTCTATTTATTGTGGTTCTTATGGAGAGGTACTTTTAGTGGACTACATGTATTCTTCTTCTTCTTCTTCTTCTTCTTCTTTCGGCTTTTCCCGTCAGGGGTCGCCACAGCGAGTCAACTTTCTCCATCTAACCCTATTCTCTATATCCTCCTCTCTCACACCAACTACCTTCATATCCTCTCTCACTACGTCCATAAATCTTCTCTTTGGTCGTCTTTTAGTGGACTACATGTAGCTTTCTAAAAAAAAAATATCTTGAAACCATAGTGACATTTAAGAATGGTCCTTGACAGAAATCTGCAAGCAAATTAAGTGTTTTTTCATGTAAAGATTGACGTCTCCTTTAGCCCTCTATCATCGCTATTGCGACTAGGCACAGCTATTTAAAATTACAGTTTACTAAACTGCTTCTCTGACTCATCAAACATTTGATATTACTGATTAAGATTGCCTCTCAGAGATACAGACATACAAGTTATTTTTAAGTTCCAACACAGAGCAAAAATGCTAACATTGGGCAGAAAAACATATGCTAGTAGAGCACAGCTTTACTAGCATAAAGCATTTATGGTTTTAGTCAATGCTGCTTACAAATACTTAGAGATTAATGATGAGACACTAGACAGCCACTCTCTAAATTGATCAAAATTAGGACTTGCACAGATGCAGACTGGGATAAAGCAAAGCAGAGGACGATTGGAAACGAGCAGACAGTTCAAATACTAAAAATGCCTATCAGCACATCTTAAATAAGACAAAAACAGTGGGGTTCATGTAAGTGAAAAAGATATGTATATGTATTGAAACAAGGGGTCCTACAAAAATAGCTTAGCAACGGCTACACCCTACTTCAACACTATCACAGCTGATTTGCAGTGGAATGCATGCATGAGGTACTAATCAGCAACCTGCTCCTCAGAGCAAGGTACAGCTGCCCAAATTCGGAGGACAGACAAGCAACAGAGAGAAGGGGGAGACAACATACATTGTAAGCAGGGAGATTAAGAAAGGTAGACTTTATGAGCTAAGTTAGTTGTATTAATTGGGCATTTTGAATTAAATCAATACACTCGGGATATTAGGATATATTGGAAATCATGTTTAATGTTTTTTACTTGGATCCATTAATTTTAGAAATACACACCAATTG
This sequence comes from Fistularia commersonii, assembly GCF_037954325.1. NCBI lineage: Eukaryota > Metazoa > Chordata > Actinopteri > Syngnathiformes > Fistulariidae > Fistularia > Fistularia commersonii. The sequence goes on along the minus strand of NC_141284.1, from coordinate 12,285,620 downwards.
ACATTTAAAATTGGTGGACCTGCACCCCAGCATCTCTGTTTCTATAGTGGCTAAGGCAATGTATAGTCTTGGATTACTGACATCTTGGTATCACAAGTGATTTCAATCAAATACCAAGTGATTTTCATTAAATAACATCTGCATCAACTACATGGCCAAAGTATTTGGAATTCATAATGTATTATCACTGTTGGCCACCTCTACTATATATTGAGAGATGTTATTACCGCTGACTGACCTTGCAAAGATATTTGTAAAATATTTCTCCAAAACAAGCTCTTGATGAGTATAGTTCAATACTACTGTAAGTAATCTTACAGTAGTATAAAAGTGTTTTGATATTGTCATTTGATATTCAAGGAGGTATTTTGACACTGAAGAATTAAGGCTTTTACCAGAAATTTTAAAGCCTTGGGTGAAAATGTCATCAATATACATCACTAAAATGCCTACACATATGAAAAGGTAGAAAATATCTAAAATAACATTTGCTAGTTGTAGTGTACAAGGTGTGTGTACACACACGCAGCTTGTGTGCACACACACAATTAAGTTAATGTGATGAAAAATATGAAAAATACTACAATGCTATTTTCTACATAAAACAAGGGTATCTTTGGTTCTTCAGCCAGCAACATTTTTACAAATTTGAGATCAAGTCCATTGCAACACAGACTGACTAACAATAATCTGCAACTATCAACTTGATTAAAAAAACGTAAGAGAAAAGTTGGTTGTGGTTGGTTGGTGTCCGACTGACATCCCTAACCTACTTTTTTGTGTTTTTAGAATAATATTTCATGCATGATCTCTATTTTTTTTCTTCTGGTAGAAGTAGTAGCAGATAATTTTTCTAAGAAAAGAAATTAAGAGAAAAGTACAGAAGGACAGAGTGACTCATACAGACACACCTTGGCCTCCATCAAAGCCTTCAGCTTTGATTATACTATGTGAGACTTGGCAGATAGAATTGGCAGAGGGGAATAGAGGTGAATGCTTGAACAACTGTTTGGATTTGGAGAAATCAATCTTAATAACTGTTCTCATTTGAAAACAAGTAAAACCATAAGGCAGCGTCCTCAACTTATTTTACGCCAAAAACAGTTTTATGAAGACAATACTTTCACAGAACGGCCTTTATGATGGTGAATAAATGCAATTAAATAAAATGACACAACCAGTGTACAAAACAAGTATAAAATGCATAACAAAATCAAACTCACCATAATGTTGAGTCATTGGGACCTCTGTACTATTGTTACTGACATTTCTTGTTTTTACGCATTACCACCAAGTTGTGGGCTTAATTTTTGGATAAATGTGTAATATGACCAAAACAAGTGTTGTGGCATGTGTCAAGAGGCAAAGATGGATGTAACTGGAAGAGAATCTGCTAATTTTTCAATATCACACTGATGATAAAATGAAAAAGAAAACTTTCTGTGCAACTCAATACTAAATGATCCATGGACCACTCCTTGGCTGTGGCTGAGTCATGGGGGACATCTGCTATGAGGATTCTCCACTGATAAATCATTCATAAAATATTTTTAAAGATGGATGGTTTTATATTATACTGACAAAAATGTGATCCATACAGTGCTCATCATTCAGTACCAATGATCTGTTACAGGACATTTCACTATAAGCAGCTAAAAAACTATTTCTTCTCTCTTTTGTCACAAACCACAGTGGTGTGTTAGATCAGATTTCACAAACAAAATGGTCCAATGGAACACAATTTCTAACATCTGCTGGAGTGAAGTTTTATAAGGCATGTGGGGGAACAGGCAACATGTGCAACAACAGCAGCACACATGGGTATCTGGTGGGGGGGGGGCTCCAACAGAATAATAAACAGACCATATTCCGCTGGTCACTAACAGGGTTTATTGTTCATGCCTATACACCCCCCAGACAAAGCAAATAAGCAAAAAGAAACTTGCAGATTTAGAAATATCTGGTAAATTGTTTATTCTGAAGGTCTCTACTTTTGCCATCTTTTAACTAGATGGGAGAATATATCTTGAAACAGGCTAATACAAAATATACAAAGGGACATGGAAGCAAGTCAACATACAAAATTAGGCCTTACAAATTAAACAAGAAACTGTTGTTATCAACAACACTGATGAGTGGGGATCAAAAACAAAACAACACAAACAAAAAAAACCTCTTACATATCTTATCAAAAGACATTGCTGTTGATGACAACAGAAATCAATGGGCAGGTCTGCTGACTACCACTATGTCTGATAAATGTCTCCTCTCAGCTGATGGGAGTTGGGTGGGGGAGATAGAGTGAGGATAGTCAGGAGGACGTGGCTAGCCTGGGGGCATGGTGGACAGTCTGACAGTGATGTTGGAGGGTGTTTCTAAAATAAAAAACACTACATAAACCAGGGCAATCCAGTGGCATAAACTACCAAGAGTTAGAAATCTCTCAAATTTTTCTATTTTTTTTCTGGGTAGTGGTTAACAACTGTCATCATCCAAAGGGAACATCAACAATTCAAACAGACACTGGGTGTTACACACGCATCTCAATCTGATCATCTCTTGTGCGGTAAGGAGGGTTGGAGGTGATGCATGTCCTTTCATAGACTGTCCTTTGATTCTTAGTTGCATCTGTCTATCCACTAAGGGGACATCCTACTGAATGACTGAGTTGTTTAGAGGTCAGTAACAAGCCAAACATTGAGCAAAGCCTCCCCAAATTACCTTGCTATATTTTAATTATTGGTGTTTATTTAATCAGAATCATCAGATCAGAATACTTTATTGATCCCCCAGGGGGAAATTGCTTTATGAAATAATATGGACAGACAAATAGTACAGCAAAAGAGGGTGTGGAAGTATCAACAACCTAAGCATTGCCTTATGTCCTAGGGAACCAGCAGAATAATTTTGCATACACTCAAATTGGAACAGTGTACAGGGTTGACCAGTTACCTACTTCCTAATCAGTTTAAAGGTACAGAATAACAGCACTAAATATTAAATACTTGGTCAATGAACTATTTTCTTCTCTAAGATAGAACAATTAAAAATTTTACAGGAACCTAAGGAGCAAGTAGCAAACAGAAATGTTTTTATTCACCAACTGTAAAGATTTCTGACAACCAGCACTGAGTAAGACGTGATGAGTTTTGCTGCTGATAGCACCTTTGGGCAAGTCTATATCATAGTGCAAAGACCACGTTTACCCTGCAGATACTGGAATTAACCAACCACTGCACAGATTTTACCCACAAAGCTCTATCTTGCTCTCTCCACCACCTAACACTGATAAAGACTGTCTGATCGAGCAGGATTCTTATCTGAGAAGCAGGAGGTATCAGTGATTACAGAGATATTAATAGGGAAAGAAACAATGCACTATCAACCGTGGTGAGCCCACGTGCTGCTGGACACACACAGGTGCTTGCCTTATCATAGAACTTAACCACTGTGGGCCAATTTAGAACATCTAGGATGAGGTGAAGGTAAAGTGTTGGATGAGACAACGCTGAGATGCACATGCTCTAGCAACTAAAGGTTGCAGTGTTAGAGAGAAGAGTTCAGTCTCCTAGGCTATAAAAGTGATTAAGTTACTTCTGTAAAAGTGGTTAAGCAAATGGAAATTTTTGTATTAGCAGACCCTGACAAGATATTTAGGTGTTATAGTGCCAGCACCTAACGCATGGCAGGATGACTGAAATAAAATGAAAAACCTCGATCCCACAGTATAAAACTAAATTAGGATACATGATAGAGGACATCTGTATTTCAATGTACTTTCAAAGAGTAATTAAGTGGGTGAAAAAAAACATTATTTTACAGGGAAATATTATGGCAACTTGAGGTAATTTTCCTAAAATTGTAGTAGGGCACCATAGAAAATTGAGTTTTGTAATCTCTGTGATCCAGTTGTGATTGTACGTGTCTGCATGAATCAGTTACTTCTTTCACATACAAGAAATCAATTGATATTTGTGAAAAAAAAAAAAAAAAAAAAGTAGCCATAGGCCATACAAAATGTCTCTTTTTTTCCCTTTGAAGCCAAAATTATTTCGCCAGTCAGCATAAAGAAAAGAATAAATGTCTCACTTATAGCATCACCAGTAACGCAGCATGTACAACATGCAAGACTATATTTCAAGGGGGAGACTGTCAACGTTGATGGTGAAGGTTATAAACTGAACTAGGCTATAACAATGATGCAACCTTATCAGATTAGGACTGAGCAAAATTGAATGAAGTCTAATTTTCACGATATTTAGAGGTCTCTTTTTCATAGACATATCTCTCTTTCTCTACCTGGACTGAGAAAACCACATGCGAGATGTGTTTAAACGTGAAACGTGATTAGCAAGACATTATTAAGCTAACAGGGTGCAATTTCAGCTGTCAATTCCAGCATCACCATGTACAAACTTTATATCATCTTTAACAACACACTGTGCATGGGACAGGTAAATACATCAGCATCCCTGTACTGTATCTTGCTCAAGGACATATCATTAAAGTTAATCTCTGTCAACACCGTCTCCTGTCTCCTTTTATTTATACATCATACACTGGCATGTCGCACCCATAAATTGAGACCCACATGAATTCAAAAACAACATACATCTAGTACAGAAAACAAACAAAATATAGCTAAAAAGCAGTTAGCACCGATACTTCTGAGCCCGATGATCACTGGAAACACACTCAACTTCAGTTACGATTACAACTGACTTAGATATAAACTTTTTAATCTGAAAGCAGAGCCCCTGAAATCCCTCCACGCATGTCACTATGTGTGTGTGTCCCTAAACAAATAAACACCACAAAAGGCACTAAACATCACAATACTCACTCGAAGGTGAAGAACAGTCCGCATGTCACCAGAATGAGAACGAGGGTGAGATAGAAGACCCCTGTCTGCTTGGCCATCATAATCCTCCCACCGCAGTAGAATTTATTCCGGCCCGGGAAGGACTCCCATTTCCTCTTTTTGGAGGTCCTTTTCTTGAACGGGGTCTCCATAGGTGTGGAGCTGCGAGTGCTTATTTGGCTGTACTCGCACTCTCTCATGGACTCGGGCACCCCGAGATGCATCAGTTGACGTGTCTCTTGTAAAACAACAACAAAACACGTCCGAATAGACCGAGGTGTCGGTTTCTCTGTGATCAGACCAGAAGAGTGTAACTCAGCTGAGTGACTCCGTTCTCACATTTTCACGTCACGGGGATGAGAGGGGGGTGAAGAAAGTTTGCGAAGCCCTGCAATTTAAAACTGAGCCGCCCTTGGGTGAGTTCGATAACACTACGTGTATAAGTACCACAGAAAGTTAGGTGGGTCCAGCAAGTCGAATAAATGACGTTTTGTTGTCAAAAAGCTATCTTGTACCAATAACACGGCTTTTTGTAAACCTGGCTCGCCCCCGTTCAGCGCTCCAAAGTGCTGCTAAAGCTAACGCGGCTAGCGACTTCATAAAAATGACTGGTGAAATTATGTTAGCACTTTGGTTAACTAGTGCGATTAAGGGCTAGCTTTCCGCCAGCGACACTACGATAAGGTTTTCCCGTGGCAATTTCTGAAAACTCCCCGGCACAAAAACCTGCAGCTACAGAGGGCTTCTTGGCTACGCTGTCAACACGGTATTACCGAGACCATGTTTTCACGTCCCGGCTATGTTTGTCTGCTGAAGGGGGCACAGGGGAAGCGCTGCCTTTCCGAGGGAAAGTAAGACTGGTCGCGTTGTCGGGGTGTTGTCACGTCCGTGTTACGACTCCTCTTCGTTATCCCGGTTTGTGGCGAGCTGACGACAAAGCGAAGCATTCCATTTTAAAAGTTCGTTTTTGTTCTGAAGAGTAAACATTTGGGTTGAAATTACAGCATGACGCCGAGGAACTTCCGTTTAAATAGGAAGGCGAATCTAGAGAGAGAAAGCACGGTACGGTTTCCCTCAGACGAACTCCGGCATCCCGGCTAGCCGCCGCTCGGGAAGACGGGCGTTCGAAAAACGGAGCAGTGCAGGACCCTCACAGACATCTTCACGGCGGCGATCGGCCGATAATCGGTGTAAGCCTTCACCCATCAGCCCTCTGATCGGCGAGAAGTTGTAGCTTTCTCCGAGAAGCGTGCGGACAGAGCCAGCAAACCGTCATCAGTTCGCATCACGTCCCGATGACAACCACCATCATCACGGCAGCCTGCTCCTCCCCCTCCGTCCGAGACTGAAGTCACTCGCGGGAGGACGCGGGACACGTTGAAGGGGTTCCCAACCCGGAGAGCGGGGACCTCCGGGCGGACGTGAATGGTGCTCGCCCATGTTTCAGTATGGGGTGTTAAGGCGCTCTCTGCGATGGTTCAGCACCAGATTCGTGCTGCTGGGCCTTGTGGAAGGATATAATATGATGCGGCAAAATATCAAATGACAGCCAGCCAGTTGCATAACAACATCAAACTATTTAGGTGAGCAAAACAAAGACAGCGACATGTGTATGAGTATATATCATTGAATAGCCAATGAATTGTTGTTTCAGCTTAAAAGAAAGTGATGGGCTCCAACAGGGATTCTGTACAGCCTTTTTCTGGTGTGTGAAGATAGAGCAGGAGCTGTGGTGTTTGAGCAACATCTAGGACTTTCTCTCTGAATATACTCAGTGCTTGAATTTTTGAAATGTAATTCTTGATCATTCAAAAAATAAGCATATACAGGTTGTACTCCGCTTCTCACCCAATGACAGTTGGGGGCAGCCCCAGTATCCTTGCTACCCTAAGAGCAGGATAAGCAATAAATAACAAATTTATGTATATCAGTTCATCCATTTTCAATACTGCTGATTCTTGTGTGCAAACTCCACACAGGGAGCCTCCCTTTGGGAATCAAATCAGGGTCCTTCTTCCTGTGAGGTGGAAGCACTAACCGCTGCACCACCTAAAGAGCATGTAAAATTTAATGTACCAGTTTTTAATATACTGACATGACACTAAAATGTGCCGATACCATTCTCTCAGTCCTGACAGATGACAGATCTCAGCATTTTCAGGAAATGATGATATTTTCAATTTTTCTTAACTGAACTATTTCTTAACTTTCCTAACTATAGAATTATTTAAACGAGTAAAAATGCATTGAGGTATCCGAACTGCTGCAAATGGTCTGAGTCAACAAATTTATCATTACTCCTCGTCTTGGAGAAACAACACCCATCCTAATCAACTGAAAAGTACTCTTTAAGTATAAGACCAGACAAGCAGAGATAAATGTCCAGAGATGGAGCGTCTGTTGGATACACAGATCGAGGGATACGTTTACATTGGGAGAATGCCCTACAGGCAGACCATGATGCCTGTTTGATTCAAAATTCAAAGCGTTTATTGTCACTTGCGCATTGTAGAAATGTGTACAATGTACAGAGTAGAAACATACATAGTAAAATTCTTACTTTGCTGTCCACAGTGCATTTATATTTGTATTGATAAGAAATAATGATGACTTAGACATTATTATAAATATGAGCAGTGTAGCAGTGCAATAAGACATTTGAGTGCAGCTTGGTGTGCAATTCACAAAGTGCAAATGCAAGGATGAGTGCAGTTTAAATGGGTAGTAGTTCCATGTGCAGATGAGCGCAGCACTGACTGTGCTGCATGTGAAGTACAGAAGAAAAGAAAAATTAGAGTCAGCTGTTTTAGTGTCAAGCTTTTTTTAATAAAAATGTTTTGTATACTCAAGATGGTATCAAAATCTTTGTCATCATTTTTTACATCATCCCTTTTGAGTAAACTACAGCATGTAAAATTTTTTTCCTCTAAACTAGGTCATTTAGACAGAGTAAAACAAGACCACCATACTTTGTGTGTGTGTTTTTTAAGAGCCCCCTATCTAGTGTTTGATTACAACCCTTTCTATGAATTATATGATTTTATGGACAAATCTGGAATCGAAATGGGGTATTATTTCTGATGTGGGATATATATACTGTCAGTTACTCTTTTGCCCCCAAACAGCGATGGGCCATGAAGCCATGGCTTAGGTTTGATTCGCATCTTTTACACTGGATGTCCTTCCTGACGCAACCCTCTGCATTTATCTAGGCTTCGGACTGGCTCAGGGAGACACTGGCCTGTGGCGCCCCGAGGCTGCATTGGATACTTGACAGCCTCTCACCCATAAACACAGTTGGTCTCACTGATATTCGTCTGCCTGTGTTTTCTGGTGATCCTTGACAGAGACTGATTCAGCACCATGCTCTGCTAAGGTTTATGACAGTGTATTTCTATTTTGCTGTTGCAATCTTCATCCGCATTGTTAATGTCTTTGCATAGAAGCCAGCTGCCACTGTACCTTCTTGTGGAGTGAGGAAAGTGAAAAATGTTATGAATGATCTATTAAGATTGATTAAGGACCATGTCAGAATTCATCTGCTTAAGGAAGGTCACAATGCAAAGGACTATTCACATGCAGAATTTAGCATAAATACTAATGGCCATGGCAATAATGCCTGCAATTCTTTATCTCTGTTACAATAACCACTGATGTATTTTATTCTTTTAACAGATCAGTGTCATATGAATTGCAAATAAGGAGATATGACAACCTAATAGTCAAAATCATGCTGCCATTATCTATGTCTGCATTATTGTGTCAGGGTCTGCAGGGTGCTTTGCAGTTATCTTACCTAGCAAAAATTGAAGTGATGAGCTGTCAATGCAACAGTTTCTCTGTATAACAGTATTTCTGTTCTTTCTTTTTGTGGTTTAAAATTCTGGAATAATCTGTCCTGGTTCGAAAATTTTCCAATCAGAGGTTAGCCAAAGTCCATAAGGTCTGAGGCTGTGAAAATCAGATTTTTTCAAAGTGACTTAAACCATTTAAACATGTCTACTGCATAACCGGTTTTGTAACACATGTTTATATACACAATTCAAAAAAGATTCTTAAAATAGTTTGGTAAGGTTTTGAGAGAAAAAATCAAACGTATGTTCATTTTTCCTTGCGAAGGTGTGTTCCTATATTCCAAGGTATTCCTTTGCTCTACATGTTACCTAATGGAGTCAGGACGTGTATGGGGTAAATAAATCAATATAAATCAATGAGTCCGTATGGAAGATCTAGTTAGTTCTCAAGAGTGTCCTATCAACAAATAAGAGCACTCTGATGTTTTTTCCTCTCCTCCCATCTATTATTCACACCTCACAAATTTCTCATGACTCATTTATTGAAGGATGCTCTGCAACAAGCAAAACAATTTAAGACACCTCAAGTGTCATAATCAAAAAGTGTGTGTGTGTGTGTGTGTGTGTGTGTGTGTGTGTGTTTGTGTGTTTGTGTGTGTGTGTAAATAAATAGGGGGGGGTCACACCAAGAAAAGGGCTGGAGAGGTAGTAGGAACTTTACCTAAAACTGAGTATTCAGTGAAGTCTGAATGTTCCAAATTGTTGTTGCTTTCAACGCTGTAATGTTTCAACATTTAAAGGAACCTTTACATTTTAGCAAATCTTGCATTGAAGGTAATAAGGGCACTCTAGCAGTTTGACAAATGTTTTCAAAATAGAATTGCAATCTGGTGTCTCTCTGCACCCCATTTCCACTGCCACTTCTGTGTTTTTATTAGTGTAATCAACAAGATATTATCCCCCCCAAAATCCTCATGTAATCATCTACAAATTAGTCAAAATCCTACACTCAAATGTGTAAACATCAAGATTTGCTTACTGCAAAATAGTAAAAAATGACATGAATGACAAGAGCAAAACACCCTTACAAATGTTGAGTAAACTAAATTTGTATTTATTGAAATAATATAATAATATGTATGTGTATGTGAGGGGGTATTACTTGGTGATATTTGTGGCAGGTGTACTTTATATTTTATATTTTGCTGAGAGCTTCTGAATGCAGTATTCAAACACATAAAATGAAATTACCCCAGTTATTCATCCCTCTGCTGTTCTCACTTCTCCAAAGAGCTTTGTAACTGTAATAGTAATAGTTGAATGCAGTATAAAGTGGCCGTGCTATACTTTTCATACAACTTTCATACTATTTCCCACACTACCACATATTCATCCGTCCATCCATCTTCTCCCACTTATCCGGAGTCAGGTTGCGAGGGTTACAGTCGGAGCAGTACCAGACCTCCCTCTCCTCCGCCACATGGTCCAGCTCCTCCTGGGGACCACAAGGCATTCCCTCGCCTGGACTTGGGTCATAGCCCCCCAAAGCTATGCCCGGGGAAGGGGCTTGGCGGCAAGTGCTTGGTGGCCGTGTCTTTAGCCATGGGGCCCAGCCGGAAGGAACGACATGGGTCCCTCTTTCCTTGGGTGCAGTGTGAGCCGGGCGGTAGCTGGAGTGGGGGACCTTGGTGGTCCGATCCTCGGCTGCAGAGGCTGGCTATTGGAACTAGCACAAATCTCATCAGAAAAGCACAGAAGAGTTAATTTAGTATAGTATTGAAGCATATGTGCTCTTTTCACATCCTCAATGAGCTTCCTTAATGAGGGTCTGTTAAGGTCAGTCTTGTAACAGAATGCATGTTGAAATGATTTAAAATTGTTGGAGACGAATATACAATGCCAAAAGCAAACAATGTTGACTGTAAACCGTATAATGACCAGGATTTTTACTGGTCATACAAATGCTGTTTCTACTGAAAACAGCCAAGAGATGTTGTCAGCTAGCCCATGTCCCACTTTAATTCCACACAAGGTTCGTGGGTAACTTCCTGTTCCGGCTGCATTCGTACAAATGATTGTATCATCGGCCTACAGCTCTTCTGTCACCTGTCCTCCTCTTAACACCTACTCTCTCTCTCTCTCTCTCTCTCTCACGCTCTCTTTTTTACACATACACAAACACACACGTACATCCACTTCCTCATGTAATGCAGGAGTCACCCGAGCATTATATTCATACTCCCACAGCTGCTAAACAATTATCCACTTTCTCAGGAAAGAGAGGAGGTCTTGCCATGCTGAATGTGAGTGAACCTAATTGCAGTGAGGATGTTGAGCAACAGACTTTCTCTTTACTTTCATGTGCTGCCAGTTCATTTGTGGTACAACACTAGGTTGGAAAATGATCACTAAGTTCTTGGCAGAAATAAAAGAGCACTTTAGGCTTTGGTTGATCATAGTGGTATTCTTAGGCTGTGATTGTGTAGCCTCAGTCATACCAGCCATGGTTTTTGGCCTGCATTTGGACATTGTCAGTGGGACCTTCACAAGTTCTATCCGCCCACTGTCCCCCATCGGCTAAGTCAAGCGTTCTGACAGCACATGCTACAATAAATCTGTATGACTGAACTGCCTGGCTTCCAGATCAGCTCTTGGCATTGTGAAACAGCAAAGACCTATCTGGAACTGTTTTTGGACATGAAATGGGTGATCATGAACTTTGATTCTGAATCCAAGAACAACACGGGACAAAATCGCGTCCTACTTTAGCCTTTCGTCAAGGAAATCTTGAATAACTTTTAAAACTGAACAATGTATGTCATGGTTTTGCGTGAAAGACTGCAATTTAATGTGAACAGCCTGATCTAATAACATCAACCACAATCAAGAAAAAGAAAGAAAACAGATTAGTACAATGAAAGAGGCTGACTTCTCCCAGCATTTTTGGTAGTGTGTAAAAGGGGAGCTTCACCCCAAAATCTAATCAGTATCCAGGGCTATTCAGCCAAGAAGATCACATTTGTGTGACACGCTGATTATGGCAATATATGTTAGGGAAATAAATATCTCTGCCTTTGCTGAAATAAAAAGGAAGAAATCTGTAAACACTCAACAGTGAGGCCATTTTGTGGTTACTCTCGGCTGTTACAAGCATTTTTTTTCTAAATGAACTTAACCCCTGGCCTTCTATGTGTAGCTTCTCTCAATTGAATGTGAGAAATATCTGGAGTTTCTCAAACATATTTTTGATGCTGTGAATATATCATCAAGAATGTCATAGCCAGTAAGGATTAAGGAATGTGCGTAGTAATTTCAGGTGCAGCGCAGTACTCCTGATATCAGCCAGGTGCTTGCCATAAATGTTGCTATGGTAACCTGCTGAAATTCTTATCTGATAGACTATGTACAGTGTTGAATTCTCTTTTCATTCAACCTTATCTCCAAAGCAACCAAGTTTTGAATATTTTTTTATGATTCCTGTGCTGCTGAAAATACCGGTCATTATGGAAATACAAATATGTATATGCAAATATGGCATATGCTGATGTGCCAATAGCTCATCTTGTGTTTAAGTAACAAGGCAGTGATATGAAGTACTGTAACTGATAGTACTTGTACTTTCGCAACATTCTATCATTAGTGTCAGTCATTATCAATGACTGATATTACTTTTATTTTGTGTAGGATGATGATGAGTCAGTTGTGAAAGGTCTCCATGGTCATGATTGGTCATCTCATTTCAACTCTTCCTCCCCATGTGAGAACAAACAACAAGACCCAGACAACCAGCTTAACAGACCAAATTGTGAACCACCTTCTCTGCTGCTGCGGCTGTTTGATTTGGATAAGAAAAGTCTCTTTCAGAGACCACCGTTAACCAAGGACAAGCCCAGCTTCTTCACAGCCACCACGTCCATACTGTCAGAGCTTGATGACTCAGCTTCTCAGAGGCACAGGAGTGTGGGAGGTTTTCTCTTGCGGTCGTCTGCCTACGTGAAATGCATCAGCCATCACTAAAAGAGTACTAAAATCCACTTTCAGTCAAAATTCTAAATGACAGGGACAACCTGACAACTCTGAGAGGTGTGTGGGCTGTAACTCTTTAATGTGCAGTTGGCATATATGAAGCAACAATGCTCCTCATATTAGTAAGCTATGATGACAAGATACATCTTTTTGTCTCCATGGCAACGAGCTTCAGTTGGAAATCATTTAGATCGCAAACAGCCTTCAGTACCATGTGTAACTATGTCTAAGGTGTCTGTTTGTCTCCAGAAAGATGGAGATGCGTGATTATGCCCACTGCTTTCTAAAAACTGAGCCCACACTCATCCTTTGAAGCCAAACCTGTGATTTTTATTACCTGTTTTGTCATCTTGAGGAATGCTGTTATAAGAGGCTGCCAGAAACAGGACTCGGTATTATGTTCATGCTTCTGGAGGAAGGACATACATTAAAAAAAGGAAATAACTCCGGCAAAGGGAGTAAATGGGGTACTTCCAGGTGATATTGGATTCAAGTGATATCTGATGTGTCAGAAACGTGAATGCAAAAGGCTGAAAGAAAGTGGGTCTCTGACTGAGCTCTTTGACCTCTTTCTTGATGAAAACTGCTATCAGTAATTCTTTTATGATTGTATTTTGTAGAATTAATTTTTTCAATTATCTATTAATTAGGTGAATATTACTAATTAGGAATATTTACTAATTCTTCTTCTCCTCCTTTGGCTTTTCCCTTTAGGGGTCGCCACAGCGAATCAACTTTCTCCGTCTAACCCTCTCTGTATCCTCCTCTCTCACAACTACCTTCATATCCTCTCTCACTATGTCCATAAATCTTCTCTTTGGTCTTCCTCGAGACCTCCTGCCTGGCAGCTCCAATTCCTGTGTACTTACTAATTATAGTCCTGAAAACAAGTTTTATACTGAAGAGATGGAGAAATACAGCAGAACTAATTATTCGTTGGTGCCGTTCCTTTGGATCTAAAGAGTTACACTTTAATCTACCAAGTCCAGATAGCTTTGATTCAGCTCTACTTACAACCTTTTAGAAGTACACAGATGGTAATCTTTGATTTGTCTCACACTGGGCTATGAATGTGTTCTAAATTTTCTAAATCTGTAATGATCCATTTTAGATTCGATTTTAGATTCAAAATGGTCATAACCAGAAGTATCAACACACAAGCTGGCAATATCTTAAGAAAATTAACAACTGCTTAAAATCCACATAGATTTTCTCTTGTAGACAAAAGTTATATTGAAAACAATGTGTTTCAAAGCATGAATGAAATGACATTTTTCAAATGGTAATAGTTTATGCAATAGAAATATGAAACTGATATTCTTTGACGTGAGGACATTTCTAGCATGCGTGGGAGGGCCCTGAAGTCACACTTGAACAGTTATGTCAAAGTTAATAGAATCACAAATAACAACATGAACACCTGATGATGTGGCACCAAAGTCTTGGCACAGTCTTTTGTATAGTGACTTGTTGCATGACTTTTATCAAATGGTCAGAGCAATCAGATCTATCTGTGATTAAATTTAGATGAATGGAATAAGACGCAGACGTGAGCAGTTGATGTTTGTTTTATTGGCCTAAGATTGTCTGGATATAATGCAACATCTCCGGTGCTTCACAATGTTCATCGTTCATTTTATTTGTGACATGTGCAGCACAGAGTATAAATGTGTATACTGAATAAAAGAGACATTTGAGTCATACGAAAAAAAAGGCCAATTTTACAATGAGCATTCAGGACATTTTGATGGTTCTTTTCGCACATTTCAATTAGAACATTATCCAGATTAAAAAATCTGCCAGGTTGACATGAACAGAGGAATGTAACAAACAAATATGATCCGTTTTCTGATGGAACTCCAATGTATCCTCTCATCCTGGCACTTCCACATTGGATTACCAAAGCGATTGTTTTCTCAGCTATAATACAATGCATACAGAATTTTTTTCATTTTTTTCTCCTTTTTTTACATTGAAACATCAGTTACATCTGCCATGTTCAAATATTTGACCCCATTAACAAAATATGTATCATAACAATAAAAGCATAAGTTGTGGACAGAAAGTCAACATCTCATGTTTGAATGAGAAAGAAATAAATGTGTCCCCCCCATTATTTATATACAGTGATGAAAAAATACAGATGATACACAAGTGCTCATGAAACACAAAGTTCATCTGCGAAAAGTACTTGAGGATATGATTGATGAAATCAGACACAATTTCAGACAGATGCGCCTCTCTCCTATTGATTGGCTGGTGAAATGCTGCCTCCTCATGGCCTAAAGCGCACACTGCAGGGTCTTTAAAGAATTACATCATCTTGGGACCACGTCCTCTAGTCCTATTGCACATTTTTATCTTCCAGCGAAGGAGACATTAACATTTCAATGTAAAAAGTCAGTGTTTTTTTTTTTTCCACAACTGCTGGCAAAAAGTTCAAACTACTGTACAGTGTCACAGTTTAAATAAATACTCTCCATTAACAAAATGTTGATGAGTATATTATAGTATTTATAAAACTGAAAAACATCTCAGCAACTCATGGACTCAAAAGGAACTATATAATTCAGCACCAACATCTGGTGGCAGCTTTGGCTAAAAAGTAAACAAAAAGAAACAAATGCTAAACAAAATATCAAACATTGCAATCCAACACCATCAGGTATTAAATATTTGTATTCAAATGAAATCCTTTTGAAACAGGGCCAGGGAACTATACATATATATTTCATTTGTGGTTGTTATTTTAACATTTTTAACCTTTTTCTTGCTTTGATAAATAATAATCATAAAAAACCAACACTGAAATATTTGGTCCACCTCAAGGTCTGCCAAGTGAAACCTGCTGCTCCTCTTGTCATACTTTTCCCAAGTGAAATAGAACTTGGCAAATAATGGCCACCACTCCTGCGTTGAGCACCGAGGAAATGGAAATGTCCAACAATCTGCTTTCGTATAGCACAAACTCTCTTTTGTTTTCCTCCACTTGAGCCATGGCCAAAAGACCTTTAGCTGCTCTGCACATCATACTTATGCTAGGCGGGTCCGTATGGGTGTGTGCAATGTGCAGCAAGCTGTGAGGGTTCTGCTGGTACTGCGCCATACTAACTCCATCCTCCAAAAAGCCCACCAAATTACCCACGCTTCCTTTCTGAATGGCTATGGTTCGTGCTGCCATCTGGTCTCCTTGAGCTAGGTGGGAAAGGATAGCCACTGCCATCTCCCTGTACACCTGGGCTTTCCTCTGCCCGATGTAGCAGACCAACACCGTGAAGAGTTTCTCCTGCCGACTGAAAGGTGGTGTAGCAAGTAGGAGGTCGACATTGCCATCTTGGATGCTCAGTTTGCAGAGGCACTCCAACACTAACTTCTGTGGAGAGAGCTGTGAGTACGGTGCTGCTGACGGGAAGGGGTCCTGTGCTTCTGCTGAGGGGCACACCATCCAGTGGAGGAGGCCATCCAAAATGGGAAGGCAGATAGTGTCTGGATAGGTAGAGAGATCTAGCTGGCCTGAGATGTTGGCCAGAGTGACCATTGCATTTTCCCTGAGAAGACTCAGACACCCCCACCACCACTCCTCTTTGCTGCTCGACTGACCCTTGTCCTGCTGTTCATCTCTCTGATAGCTAGGAGGTGACCTGTTTCTCTCTGGGTGCTGGTGATGCAGCAGAAGAAGCCTGCCCAGAAGAAGAAGCAGAGCAGGGTGGCGAGACATCTCTGAGTCATTCCCCGGGATGAAGGACAGACCTCGGACTATGTTGGAGATGCAGAGGCAGCGCTTGGACAGAGAGTCCTGCCAGGCGGAGATAGTGGAGAGTGGCGCCTCATCCAGGCAGCGTGGCTCATCCTCCAGTAAAGTGATGTGGTCCTGTTCCCCATCTAGATGTACCCTAAAAGGGTAGGATGGCAATGACCGTGCAGGGTGGGCAGAAGAGAGGGCATCAACTCTTGCACACAGAACATCATCGATGGTAGCAGTGATATGTTTCTTCCCATTGTCCGTCTTGCTATCCTGCATATTGTCTTTTGGCGCCTTTTTTTCCTCACTGGTGACTAGCTTGTTTGGGGGCTCAAAGTAAGTCTGAATATGGGCAGTTGAGTCACCTCCCCCTGCTTGCCAGTGCAGCAGCCCACTGGTAAACTCCGAGATGCAACCCAAGTGATCCGCCATGTCTTCAATTAGCTCACTTTTATCAACAATCTTAATCGGCAGCTTATCATACTTTCCAGATTGTTTAGGTCTGACTTCCTGCTGCGTGACAGGTGGCTCATCACACTCCGCCTTACTTTCTCCTTTATTTTCACTCTCCTCTACTTCTCCTTTTTCCTGGTCTTCTTTGTTCTTTTGCTCATTTTTTATTGTCACCTCTGGCTCCTGCCCCTCCCCATTCCTGTCAGTTGACTCCAACATAACAGTACCTGGGATTGAGTCCGCTACAACAGCCTCCGCCTGCTCCTGCAGTAGTTCTTCATTTGTGACAGATTCAGACTCAGGTTGGACTGCACAGCCTGTTTCATGGTCAGAGACGGTTTCTTCTTTCTTGTCAGAGGTTTGGCTCACAAGGCTTTTCTGGGACACACTGCCTACTTCTGACTCTTCCAGAATGCCAAAGATCTCAATCAGACAGCGGCGGTAGTATTCCACAATTAGCTCCAGGAAGCCAGGCAACTGTGGGGACAATTAGCATATAAGTCAACAGTGTGACCAGAGAGATCAATAATGTGTTGTCAACGAGTTATACACAGTGGACCCATATTGAAATTCCGATTTGCTGTTTTCATACTGTAATCCCAGATTACAAGGATTGTTGAATATCTTTAGTTGATCCAGAGTTGATCCATTAATTCACAATAAGAGAATAAATGTTACAACCACCCAATTTATGCTGACAGTCCTCAGTGAGGTATTTCAATGAAACTAGTTTTACCTGGGAGAGGTTGAAGGAGGCCACAGTGCTATCGTCATAGAGCAGGATGTTGATAGTGTCTAGAGCCCACGTGCTCTCTGCTAGCAAGCCTGACTTTAGAGACATCATCACGCGCCAGGCCTCAGGCATTCCTAAGAGAAAAACACAGATAAACACAGATAAACACAGAAAAACACTCTCTTTCTGTAACGGGTGAAAAAATTGTGAAAAGGATTTGTCAGATGATAAACTTCACACTGAACTGCGGAAGCTACTGTAATTCATTTTTCACATTTGATCTCATGTGGAAAAGTCATATTATTATCTTGAAATACTTCATCAATCCATACATACATTGGTGCTATACCTGTCTAACTAATCACTATTTATTAAAATTACAAATCACTGCTCCAAATCACCTGTGTCCTTAGAGGTAAGTTTTCGGCGAGGTTTGAGAATTGGCATTGTGACTTCAACTGATCCTGGAGGGTAGTTGAGGTCTCTCCTCAAGTTAGGAGGGTATTGACCCAGTGGCCCACTGCCCTGTGAGCCAAACACGTGCATCCCAGGCTTCGATATCTTCATTGGAGTCAAAAAAGCTGTTTTGCTGGGTGACATTCGAGAGTCCATGGAACGCTGGAACGCCCCTGGGCTGGGTGCTCTTGGTAGATGATTTGCTATGGAGTTCGAATACGAAGACAGAGGCTGGCGTGACGACAAACTTGATGATGTCATGTAGGGAGACTGCCGATGCCACTGTTCCTGCCCGTGCCTCCCATCCATATCATCTCTACCAACTGAACTGTAGGAAGACATTTGAGATGGAGGGCCCTGGCGGTTGGGATAGGGATAGCCCAGGTCAGTTCTGGATGGCCACATGTTGGGGCCATCAGCAATGTGGTTAGGAGGTGGGCCCCCGCCCATCATGCTGTGCTGGCTCTGCCCTGAAGGGGCCATGCGGTCTCTGGGGTAGGGGTAGGGGAACTGTCCTTGGATAGGTCTGTGCTCAGAGTAACCGCCGAAGTGATTGTACATGTCCGAGTGCTGGTTTGGGTACTGCATGGGATAAATGTCACTCTCATGTCTCTTGGGTGGGGGTCCATACATACCATCCATGGGCCGCTTGTAGCCCTGCCGAAGCAGAGGTTTGAATAGTTAGAGGCAGTTTTTGCACGCATACAACACATAGCTTTGTCACCAAAAAAAATGATAGAAAAGAGCTCTACATTGTTCCGCAATAAAAGCACATCCTTATGTGTCTGTAGAAGTTCGATCAAGTTTTGTCAATGAATGCACCAGATGGAGGTGCCACACTGCTTTTCGCCATGGCTAAGTCAAAAAAAAGATTACCGGTAAATGAAAGACAAATATATGCCATGTTATCGCATTTAAAAGTAGCCTGTACATTTTCAGTCATATTGTGTACTTTTCTGTAGCTTTCATTTTCATTCAGAACATACATTTCAGCTAAAACTGCAGGTTTTAGTCTTTTCTCTGCTTGATATTCTCTGCAGTTTGTTTTCTTCTCTTGAGTTGAATTGAAATTATATCAGTTTCCAGTGATCAGTTTAGCTTCAAGAAATTATGTTTAATAATTTGTAATAACTTTTATACATAGTTGCTTTTTGTACGTCTTAGAAATACAATTATTGCAAATACCCTTAAACTTTCTATCTTAATGTTATTAGGAAAATTCTAATTTCCCAGGCTGGGGAAATCTCATTGCATAAAAAGCAATCTTATTTTCTCCCCTTCACCTTAATTTTATTAAAAGATATTGCCACCTGTTTTGTATTTCATTCATATTCACACTTTATAAATATCATTTTCATTCAGCCTTATGGGCAACACGATTAAGTCTTTTTGAATTTTATCATTACCCTTAGTAATCGCCATATTAATACTAATAAAACAGATGACAATAAAATTACTTGGAGCTACAGGAACACATGAATCCTGGAGGATTGTGATCTCTTATCTTATCAGGACAAGGTGAGGTATATGGCATATATTACCAAAATGATGTCAACTGAAAGAGCCATAGTTGTGCTGTTGAATGTTCTGGATAGACTGGGAAATGACTTTGCTTACCTTAAATTTTAAATTGCCCAACATGTTAACATGAATCTTTAATTTTAAAGGTTTTGAAGGAGTGGTCTTGCCATTCGTAGTGACAGAGGACTGACGACATACAGATTCTGTTACTCACCTGTTGCTGGGGAAACATCCCGGAGGGATGCATCCCATATGGCATGCTGGAATACTGCTGACTGTAGCCATCATGTCTGAAATAGAGCACAGGGGAATTGTAACTATCTACTGTAAAAGCCAGATATCTAATATGATAAAACTACAGTATATAGAGGCAATTAAAATAGTAATATATGAAGCTGTTTGACCAACTTTCAACAAGGTCCTTTAGTGGCACACACACACACACACACAAACACACACACACACACACGCATGCACGCATGCACGCACGCATGCACGCACGCATGCACACACTCACACACATGCATACTGACCTCTGCTGTGAAGGGTATCTGCTGGAAGAATACATGTTACCCTCACTATTTGGTCCCATGTGGTTCTGACTCCCAGGGGGACCCATATTCCCCTCCATTCCCATCACATGCTCTGGTCTGAAGTTCAAACAGTAATCACATCATCACGAGTCCTAATTAACTTTTACAATAAAAAAACTCACATATACATTGCGAAGTGCTTACCTCCTGTCATAGCTTGGCCCATATGGGTATTGTGACCGTTGGCTCATGCTCAGGGCTGTTGGGGGCCGTCCATATATGTCCTGTATACCACCACTGGGCATCTGGCTTGGTATGTAGGGGTCGGCTCCTGCCACTGAGAAGGAAGAAAGGGAAACAGATGAATTTCAGAATTTGTCATCTGTGAATAGCATCACATCTGAACAGAAATTCCATTAAGAATGTAAAACAGAGGTACCCAAAAGCTCCTCATGTTAAGGACGCTATCGTTCTTACAGCCATAACTCCAGCAGGTGGCAGCATTCCTCTATAAATATACGTCACTCTTCATGTTTTTACTTATTGTTCCCACATTGTAACTATAATGAAGCGGCTAACAACAATCAGCCATGTTATTTATTCACAAACACACGCCTTAGGCTTCAGAGGATCAAACATCCTTTCACAAACTTCTGTTTGTTCTGAAAGTATAGACTCCGCTATATGAGCTGGTCAGAACAGGTGCTTCACAGCAGGGTGGAAAGGGTGAAAGGTTGAAATAGAGGGGGTGATGAAAAGGATGAACAAAGTTAGGATGAGACGAATGCTAAGCTATAAGAACATCAGAGGGACTTGTGCTACAGCAAACAAAGATTTTTAATCTCCTTTCATATTTCCAGGACCAGAACATACACTTGTCCTTAGCAGACATGGATACGAGATGATGTATTAGATCAACACAAGAGACAGTAGTCTTGTGGAGTCACATAGAAAAGTAAAGTCACATGTTAACATATTTCAGAGATTCCACAAAATTAAATTGTTAGACATCTAAAGAAAATAACTGTTACTTTATTGGTTTGTGTCACAACAAAATAAGTTTACACCTCAAACAAAACTTGACCTTAAAATTCTACTAGGAATTAATGTTTGGGTGAGAGGTGCCACAGCATGTGCCTCACTCACTCTTCCTCATGCCAGCAAAAGGGTCCTTAGCATC
Source organism: Fistularia commersonii (assembly GCF_037954325.1). Taxonomy (NCBI): domain Eukaryota; kingdom Metazoa; phylum Chordata; class Actinopteri; order Syngnathiformes; family Fistulariidae; genus Fistularia; species Fistularia commersonii. Next base: position 12,264,321 of record NC_141284.1, on the reverse strand, counting down.
GTAGTGCATCCTCATCATCATGTCAGGCATCCCCAGTCCCTGCTGGTAAGGAGCTGAGGGTGGCAGGGAGGTAGCACGCTTCTGGAAAGCTGGGTCACTGACCTCTGAGAAGGGGTCCTGTACGCTCACACTACTCCTAGACAAGGCGGGGTGAGAGGGAGGGACATACAGGATGGAGAGAGCAGCTGTGAGCTAGATGACAGAGGAGGAAACTGTAAGACAATAATACTGATGCTCCTTTCTTCACTGTGAGCAAGCTGGATTTGGGTTCTGAAACTACCTTCATCAAAAGTACAGAAAAGCATATTCAAAACTTTACAAAATGATCTTGTGAATTTTGTAAGTAAAGCATTCACTGCATTATGATGTAATAACATATTATGAGAAAATGTAATTTCGGAGGCAAATACTAATTGTTCAGTCAAGCTCGCTTGGTGAAGTGATCATACACAATGTGATGGTCAGAGACATTAGAGGGTTTGGCAGTGAAAAACATCTGCTTGGGTAATATAATTGCCACAAAAGAATAATAACAAAAGTGAAATAACAACTTTGTGGAGAAGTATCGATGACTGCTTTCGTCTGTAGGTTTTTTTTTTTTCAAATCACGTTGAGGACAAGCAAGAAGGTCCCTGGTTCAGTTCCAAGTGGGGGCCTTTCTGTGTGAAGTTTGTGTGTTCTCCTTGTGCCTGTGTGGGTTTCCTCTGGGTTCTCTGGTTTCCTCTAACAGTCCATAATAATGCAGCAGGTTAATTTTTTAATGTATGTCCTGTATGTATTTGGTCCTGTAATCGACTGGTGACCATTCCAGCATGCATCCCTGCCTGGGATTGGCTCCAGCCACCTTAAACTCTGAGTGCCGGACGAGCTGTATAGAAACTTGAAGGAATGAATGAGTTTGGGATGAATCAGCCAAACTGAACTGAGATGTACCGAATGTCACAAATACAGGCAAAAAGAAGGGCGTCTATCTTAATTGTTATTATGGGAGAGATGGCAAATGGGCAAATTCACCAGAAGCTGTTATGTTCCTTAATGCTTTTAAGGCAAAGGCATCCATGTTGAATGAAGTCGACTGACAGTGTGAGTCCCACTGGTAACAGCTTGGCGATAGCAAAACTAAACAATTCTCCATAATAATAGGAGAAATATTACTGTAAGAGCAGTGAGGGATTTCAGCGCTGTACCTGTTGGGGGGCAGTAATGTAACCTGTCCCACAGGGGTAGTGGCGGGGGTAGGAGGTTTCAGATCCGTTGTTGTCTCCACTATAGAGCCAGAAGACTGGGGCGTCTGAGGACCTTGGAGGGAGCCACCTGAGTTAGCTGGAAGACAGAGCTGAATTAGTGTAGCAAGTTGATATTCAGATCTCTAGACCCCTTGAGTTCCAACATTGTTCCGATATGATCATGAAGCTGATGTGGACCTGCTATAGTTAGTTTGGGGGAGGGAGAAGGGAAAGAGGGCAGGAGGGAGGAGAGCCAAGATTTTTTCAAGTAAATTGTCCAATGAGGTGATCAGCTGATAATTTTAGGGTGTGCTATGAACCTGATCATACAGCCATGGGTTCATTTAGAGGACTGGGCTTGAGGGAAAATATTAGTGGATTTATGAGCATACTGGGAAAATAGTCTGAGCAAGTTTGCACCTCAGAAAACATTATCTTAAAATGAGTGCTGATTACAGCCTCTAAGGTAAAAAAAAAAACCTTTTCTCAGAATCAAACTGGGGTAAAAACTGGGTTAGTGTGCTGACTTCTTATGACACCACATTTCTGTGTGTTTCTCAGAGTGCGGAGCCGTGAGAGCCTGAAATACAACCCCCTCCCCCCAACCATTTGAAACCAAGGGATCCACATTCCCTGAAGCAGATTCAATGGTAATATGCGGACTGTTTTGTCTAAAAGACGATAAAGATAGAGAATGGGAGAATATGAAAGTATTCTAATGAGCATTTAGTGTAAGAGGACTTCCTCTGGAGCAGCTTCAGTGGCCTTTTCCTGCACTTTCCATTTCCAAAAGAAAAAGAAAAAGAAAGTCTTTAGCTTTAAGAATTCATGGTAATTTTGAATTATTCAACAATATCCCCTGCCTCTACACCATGAGAGGCAAAAATAAAGAATCAGAGGCAGACAGAGAGAAAGGAGGCAATAGATGAGTATCCAACAATGATGTGAGACGCACAGGTGAAGGAGAGGGCAAAAAATGTCACTATATGCTGGGATACCCCCTCCTTACACACACTTGCGTATGCATGCAAAATGCAAACAATGGAGAGTTCAGTCAGGGTTAAGCAGTCTTCTAAAGAAGGTGGGCAGATAGGGAGGCAGGGAGGGGTTGTGGCTGAGAGCATGAACTCAAGCTTCACATTTAGAGAGAGAAAAGAATGACAGAGGAAAAAACGTGTGTGTGTGTGTGTATGAAAAATGCTGCTGACTGATGTTTCATGTGTATGCAAGCAAGTGTATGTGTGTCAGCTGCTGACATAATTCCAGTGGGGTATCAAGTTTTAGGTCGGTGGAGGCAGGGAGGGGGGGGGGGGGGCGTAGAGTCAGCTAGCTAAACTAGTTTTGTGAATGAAAGGTGAAGATGAGGTCAAGTTTGTTTACATTCTACATTCCAGTCCTCATTAATCACTCCCCACACCACCACCTCCTGCACAGACACACTCCACCACACCAGCCCCACTGGCCTGCTGGACAAATTCCCTCAGTGACATCATTATGCCGTCAGTCTATTTATAGGCTGGCAGGGTGTTACTGAGACACTGTTTACTTTGAAACAGGCAATCAGAACCAAGGTATGAGAAGAAGGAAGGAGTGGATATTTAATCTGGCCTACGAGTGTGTGATCTTTACATGTGAGTCTTAATTGTTTTTAATCAGGATAGCTTGGAAACATGTCATGGTGTTTGATGATAAATCCTATGTCAACTGGAATCAAGCAAGTCACGTTGCCACCATTACATTCACTGTACAGTAAAAGCAATACATCTGCTGGCCTATAACTCAAAACACATAGCCATATTTTTTATCTTGACATTAACAAAAGTATCTATTTAAAAGAACTGGGCAATGACACACAACACATTTTGAAATTACGGTTGCTAGTAGACATCGAGGCATAGCATTTTGAGAGTGTTCGTCAGGAGAACAATAGAAGGAAGACATTTATTGTCACATTCAGTTATACATACAGCACAACATCAGTGAAATTCAACCACTCCATTTAACCTATCATGGATGAACCATGATCAGAAGGCAGTTCCTGAGCAGTGCCAGGAGTTCAGCGACTTGCCTAGAAACTCCTTAAAGGCTGGAAGGAGCATGGGAATCAAAACAGGAATGTTTGGTTCTAAGGATGACTGCTCTTACCCCCTCAGATATGTTGCTCCCCAAATGTGACACTGTGGGTTCGATTTTTGCAGTTTTGACCAGTATGTGGTCGGAGGGGCGGCGTGGTGCAGGCGGTAGATCAATTGTCTTTGGAACCAAACATTCCTGGGTCCTTTCCCAGCTCCTAGTGTGTCAAAGTGTTGTTGAGCAAGACACTGAACCCCTAACTGCTGCCTAACTGAATTTCCCCAAGAGGGATTGATAAAGGATAAATTATTATTATTATCATTATTATAAGTATTATTATTATTATCACATCATCAGCCATCAAACACTGTGCTCCCCAGTTAGTTGTTTGGAAACAAGGATAAAAGCAATTTCTAACCTGGATAGAGTAACAAATATGATTCATCTTTTTGAAGAGGACATACATTATTGATAATAGATTTAAGATAAGACATTTCCATGATTTTTGTCCCCCAAACCTTTTGATTTCTTTCTTTTCTTTCCCCCTTTATACTTCTTTTTTTCTGGATTGACCTGTAAACCCTGCAGTTTTGTTGCCTGAAAAACTCCTAATCCTGGCACAGCATTTTTATGAGAGAACGTAATGCTGGATCCTGTGCGATCTGGCAATGTAGCTGATATCAAATATATTGGAGAAATGTTAAGCTTGTTCTTTTTTTGCATCTATAAAGGCTGTTTCAAATGTCATACATTGATTGTACTAACTGTGCAGTGGTTCCATCAGAGGAGGAAAAATGTAGCTAGTTTACAACTGAAATGTTAGGTCCCTTGAATAAATGAGAAGATGTGTTATAGACCCGATACAATATCAATGTTTGTATAAATGCAAATTAGGGCAGATGCTCTTTTCCACCCACCAGCAAAAGCAATCTGCCGTGTCTTAGGCAGGTGAAGTGCTCCAACGCTCTATTTAAAAGCCAGGGTTACGTTTCTCATCTCCACTGCAAATTAGAGGCGCGACCTTATCGGTCCATATCGTGCCAGCTCTTTCTCTTCTCCTGATCTTTGTGTGGTAATTGTGCATAGAGAAATGTCAGGTGTGAACAGCTAACACAAACCCAAACTATCCCTTGTGTTATGGTTCTGTGTCGATAAAATATTACCCAACCTCAATCGCACTGTAATCAAATAAAGGAAAGTATCAGATTTGGGTGCTACCTGTGAATGCACAGTGGGTCAACTTCATTATGTGAAGAATTTTCTTATCAAAATAGTGCCAATGTTGACTCATCTCAAGGGTTTTAGGGTGTCTTCCTGTAAACATGTTGCCTAATTTGTTATTTTTGTTTTTGCATCACATTTACTTTTCATATTTTTTATTTTTGGCAATAGCTTTTCCTTTCCTTTAATTCAAATCAGTTCTGGGCACAATGTTACAATTCAAAGTTGACCGAAAGACACTAGAGGCATACAAGATGCATTAATTGGGATTTTTTTGGCAAACTTTTTATCTGAATAATTTGAAAAGGAAATTTTACATCTGTGTGCTAATGTTGACAAGTTCACATACACACATTGTGTGCAAAGCTTTCAGCACTGATTGCTTTTGGATTAACACTATTTTCTTTGTCCTTTTAATGAACTGCAAAACAAAACCCAACAATCTGAGGTAAGAGAACAGTATTCAAACTGTGACCTAGGTTGTTACCTAAACCTTTATAGGACAATGAAATAAGAAGCAAGCTAATTGACAAAACTATTGGTGCTATACAATGTAAATAAATTACTACAGTACCTTAATTCTTTCTTATGATGTAGACTGGCAACATCGACTATGACAACATTGCAAAACTGATATTTTGTTGTTGTTGTTGTGCCACATTGTCATAAATACATGAATGTTTCTCTGATTATTCCTCACACCTGTATCTTCATCAGCAACACCTGTTGTTTACCCGCTCGCAGATGCTGGGGAGCAGTGTGGTGAAAAAAAAAAATCCGATGAAGCGGTCTCTTATCAGTCCTTACCAGGTGAGGGAGGCTGGATCTTGACCTGCTTCCTGTTGTCCCCTCCAGCGATACTGCTGCTGCTGCTGCTGCTGTCTGCTGGTGGCTCTTCCCCCCTCTCCATTTTACACTCATAGGCAAACAGATACTGGATGTACTGCTTCTTCAGCGAGCTGGCAGAGCTGCTTGACGTACCCACATTCAGGGTGGAGGACAACTCGCGCCACTTCTTGTTCTTGTTTACCTGTGTGGATGGGAAGGTGGCAATTGATTGGCGATATATACACTGAGAGTAATGCAACTTTAGTGTTCAGAGTAATTTCTTGCACTAAAATAGATAGAAATACAACACAGTCAATGGTTAATGGTTATTGGTCTCAACTTATATAGTGCTTTCACACCTTCTGGTTTCAAGGTGCTTCACAGTAGAAAGGATTCATCCATTCATGCACACATTCACAAACCAATGTCGGCAGAGCTGCCAAGCCATTAGGAGCAACTTATGGCTCAGTGTCTTGTTGTTTGACCTGCACAAAAGAGGAGCCGGGCATTGAACTCCAAACCCGCTGAATGTGCCACAGCCATCCTAGTAGAATATCTCACGCACATTCATATGTGCACACTATATTGTGACACAGTCTTTTCCGCTGTTTTAAAATCATGATGAGCACCTCCTACTTTGCGATTTAGACAAAACACTTCACGGCTGTCCCTTCCGTGAGCTGCCACCTTACCGTGGTGGAGGGGGTTTGCGTGTCTCAGTGATCCTGGGGGCTATGTTGTTGGGGACTTTATACCCCTGGAAGGATCACCCAAGGTAAACAGGTCCCAGGTGAGGGACCAGACAAGGTTTGGTTTAGAAGACCTCCCATGAAGAAGAAAATCAACTGACCCAGTTTTCACTTATCCAGATCCGCCCTCCCCGGAGCCAGAGCACTGCGGCGGGCACCTGGTGGCCGGGTCTTTACTCATGGGGCTCGGTCGGGCACAGCCCGAAGGAACGACATGGGTCCCGCTTCCGCTGGTCTCACGACCCACAGGAAGGGTCAAGGGGGTTAGGTGCAGTGTGAGCCGGGCGGTAGCCAGAGCGGGGGACCTTGGTGGTCCGATCCTCGACTGCAGAAACTGGCTCTTGGAACATTGAATGTCACCTCTCTGGCAAACCCGAGCTGGTGTGCGAGGCTGAGAGATTCCAACTACATATAGTCAGACTTAGCTTGACACACAGCGTGGGGTCTTGCACCAGACCTCTCGAGAGGGGCTGGACTCTATTTTATTCTGGAGTTGCCCCTGCTGAGAGGCGCCAGGCAGGTGTGGGCATATTGATTGCCCTTTGTCTCGGTGCCTGCATGTTTGCGTTCAACCGGGTGGATGAGAGGGTAGCCTCCTTCAGGCATTAAGGTGTCCATATGTGCACTTGGCACCAACACACCTTATGGCACAGTTCTATGATCAACCTTGTGGTTGTATCGTCGGACTTGCGGCCACATGTCCTGGACACTCGGGTGAAGAGATGGGCAGAGCTGTCAGCTGATCACCACCTGGTGGTGAGCTTGCTCAGATGGTGGTGAAGGATGCTGGTCAGACCCGGCAGATCCAAACGGATGTGAGGGTCTGCTGGGAATATCTAGCACAGTCCCCTGTCAGAGGGAGTTTTGACCCCCATCTCCCGCAGAACTACAACCACATCCCGAGGGAGGCGGGGGACATTGAGTCCGAATGGAGTGCTTCCATTGTTGAGGTGGCAGAGTGGTGCTGCGGCCGTAAGGCGGTTGGTCCCTGTCGGAGTGACAACCTACAAACCTGCTTGTGGACTTCAGCGGTAAGGTATACTGGACTGGGTGGTGATCCCCCTTTTTAATAAGATGGATTGGAGGGTGTGCGCTAACTACAGGGTGATCACACTCCCCATCCTCCGGGAGTATGGAGAACCAAACCCTGTCATACGGCTGTTCGGTGTCAGGATCTCCTCTCGGCAGCTGAGAGGAGACAAGGCTGAGTCCAATTGAGAATCAGTGCCAGCTGAAGCAGCGGCCAGCTGCCGCTAATCACCGAGCTCCATAAAGAGCAGCGGCACGCCCCGCCCGGGGCCGGGGAATTCGTGAGGGATCGAGAAGGCTCGAGAGGGACTCAAGAAGAGGTCCCAGGGCTGGAGGATTGTGGAACCCTTCCTGTAACCCTTCCTGAGACCTTGCCTGAGACCCTGCCCTGGTGAGACCCTGCCCTGGTGAGACCCTGCCCTGGTGAGACCCTGCCCTGGTGAGACCCTGCCCTGGTGAGACCCTGCCCTGGTGAGACCCTGGCTGTGACCCTGCCTGTGAGACCTTCCTGAGACCTTGCCTGGGACCCTTCCTGTAACTCTGCCTGGGACCCTTCCTGTAACTCTGCCTGGGACCCTTCCTGTAACTCTGCCTGGGACCCTTCCTGTAACTCTGCCTGGGACCCTTCCTGTAACTCTGCCTGGGACCCTTCCTGTAACTCTGCCTGGGACCCTTCCTGTAACTCTGCCTGGGACCCTTCCTGTAACTCTGCCTGGGACCCTTCCTGTAACTCTGCCTGGGACCCTTCCTGTAACTCTGCCTGGGACCCTTCCTGTAACTCTGCCTGGGACCCTTCCTGTAACTCTGCCTGGGACCCTTCCTGTAACTCTGCCTGGGACCCTTCCTGTAGCTCTGCCTGGGACCCTTCCTGTAGCTCCGCCTGGGACCCTTCCTGTAGCTCCGCCTGGGACCCTTCCTGTAGCTCCGCCTGGGACCCTTCCTGTAGCTCCGCCTGGGACCCTTCCTGTAGCTCCGCCTGGGACCCTTCCTGTAGCTCCCCCTGGGACCCCTCTTGAAACTCTGCCTGGGACCCTTCCTGAGACCCTGCCCAGGGCTGGAGGATTGTGGGACCCTTCCTGTGACTTTGCCTGGGACCCTTCCTGTAACTCTGCCTTGGACCCTTCCTGTGACCCTGCCTGGTGAGACCCAGCCTTGTGCGACTCTATCTTGGGGCCGGGGAATAGCCAGAGACCCTGCCTGTGTGTGACCCTTGACCTTACCCTGCAGCTTGGCCAACCATGTCCCCCTCGTCTTGCCCTGCCTAAATAAAGAGTTCCGACCTGATTTCAGCCTTGGTGGTGTGGTTCCCTGCCCGAGTCCGCCCCCCGTCCCTTGACAGTTCGGTCCCTTTTATGATTGGTGTCCGAGGTTGGTCCACTTCGCCTGTTGTAAGTCGGACCCGTTTTCGGACAGTTGGACTCCGTCTGGGCTGCCCTCTAATTTCTAGGCGCAGCCAGGGTGTCGAGGGGATCCGGTTTGGTGGCCGCAGGATCAAGTCTCTACTTTTTGCAGATGATGTGGCTCTGTAGGCTTCATCACACCATGATCTTCAGCTTTCACTGGAATGGTTCGCAGCCAAATGTGAAGCAGCTGGGATGAGGATCACTACCTCCAAATCTGTGATCATGGTGCTCAACCGGAAATGAGTGGAACGCCCACTCCGGGTCGGGGAAGAGGTTCTGTCCCAAGTGGAGGAGTCCAAGTATCTTGAGGTCTTGTTCACAAGTGAGGTAAGGATGGAGCAGGAGATCATCAGGCGGATCGGTGCGGTGTCTGCAGCGATGCGAAGTCTGTACGGGAGCTGGGCTAAAAGGCGTAACTCAATTTACTGGTCTACGTTCTCACCTTCACCTAAGGTAACGAGCTTTGGGTAGTGACCGAAAGGACGAGGTTGCGGATACAAGTAGCCAAAATGAGTTTCCTCCGCAGGGTAGCTGGACTCTCCCTTGGAGGTAGGACGAGAAGTTTGGTCATCTGGGAGGAGCTTGGAGTAGAGCCGCTGCTCGACTGCTTAGAGAGGAACCAGATGAGGTGATGCGGGCATCTGGTCAGGATGCCTCTTGGGTGCCTCCCGGGGGGAGATATTTCGGGCATGTCCATCTGGGAGGAGACCACGGGGAAGACCCAAGACACATTGGAGAGACTATGGCTCCAGGCTGGCCTGGGAATGCCGCGGGGTCCCCCCAAGGAGCTGGACCATGTGGCTGGGCAGAGGGGGGTCTGGGCTTTGCTGCTACGGCTGCTGCCCCAGCGACCCAACTCCGGATTAGTGGGATAAGATGGACGGATGGATGGATGTACGGACTTCATGGTTGTAACAACACATTTACAGTCTGGTATATATAATTCTGCACCACTAAAGGGTATTTTGCTGAGAGAATACATCTATATGTTGTATTTGGTGTTTTATTGTAGACCTCTGTATTCTAATGACACAAAATCTTTAGAGCACAAAGAACTCACTTTAGCAAGGCTTTCGACTTGTACCCGTTTCAAGAAAGGCCTGTGAGCATAGCAATTCTATAAATGCGTCTCAAGTTTGATGTGAAAGAATATGATAACAATGGCATCCTACGTGCTTTAGACAAAAGGTCCTGAAGGACTGAATAGGCATTTATATAGACTTTCCTGCAGTTCAATCAGAGCGGGTACCAGCTGCCAAGTTTCTTAATCTCATGGAAAGCCTCAGAGCAGACTTGGGTAAATTTTGCCACCAATTGAGTTAGGGGCAATGAATTAAAATAAAGGTGTGTATCATATAGCTGTGATTTCAGGTAGTTGTCTGTAGAATTTGGAAATTGAAACAGGTTCTATTCATTATCTTGCCCTTCTAATTTCCATGCATAACAATATCATGACCATCAATTGGTTAATGTGATATGGGATCATCCATTCTTAAAGACATATATCAAATAGAAACCACAAAGGGATCTGAATGTAATGATGCTTATACGTTTTTCCATATAATCTTTTTCCAATATACTGTATATATTGTGACATTGTTAATGTAAGTTAGCGTTAGATAAAATATCTTTAAGATGAATTGATGCATTGTACTTACAGGACTGTCTCAGAAAATTAGAATATTGTGATAAAGTTCTTTATCTTCTGTAATGCAATTAAAAAAGCAAAATACTTTTTCATGATATTCTAATATTTTGAGATAGGATTTTTGAGTTTTAAGATGTAAGCCATAATCAGCAATATTAAAATAATAAAAGGCTTGCATTGTTTCAGTTGATTTGATATGAATCTAGAATGTATGACATTTTTGTTTTTGTAATTGTATTACAGAAGATAAAGTACTTCATCACAATATTCTAATTTTTTGAGACAGTCCTGTATGGTCATGGTGTGTGAGTACCCTAGCTGGAGAGTATCAAAACGGCGACACAGATGAGCACAGCGAGACCGGTTCACTGTGAATTCTGTGTGTGCTTTTCTGAGCTTTTGACTTTAACAAGATGAGAATAATAATAATAACAAAATAATAATAATTCTAATATCAATAATGATAGCGATTATCATTATTAGTATAATCTTCATTAATAGTATCAATTATGGTATCAATTTATCATTAATATTATTATAAAAGCATCAAGTGCATCAAGTTCCCAGTGCACTACCATTGCAAGGCCTCCTATTTCCCGGACAGCTGTGTAGAGCTTCCAGAGGTCCAGGGGTTTCTTGCCCACCAAGGGCAGCTGGGAAACGGGTGTCCCTCTCTCTTCCATGAAATTCAGGTAGCGCTCCACCCAGCTCCGCCTCTCTGGCTCCCCACCCAACTCATATAGCCGTGTGATTTGCTCTCCACTGAGCGAGGAAGAGTTTGGGTTAGCTTTCTGGCAAAAAAATTTTAGAAGAGCAGAAAAGGGTAAAAGACATAAACGACAAACTAGTTTTTTTTTTTTATAATAACATCTTATGTGTACACATTAAAATGATTGGATGTTTGGCGGTTATTGTGCAACAAAAATGAATGCATTTCTTAAACTAGTTTCAGGCTAACTTAAAGTGAAAAAAACTGCAACCGATCTGGCAGCGACTTTTCGGCAATGGTAATATCAGTTCTAATAACTCAGTTCTAACTGAGTTAGGCTTTTTGGAAAAAAAAAATAAACAAAAAAACATTTAAGGCACAGCTTGTTTCTCTGACTTTTAAGATCAGATTTGTTTAACTTAAAACAAATATTTTTAGTCACTGTTGCCATCTCGGAAAAATGCATCTGTGTGCCTATTCCAGAGTGTGCTACAGTACTTACTGGGCTGGAGGGGGCTTTTTGGGGCCAGGGGGGGCTGCTGATGCTGTCGCTATCATCTCCATGGTAGGACGACAAGCTGGCTGGGCTAGGGGAGAGAGGTGAGGGCACAGGCAGGGTACCCCCTGGTGTGGCTGGCTGGGACACACACTGCTGGGAGCCACTGTTTCTATTATTGTTGCTGTGGCCACCTTGTAGCTGAGAGAGAGAGATTAGATTGTCAGTAAAGGATGGGTCTTCTCAGCGTTACAGCTACAGCTAAGTGACACCAGCAACACTTCTCCCTGGAAAGCACAAGTAATATATACACACCCGTAATATATTTCAAATGTCTACATTTCATAGCCTTTAGATTTCATAATTGAATGCCCATCCAACAGATATAACCAATTTATAGAGTGCAATGAGGGCCTGTGTGCACCCATCCATTGTTTTTTTATGAGTCAAATCACTAAGTAGTCCTCAGAGAATGAATGTTTTGGAGGTGCAGTGATTTTTTTTCACCTGAGATATTTTAGTTGTTAAATACAATAGATCCATAGGACTAAAAATATCAGCACAAGGCAGAGTAGTTCATATGATCTTTGCTCTCGATTAAGTTAACAGGGAGAGAAGACTTAAGTGGGTTTTGGTGGTGAGGAAACGCCTTTAATCTGATAGGAATTCTGAGTTAAAGACGACATTTATCTGGGAAACATTTTACCTGAGATTTTTTTCCCTCTTTAAAGAGAGAAAAAATGAATCACCAACATTCAGTGCTTGGCATACACTTTTAGTGGAATGACATAAAAATGTCTGGCAAACAATAAAAAAGCGAATGGACACAACCTCTTAAGACTGTTGGCTGAATTTCACAAGAAATAAAAACAGAGAACCTGAAAAAAGATGGATTTGACCCATTTTCCATTAAACCGGTTATTTCTGTTTGTATCACATTGGTATCAGTATTGGATCAGGGCATCCCTATAAGCAATGAGAAAAAGTAGTTTATCTACCAATGGTATTTATGGTTGTGATTCCATAATTCAGGTAAAATCACCCTATGTTAGTTCACACCATGATTTGTGTGCGTGTAAATGTGTGTGTCTCACTCTAAAGTACATCAGTGTATGAGTGCTGAGATACATTAATCCTCTGGTGCATGTGCATGGAAGCTCAGGCGTGGAAGAAATTCTGAAAGAGGGAACAACAGCTTGACAAGTTCTTCTGGTCTGTGTGCAGAATTTTCATGTCAGCAAAACCTTATCTTTCTCAGCTCTCTCTCACCCTATTTCTTGGTTTGGCTGTATCTCTCCCTCTCTCTCTCTCTTTCGGCATCCTTCTCTCTTCCCCTCACTTCTATCTCGGTAGACAGATCATCTCTTTTGGGAACACTGGGGGTCTTTCTGGCTGCTCTGACTGCCTTAAATAATTCAAAGGGCCTTCTCCCATAATCAGCAAAAGAAAAGACAGGGATTTGGAGGGAAAAAGACATGTAGTAGATGTGATGTGATGAGTGTGTGTATGTGTGTGTGTGTGTGTGTGTGTGTGTGTGTGTGTATGTTGAGCAAAAGCAAGGAGGGGGCAAAGAGCAGAATTTTGTTGTTGCTGAGCTGAGCCAAACAGACCTGCAATTGCAGGCCAAAATGACAAGTCAGCATTGTGTATTGGGAGGTGTTTGGGATTGTGAGTGAGTGTGTGTCTATAAAGGTAGTTCTGAAAGAGTTGTGTTTTTGTGACGGATGGATGGTGTAATTGTGTGTTTTTGTGATGGGAAAGCCAAATGTGTGGCTTTTTGTCCCTGCCCACTGGTGTGTGTTTATGTGCTCTTGTTGGTGTTTTGTGATCGGTTGTATGTGTGTCCTGCAGATGCAGAGTGTTCACTTTCTCTCCACGACTATTTTTTGTAGGAGCTGCCAAAAACATCAGCAAGTGCTGGGGGCAAAAACAAAGTGATGAAAACATTAGGAATGGTAAATGTTAAACAAATCATTAAATATGGCGAGAAAACAACTGAGAAACAGCGCACTGTGCTGAGGCAGCAGATGCTGATCAAAATTGGTTTGGTTCATTAGGGTAGTGTGAAGAAAAAACAAAAAGAGAGCAAAAATATGAAACAAGCGCAAAAGGCGTGTGAAAAGAAAGATGAGACAAAGATGGAGGTCGAAGAGCTACCTTTGGTTTGTTCGGCTCATTGGCAGGGCTGTTGTCATCTTTTACATCTGTTTTCTGTTTCCCATCTGGGCTCATCAACCCGTCTCCTGACACTCCTGTGGCTCCTTCACAGAGAGGAAGAAAACATTTGATGAAAAATAATTGTGAAGATATTCTCACTGAATCCCATCATAATGCTTTAAAATAAGTAATTTGGGGCAGATGACCTTTATTCTCTTTGCTTTAATTGGTATCTCTTTTTAGCGATATACTTCACCTAAGGGGCGAATGGACAAGTAAGGTGCAGCTGTCTGTTCAGAGCATCATAAAATGTTAAAAGTGAATGGTGCTTTTGTGCTGACCAAACCCTACATAATAATAGAATGCAATCCTGCATCATAAATATTTACTCCTGTTGTCATTCACCTACTTGTCACTCACACTCTCTCTGCTCCGCACAAGAGTGAACATGACAGAAATAAAGGAATGTTCACGGATGGATTTCCCAACCAATTTAAAAAAGTTGCACGTCTGGACACTTTTAGGCCTTACACGTCCAACTGTACGCTCACGTACATTACGTGAAAAATAACTATTGGTGCCACCCATTCTCTTATCTGTCATGGTCACCATTGAGAAAAGAGGTCACCTAAATAAAAATCATTTTAAAATAATGGGGCTTTCAAACATATAAAGTTGACAGAGATATGAATGTCCATGAGCGTGACAATATGATAACGTACAAGGGGGTTGACGGAGTAGTACTGACAAATCAATCACTTTTCAAACACATCAGCAATATATGTCTCCATGTCTCACAATTACCAACTCCTTTTGACTAAATATTCTTTACCAAATTACAGTTTTCACACAAAATCAAAATATTGTCCTTTTAAGTATGTGTCAGAACGTGTTATACACATGTTATTTTTCATGGGGTGATACTATATTTATCCAATCAGCAACTGATGGGAACATTAACAGATGCTTGAAAAGCAAAAAGCAAGAAAACCCAAAATATAAAAAGAGGGCTGATACAGAATTTGAATACAATTGCATCCTAAGTGTAGAAATAAAAGCCATTTGTTAGAACCAGTCATAATCATAATCGTGATTCACTATATTTATTTAGCACGACAGATAGCTTCGTGATAAAGCATAAAATATGCTTACTTTTTGAATGAAGAAACTTTTTTTTTTTAAATACGGGCTTCATGAGACAACCAGTGAGGCAACAAGACAGGTAATGATTCAAGAGATGTTTGCTGACATGAAGATGTTTCTGTTTTCACCCATTTATATATTGAAGATCTTCCGGACTACTTTAGACAGCACCAGCTGTCTATTTCTTCTCAACCGAGGGTTGGGGTCCTTGGATACAAGTCTCCACTCTTTATTTTCCTGTGTGTGCTGCTGCACAGTGGGAAAACTAATGGCTTTTTATGATGCCCAGGGGCAAAGCACCCGAGTCTTAAGAAACCTTGATGCTCCAATTCATTTGACACTTTCCAAATGTCACACATCCTGATTTTATAGTGCCTTTCATTTGAGAGCCACAGCGCTCAATGAGCTTCCTTTGGCAACAATGTAGCAAGGTGAAGGGTTGAACGAGAAAGGGTTGCACTGCATTAATCTTTGCTCACTGAACGGCTGGTTCTATAGGAAAACTAGCAACATAATGGAAATCAGAAGCACTGAAGAGAGCAGACTTGATGTCTTTGTCTTTTATTCCATTTTTTTCTCTTGTTTCATTTAGCCAATGACTTTTCTTCTTTATTTCCCTTACTGAGAATGGACACAGACCTGAGATGTTTTTTTTTTTTTTTTTTACGTTGTCAACTTAAACACATAGGGTTGGTCTTTATTGGCTCAGTAATTGGCTTGCCAGTACTTGACATTCATCCAGAGGGTTGTTTTGAGGAACAGACTGTTTTGGAATTTACTAGCTTGCGTTGTATAAAAGATAAGTCTGTAGAGCAGATGGGCTAATAACCTGTGTAGGTAGACAGTGGGCTGCAGGGGTCTGAAAGCTTATTTATGATGGGAAATCAAGATAATATACACTGTAAGTTCTCTGTTGTTTAAATACTGACATTTGTATTGCAGGTGTCTGCACCTGCCCTCCCTGTATGACTTTTAAAAATAACTCACACCTTAAGGATACATAAATAACATTAGCCTCAGTGGGCCAGTGGGCATTAAGCTCATTTACCTGAGGGGAGCATGTTGAAGGTTGGACCTTGTGTATTACTGATGGCTGGGCCAGTGTTGCCTGCTGTTTGGCTGAATGGGTTTGTGGTCATGGTGCTTGCCTGGCCGATGCCGGGGCCTTGATAACTGCCCTGCCTACCACAGAAAAGAGGAGAGGAAACCAAATTTAGAACGTAATAGCAGGCTGTGGAGAGAGATAAGTAGATAACAGTGAAAGCTGTGGCATAGCAGATGTTACTAAATTGTAGAGAGATGGTATTTGGCAGTTTGTATTGCTCTTGTCCTTGATCCTTGTAGTGAGAACCAAGCAGCATGTACTTTATCACAATACAGAACACAGCACACAAAATATCACTGATCAAACACATCTCTTCCACAAGTGTGAAGAGGAGCATGTAGGATCTGAAAAGGAAAACTCATCAATGTTCCCTTATCATCTTCTCTACAAATCCACCTTCTGCCTCCCTCTCCCACAAGTCCTAATTTAACTAATTAAGGTGTGCTTTTGGAAGGGATCATGTTATTTGTTTCCATGGCAATGGCAAAAATCAATCCTGCTCAATCTCTCTTCTTCAGCCTCCCTTGTCTCTCTCAGGCGGCTCGTCAAGTGGCGAAGCAAGTAAGATCAGAGGGGTTTATCTGCAACCTGCTGAATGTTAGTCCTCTCTGAGTATACGTGAGTGTGTGCATATGTGTGATTGAAGGCAGCATCAATCATTGCTTGCTAGGCAAGACAGAGCTCTGACATGGAGGCTGAAAGGGAACACCATGTTTGGAACAATTTGGTCTATCTCCTGCTGAGACAAGATTATCTCCTGGACAACCACAAAACAGACAGGCAGAGATATAACAGAGATGTGAGGGGAAGAAAGAAAATGGCTAAAATGCTGAAAACAGGAAGAAAAAACATAGTGGGGAGCAGCGAATATATATGATGAAATACAATTAGAAATGAGAAGACATTGACATTGAAGGACAACGAGGGGCGGCGACTGACCAAAAAGAGCACCGCTTGGTCCGACTGCTGTGCTTCTTTTTTTTATTTTTTGTTTGTTTTTTTTAGCTGACAAAAAAGAAAAAATGCAATCCGGATTTGTGTCTTTCAAACTCCTAACTGGCATCTTTCTCTCTTTCACACACTCACACAGTGTAATACCTCATGTTAGAACCGATACACATAGCCTAAGAGGAGGGATTGGCTTGGTAAACCTTCCCATAATCTCATCTCACAGATGTAATTAGTCATAGAGCATGGCTGATGATACATATGTAATCCCTCTATGGGGGCCGGGGTGCACAGGGGAGCTCCATGGCGAAGAAACAAACGCTCACAAAATCCATGCCTATCTGGCTCGATTTCTCTACAATATAGGGAAAAATAGACCCCCTTTGTCGGCTACCTACGTGTTCCTTAAAAAACTCACTGGAGACATGGAAACCCAATTGCCTTTTGATCAGTGCACCTCTCCTTGCAAACTTCCACAATAGACTGGGCTGATAAGATGATAGGGATCTAGAAGTTTAGCAATGTGAACTGGCCTCATAAATCTATATTGTAAAATGCCTTTCACCAACTTTTGGGAATATAAATACATGGTCTTGTGTGTGAATGGTGAAATATCCCAATCACCAGGAGCAACAACAACAACAGTGGTTGGAGGCTTTCAATGGTAGTGCTCTCCCATTATGACTAATTCATGCCATAAAAAAGCCCATTAGAAAGCACTTGATGGAGGCACTGCACAGCCTTTAATCACACTTAATATATGCATGTGCTGCTATTGGGGCGGGGGATGCGCACTCACACACACACACACACACACACACACACACACACGCACACACGCATACCATATTCATCTTGCTCTAAGGCACCTTTGTGCCGTGGAAAAAAAAGGCATCCTGTTGTGAGAGAAAAAGTGAGTGAGGCAAGAAAGTGAATGCAGCAGCATTGGGAGAAAAGAGATGGATGTAGGGATGGAAATATAGGGAAGAGAAATAAGAGTTATAGGTGAGAGAGAAGTAGAGAAGGTTATTTAGGCAAGAAGTCCGACTAATGTGTGTATGAGTCCCTGGCCGATCAATGGCGGTGCTCTTTCAGCTCTGAGCCAAAAGCTGCTGGTAATCTTTGTTCCATGAGACTGAACTTGGGGAACACACACAGACACAAACACACACACACATGCGCACATATAATAGAAAATAAATGAATAAATTATAAACCCCACAATGAAGCACAAAAACATTTAACTTAATTGAGCAGAATATTTGTTCTGCCCGTCTGGATACACCATAATGACAGCAGAGCATGATATAAAACGCACTACAAGTTGAGTTCTCACACAAAGAGTAAAAATTTAAACTGATTTAAAATGCATTGGTGGGTAGGCATATTCAGCCACCGACAAATATAATTTAGTACTTTTTCAATTAATGCCATCCCACTGTTGAGTTTCCATTCCTTTGAAGGCCAGTCATTTTCTTTGACTTGGAAAGACACCCTAACCTACAACAAACATAGCCTTAAAATGAGCCTCCACAACCCAAAAAACATTAAATGACTGAAGACACTGAGCGGATTTGCCACCACAAATGGAGGCCAATCACATTGTGACATATGGAGATCTATGTTCCTACAACATGCACAATTCTAGTGCAAACAAATGATTACATCTGTTGATTTTCAGCCTACACTTATGAGGGGCATTGGAGATGGCCGAGACGACACAGGAGACAGTGTGTGCGCATCTGATGCGTGCGTGTCACTGTGTGTCTGAACATGCATTGTGCTCATGCGTGGGGTGGGTGCTGTTGCCAAGGGGAAAGCCGTGGTTATGAGGTGCCAGCCAAACAGCTGACACTAGCAGCGGCAGAACCTTTGTCCTTCATTCATGGTGACAGGCTGCGCTGATGCCTCCCAGCGCTGCTAACTGGACAAGACAGCCAAGCTGGGACTGTCTGTGATAGCCGAGCATCCCTTCCCCATCGATCCCACCGCTTTGTGTGTACGTGTGTATGTATGTGAGTGTGTAAGTGTGTGTTTGCATTTAATAGCGTACAGAGGAAAGTAAGGGGGGGGAAAAAGCCAACGAGAGGTAGCTGGATGGAAGGATGGAGTCGATCGACTGGAGGCCATGAATTATATATGGACCCAATCTGTTCTCAGGGCAGCTTGGGCTCATAGCTCCTCAAACTCCTCACTTACTGACTCAGAAAAAACACGTGCACACACAAACGCGCGCACACACACAGGAGAGGAGGTTGGCAGAATAAACTCCCCACAAAAAAATAAAAGGACAGCTTTTAGCATATTAAATCCACAAAAAAGCTACTCTTCGCTTTGTCCTCATCTGCTTCCCAAACATCAAACAGCTCAAGATGGATGGAGAGGAAGTCATTTATTTTGCCCATGTACATGTACTGAGAGCAGAACACGGTGCAGCTCTGCCAAGACTGTAAGCGACAAAGCGCCACAGGCAGCATCCCCCGTTCTTGACATTCAAGCACTGCTCTTATTTATTTAGCAAATTTACTTACTAAGGAGGTCAGAAATGAATTATTTGGCAAGGATTTGCCTGGGAGCACTCCTCTCCCTTCTTCTTCCCTCTTCCAACATTTTTCTCTCTTCAATTTCCCTTTGATTTACAGCTTTTTTTTCTGAGCTTTGCCCTTCTTCTACTAAGTGCTTAGTTTTTCTACAGAGCCCGTTCATATAGCTCCAGGAACTTTTTGGAGAGTGTCGCCGGCAGCGCTGGGAAGTCATTTTAAAAGCCAATTCTGTCCTCAGAAGCTTTTGCCAAGAAAAGCTTATACCTTTTAATACTTTCTGTTCTCCTCTCTGTTCCAAAATTCTCCAACATCAATCCACAGCCTATAAAAATCTTCTGCCATACCTTCCTTCCAATCATACGTGTACCTCCTCCACATTGACAGACTTGACACAATCCGTGTTATTTGAACAACTCTGAATTTTTATGCTGCTATTCAACTAACAGCATCAACTTTTTGTGAAACTGATTTGCCAAAATGAGTTTTTAATTGACCAACGTATTTTCTCCTTTAAACTGTGAATCAATGCATGAAGAATTGACAGTGGCATTTCAATATGTGTGTTGCGTGAAGCAAGGAACCACAAACGTTTTTCCCCCTTGAATAAAAAAAATCATTAGCAAGATGTCAGAAAAAGTGACAACACTATTATTTGGAAAACATTTATGTTCAAGTCTCTGGATGCTCTCTCTACAGCAATGCTTCTTGCAGAGGCTGATCTGAAAAAAATTGTTTTTGTGTCTGATTACATGCTGCCTGTGCCGACAAACTCCTAGAGGGCTCGGGGAAAGACACAAAAAACCCAAAACAACAACAAAACACACATATACGCACACACACACACACACTCTCACACCACACTGTATGAAGATTTAATCAATCATAACCTTTGCTGACATCTATGGGATACCACATTTTGTCCTCTGCCGTTCATCTGACAGTCTTTTCAGTCGGCACAATAAAGCCGCCTTGTTTCTGGTAGAGTGTGTTTAAATCAGAAAAGACGGAGATGAGGGTAGAGAGATGAAAACTTGAGATGCAACAAAGGCTCACATTGCAAAAAAGAGCAAAAGGCAGACCTAGCTGCTAACTATTCCTTATAGTGAAGGGAGCGGGTGTGTGGCTGTGCCAGTTCACTTCAGGTTGATGCACCAAAGGGGGGAATAGACACGCGATAGACTAACAGGTTGTTTCTCAGACAGAAAGGAACTGGGTCTGAATGTTTGAGAATGTTGCGTTGAGATCTGGAGAATGAACCGGGTACTGGAGTCTTTAACTGCAGGTTTTCGGAGGCCAATTTTCTCCTGATCTCTCTCAGATGTTCTAAAGTGGGATCTGAGGAAGGAAAACATAACAAGGCTGAGCTGGAGACAGCCAAAAACAAATAGCAAATTGGAAGGAAGAAAGACAGAGATAAAACAGTCTGGGTAGATAAAAGAAGTAAACAGAGAGGGAGAGGGCAATACAGTTGGGGGACTAGGTATAAAAAAAAGAATTAAAAAAAGAGTAGAACAGGTGGGAGGAGAGAAAATGCAGGCAGACAGAGACTAGTGTATGAGAAGGATTGAGTGACAGCGGGCAATAAGGAGAGTGATGGTGAGCGAAGAGACAAAGATTGAAACCAAAAAGTCTGTTGGAAACCTATTCGCTGCGAAAATGTATGATTTAATTTAAAAAACATTCAACACCCTGAAAGAGACAGAAATGTGGAAATTCAAACTATGATAACACTGATCTTGACAGGAATAAATAATCACATTTTTATATCAGAGAGTTTAATCTTTTGTTGTTCTGAACAGCTGCCTCTGTTCAGTTTTTTTTTCTGTGTGGCTGAACGGATGCTCTGGGTAACTGGTAATTGGAAAGTTAGCGTGGACAATAACAAGCACCCCCCTCGATGAACAGAGGAGACTTTAAACACAACATTATAATGAACAGATTGACTGTGTGATCAGTGAGAAGCACAATGACAAGACCAAATTAATGAATGTCAAAATTGGAGGGAAAACCCTGGGTAGACTTTGATGGCTAGCATTGAATTATATGGGTTGTTGTAAAGAAGGGGATAGAAACATTATGATCCAAACACATTTTGGGCAGATGGGAAAAAGGTGAGTGTCTTCTGTAGATACAAAACACCTCTGTCTGTCTGGGTGAATGTGAGGAGAGACTGATACAGTCTGATTGGTCCCAGCGGTGGCGATCATGTCTTGCCACTTTTCATTGACAGCTTGGTTGTCTCTTAATGGCTCAGCCAGCAATACGTATGTCTCTGTGCCCCTTGATTCGACAATGAGGAAGAGCTTTAGTTGTTTCCGATGTTAGCCAGAGTGATGACGATGACTATGATGATTAGGATGATGTTAATTAGGATGGTGACAATCTTGTGTGACAATATCTTACACACAAAACTTGCAAGTGGAATAGCCAGAAAGGAAAAATGTAATAGGCCCTGAGTGAAAATAATCACGGATTCAATGGCGGAGGCATGGCCAAAATAGTCAAATAGATTTACAGAGGAATTAATGCACCAATCTCATTGTAATTGTCACTCAGAACTACAATCTAGTGTATGATCAAGTAAGGAGGGCACAATCTTAATGCCACCCAGCTAATTCACATGACCTACACATTTACAGTATAAATGCTGACATGCATCTTCTGGTGGCACTGGGCCGACCTATTGTGGCGTTAATGTGTGTGTATGTGGGGGGGCCAGGATAGGTAGATGGTAAGGTCTAGGTAGAGATGAAGGCAGTGTGAAGGTAGAGCCACTGGCCTGTAGTGGGTTGCAGTGAGTTCCTCATGATGACCTCTGACCAGGAGGTCGTCTGCAGACAGACAACAGCAAACACCCCCAACAAAACAGTAACCTCATCCAAAATATTCTCAATTACTTCAAGTCTTCAGGCAGATTCATACATAGAATAAACATTAATCTGCCACTCTAGTCTGCAAAATTCTGGCAAGCCTGCCCTACTCCCATGATGCCATGATGCATTGTTAGGAAAAACACCTTTATGAAGAAGCGCTGAAATCCACCCTTCCTCTCTGAAGACCAACTATGTTTTCACAAGTTCCCTCAACAAGGATTACCAGAAGTTCACTGCCCACGCAATCTAATACCAGCCCAAATCCACAGCACTACAACAGTTATAAATACACACGATATGGGCAAAAGTATTTGCTCACCTGCCTTGACTCGCATATGAACTTATGTGACATCCCATTCTGAATCCATTGGGTTCAATATGACATTGGTCCACCCTTTGCAGCTTTAAACAGCTTCAACTCTTCTGGGAAGGCTGTCCACAAGGTTTGGGAGAGTGTTTATGGGAATTTTTGACCATTCTTCCAGAAGCTCATTTGTGAGATTATACACTGATGTGTATAATCTGGCCTGGTTCTCAGTCTCCGCTCTGATTCATCCCAAAGGTGTTCTATCGGGTTGAGGTCAGGACTCTGTGCAGGCCAGTCAAGTTCATCCACACCAGACTCTCATCCATGTCTTTTATGGACTTTGCTTTGTGCACTGGTGCACAGTCATGTTGGAAAAGGAAGGGGCCAGCTCCAAACTGTTCCCACAAAGTTGGAAGCATGGAATTGTCCAAAATGTCTTGGTATGCTGACGCTTTCAGAGTTCATCTCACTGGAACTAAGGGGCCCAGCCCAGTTACTGAAAAACCACTCCACACCATAATCCCCCTCCACCAAACTTCACACTCTTCACAACAGAGTCATTCAAGTACCATTCTCCTGGCAACCGCCAAACCCAGACTTGTCCATTAGCTTGCCATATTGGGGAGTGTGATTCGTCACCCCAGAGAATGTGTTGCCACTACTCTGGAGTTCAGTGGCGGCATGCTTTACATCACTGCATCCAACACTTTGCATTGCACTTGGTGATGTGTGGCTTGAATGCAGCTGCTCAGCTATGGAAACCCATTCTATGAGGCTTTCTGGGCACTGTTCTTGAGCTAGTCTGAAGGCCACATGAAGCTTGGCCCAACACTTCATGGATGAGTTGCTGTCATTTCCAAACACTTCCATGTTGTTATAATACAGCTAACAGTGGAATATTTAGGATCGAAGAAATTTCACGACTGGATTAGTTGCACAGGTGGCATCCTATCACAGTTGCTGGAATTCATTGAGCTCCTGAGAGTGACTTATTCTTTCACAAATGTTTGAAAAAACAGTCTGCATGCCTAGGTGCTAGTTTTATACATACACCTGTGGCCATGGAAGTGATTGGAACACCTTATTCTGATTATTTGGATGGCTGAGTGAATACTTTTGGCCATATAGTGTATATAATATTCAATACCTCATATAATGTTATGCCTCAATTTGCTTTGTGTTGGTGTTAAGGTGCTTGGTGACAAAAACGTATCTTATGTTTTCATTTACAACCATGATTTACTTTTTAAAAATGTTATTTAAACAATACAGGCTGCTCAGAAGCAAATATCTCTCTTTCTGCAACAAATGGCACTCGGTAGACAGCGAAAGCTATTGAGTTATCAGGCCTTTTTGAAATATATGAATATAGGGAAAATTGCACAAATGGTTCATAGATGACATCTTGCTAATGTGTCTGAAAAGACCCTTGGAAAAAGGAATGCAGATCTGGATCTCCAGTTTACCAAGACACTGGACCACAGATGACCCTGCAGTCAGGCAATACACATCAGTGTCAAAACATGAAAAAAATGATCTGAGTTTACCACTAATGCCTAGAAAGGGGTATACCATCAGAGTCCCGCATCTGGGTCGAATACTATTCTTTTACAAACATGCAGGCCCAAGAATACACATATATTTCAGATGCCGTACAAAACCAACAAGGAAGTACATTGAGTCAAGTGTTATGTTA
Organism: Fistularia commersonii; assembly: GCF_037954325.1. Lineage (NCBI taxonomy): Eukaryota > Metazoa > Chordata > Actinopteri > Syngnathiformes > Fistulariidae > Fistularia > Fistularia commersonii. The sequence goes on along the minus strand of NC_141284.1, from coordinate 12,240,167 downwards.
GTACCTGTTGTGTGTTGAGTTGGCAGAGGTGGCTACTGCGGTGTCTTGCACTTTGCGGTTAGAAGTGCCCAAAGAAGGAGGACCCATCCCTGGTCCAGCTGGCTGAGGCATATTGGGTGAGTTGGGGGCTATGGTTGTGTAAACCCTGTTGTGGTTTCCAGGTACATGGTTGCGTCCTGTGGGTATGGGCTGGCTGGGCCCCTGGCCATGCATCGGGCCACTAGCGTTCATGGCCTGACTGTTGGTCATGCCGGGCCGAGGGCCGCTGTAGTTGCTATTGGCAGTCACGCTGTAGTTGGAGACCCGAGGGTAGTTCCCTGAGAAAAGACGGGTGAGTGTAAGCTCACAGATCACCACTAATCATTGAAGTTTTGAACAGACTCAAATATTATTCAAATGTTGACTTTCCAGAAAAAAGCATATTGGCAAAAAATGGCAGCACGGTAACACCAGTTCCTGATGGGTATGATGAATTACTTAATTCGACAGAAACAGACTGTCTAAAAAAAAATTACCAGCAGGCATACTTCCAGCTGCTGTTGTGGCAGATAGAGCCTTTACATCAGCCAAAATATTATTGCCTAGACTGGAAAGGGATGAAATATGTACAACCTCTATAACCCCCATTGAATGCCAGAGAATGTGTACAGGGTGTGGTCTGAGAACATTTTTCACAGCTGCAGGTTGCTAGATGGCTCTGGGAATTACAAAGCTTAAGGCTGACTTTGTGAAACACTTGAGAGGAGCTTTAATCTGCAGTAAATGCTTTCTTGCTGCCCTGAAGTGCCACATGCCTGCAATGCCAGAGGCTTTCCTAAGGCACACTTAAACCCTTCCATTCTGGCTCTAAAAGCTCAGCTCCACTCCAGCACCAGCTGCAATAAGAGCAGACAGAAAATCACCAGGCTGTCAAAGATGACATGGACATACTGCCAGACACACGGAAACACACCTCGTGTACACATAAGTGTAATTCATGGCCGGCCAGCCAGCCACTCACTCACTCACTCACTCACACACGCACGCACGCACGCACACACACACACACACACACACACACACACACACACACACACACACACACACACACACACACACACACACACACACACACACACACACACACACACACACACACACACACACACACACACACACAGATCATCACATTGTATTCACTCCACAGGCACTGGGCCTTTTTCACCGTGATACTCTCCTCCCTGGGACAAATCCCCAACAAAAAAGAAAAGGAAAATGTGGCATCCTCTATTGTAAAGTGGGGTATTTATTTTGATTTGATTAATGGTGCTTTAGATGGGCCTCACTGCTTAATCCTCTGAGAATATGTCTGGAAAAGGGGATCAATTCCTTTAAAAACCTGAAGGCTTTTCTCCCTATTTGAATGAAGGAAAGTTGAATGACAATATTCTGCAAAAGGGAGAAGAAACACTCCAGAAGTGGCAATAGCTTCTTAGTGTCCTCGAGCTACTTCAGTGAAGAAGCTTTCCACATGACATAAGCCTGCAAGTCCAACAAGGGGGAGACAGTGTGAGGAATCAGAGGAGAGGCAGACAGACAACGAAAATCTTCTGGTCTCCCAACTACCAAGATAGGATTTATCAGAATGAGAATAAAGGGTTTGCCTTAAAATTTCACATGAACGTCAACAGCTCTCTCTGAATTGTATGGAAATTGTGAGTGTCGGAAATGGTAAAAGAGCAAATGGTAAAAGAGCAGCATTTCTGGCACGGTCTTGCTGTGAGATTGATCAGAACATGGCAGAGACAAGTCATGGGTTTTAAAGTTACAATGGGGAAGCATTCCGAAAGAATATACCGTTTGTTGCAAAGTAACACATATATAGTCAACATTAAATGAATATGTGTCTGTATTCACATGCTTGTAGGAGACAATTGATAACCTGAACCTCATAGCAGGAAAAAAACATCTTGTTTGGTCGACAACATTGGAAAATCCTATGAAAGGTGCCTTGCGTCGTCCTTTCCGTCTTTGGAAAGCGGTCGAGCCCTGCGTCATGGCCGCTTGCCAAACATTTTCAATATGCTGGGTGGACAAGTTGTGTTTTTTGGCTCCTGTGATCCAGTGAGGTTCCAGGACACATCCCATCGTATTGTTTATCTCACAGAGTCCCAATTGGACTATCTGCGTTTTTGGATGGGCCTCTGAAAGCAAGTCAGTGTCTGGGTTTCTGTGAGTTTTTGAGGTGACATGCAAACCTAAATCTCAAAAGTCTTAAGCAGAATAAAGACATTTTTTTGAATAAATCACATTGCCATGCCACACTGTGTAAACGTACCAGTCTTGATGTCCTACCATTCAAATTGTGCTGGTTGCGGACTATTTGCCAGGCCTGACAACAGACAGCACAGCAGTGGGACTGGGTTTATGCTAAGCGTGGCTATGAGTCTTGCTCTTTCCTGACAAGAGTGATTCACTTCGGACAGGACTGGTGCAGGGCAAGAGCCCTTCTTCAAGGACAGACACTGCAGTAACTCAGTTTCTCTAATAATAAGTTTAACCCCCAAATTCCCAAGACCCACTGCTGTCTCAGAGTTCGTAAGTGCCACTATGGTGGATGGGAGAGTTGGATAGCTTCAGAGAGTAAAACAACAACATAAAAACAGGAAAAGATACAAAAAGGTAAAAAGCCCACCTATCGATTTCTAATATTGATCATGAGAGCAGGAGGAGAGAAGACTGTTTGCCTGAGGGACATTTTGCACAGAGGATGTCGAGCACACTTTGATGATACGATTTGTATTGAAAATAAATGTGGCAATGCTAAAAATGTATCATGTGGATTCAGGTCCAAAATGCCAATACAATATATATAACTGGAGAAATAAGCAGTTTCTCATCTTTGGACCTGGAAAAAACAAATAAACCTTGAGAAACCCTTTTGTAAAACAGCATTTTTTTTATATTTTCAACATGCTATTTACATATACATCAGTACAACTTTGTATGTCTCATTTGATAACAAAAAAAGACTTTTGTTAACACTGCCCTTTAAAATCTTTTTATAAAAGTGTCTTCCTTTTAGTTTAATTGTATACCCTCCAGAAATATAAGATAACCAAAATCGAAGGCATCTTCTCTGAAAATCTGACCAAATATGAATTTGATTGGTTTTCAAGGTCAGAACGGCAACAAAAATTGTGGGATTAAAAAAAAGAAAATCTGTGAAATGCGACTATATAGTTCTTTTTAATCTTGTTGCTGGAGGTTTGACCGCTTCAAACTCCTTTCGACATGCACTTTAGATGTGGTTGAAGCTAATCGTTAGTTGATATGCATATAGAGGCATTAAGCCAAATACAAGTGGGTGTTTGTTGCTTTACCTACTTTGCGCGCGTCGCAGACTAATCTGCAAACTGATCAAGGAAGGACAAGAGGGAAAGAGGACAATGAGGAGGTCTTTTCTTATTTGTCTCTGTCCTTGTGGTACAGTATCACTTTCGTACCTTCTACTTTCACACTTTGTGCCTTTAGGGAGTCTTGGTGGTATTTATAGTATGATGGAGGGAGGAGAAGAAGAAGGAGAGCTCATGGTGCTTCGTTCACAATTACATGGAAATTCCCAGCACAGTCACGCATTCGGTGGATGCTCTATTCTTTGCAGGGCTTATTCCCCGCAGACCCACGGGAGAACTGAAGTGTGACCAAGCAGATTACTGTCTACTGCTCCCACAGCAGACTGGAGCAGCCAAGTCTAACAGCCAAGACAGTCATTCTCCCGGCTATAGCAAAGTAATATGTGATGGAGTTCACCATGTGTGATGGTGCACCGTGCACCTTCTTGATCTGTGAACTCTATCAATAATGAACGGAACACTGACATGGCATTACATGGATGCATGGTAAAACTGCCAAGGATACCAGCAGGGAAAACCTGTCAAAAATCCGCCTCGCGCACAAACAGTTGAATAATAGGTTTTTCCTGGCCTAAAAGGTGGAATCATTTTCAGTAGAGGCATGGTACTGAGAAGAAATCCTGTGTCAATCAGCCTTCCCCATGTTCAGTGGGAGGCTATTTCTTTTTGTCATCTTTGATTAAAAATCTAGGTATTTCATTAATCAATTTTGTTTCACAGGTTGAAAAATGTACACTATGGCCAAATATAAATACAGTGTCCATTCATACATATTTAATAATTATTAATGATAAATATATTCATTGAGCACTTGCCTGTCATGCAAAAATGAGAACGACTAAGAGATGAGAGTAGTATGCAAATGAAATAAAAATCACACATTCAGTCATTCCACCAAATCAGCAGTTTGCAGTGCAATGGGGCAGTTCAGACTCTAAAATTAACCTGCTGCATGGAGTTGGGGAGTACACAAGAGAACCCAGAGGAAACATGTGCAGCGAAAATGCAAACACCGTTTAGAAAGGCCCCCAGTCAAGATCAACCAGGAACCTTCTTTCTTTGAGGCCGAAGCATGAGCCATTGTGCCACCTTGCCCTTGCAAAACAGCAATACAATAGAAACTCAGTAACACCACTCAGGACTCATTCACAAGGGGCAGCTTTACTTAAAAGATACCAACAGAGCAGGTCTTGCCTGATGTAAAGAGGCAGACTCTTTCACATGTTGGTGAAAGAAAAGAAAAGGCCCTCCAGTCTTTTTTCATTCCCAGTATGTTTCATTGTATGTGCATGTCTGCACAGTGTCCTTGGGTGTCAAGATAGGTGCCTTCAAATAAAATGCATTATTATTATTGTTATTATTATTAAAAGGCTGCAAAGATTCTGCATATATTCGAGATGTCCTTTAGGTGGGAGACAATATTTCTATATATTAGGATATATTATAAAATGTAACACAAGTAGAAAACAAATACGACTTTCTCTTCTGATGCAACTGTATTTTGGTGCAAATAAAGCATTGTCTTTTCATAAAAAAAAAATACAACTGAAAAATAAATAATTAGTGCTTGACTACAATGTCATAGATGTGTTCACATGCTTTGTATGGCGAGTTTGTGATATGCTTGGGTGGGATATTTAGTGGTGTCTTCTCTTGCCTGAGGCCTCCACATCCTCTCTCAGCCACCTCAGCACATTTCCTTGCAGGATAGCTAAGCCTAAGCAGAGCTTCGATGCACCTTTGGGCTGCTGAGGTCTACACACTGTCAATTTCCTACAAAAAAATCTCCACTCCTTCCCCTAGGCTCTGGTATGAGTCATGGCTTTTTTTAATTATTTAATATTTTTTATTTTTTTGGCTGATTCACACCGCGAGTCCAGCAAGGCACGGTGGCTTAAATGTGGTGTCTGCATGGTCATTACTAGTGAAGTGCTTCGCCGCTGGAGGGGCTGTGTTGGGGGGATGAAGTGGAGAGGTGTTGAAAGTGGGTGGGTGGGTGAGAGAGCATAGTCCAAATCTTTTTCTTGTAATGCCATGCTCTCTTCCTCTCTGTCTGTCTGGCTCTGTAACATGTACATGTCTTGCAAACAGCTCTTTGAGTCAGAGCCTGTTATCAACACTCTGTGAGATCAAATTAACTTTGGATGGAGAGGATTTTTAAATGATTGCCCAAAGATATATCACTTAAAAACATCTTTGGAGTATCGCAGAGGCTTAGAAACAAGAGCTTGTATTCAAATTGTGAGAAAACAATAAAGGGAAATGTTTTGGCTCAGACCAAATGACCGAGTGAAATTGAAACTTTTGGTCGCAGCAGGATGCCGATATATCTAGCACTGCTTTGTTCTGAAAAATGCTTTCGAGAATGCCGTACCCTCTTGCATTACTCTGTGTCACAGTTAATGCAAAATAATTGAACTTATTTAGTTCATACACTGGAGGGTTGCCTTTGCCAAAATGTCTGCTCTCCAGGATAGTTCATACCAGAAGTACTGACTGTTTTATGCCCTCTCCTAATGTTCAAACCACCAGTGATGACATGCAAGGCAACACTCATTATTGAAACTTGTGCATTACATACCACACACTCAGGAATAATTTAAGGCCCAGGGACTGGGCTCTCCTAACATCAGCACGCAGGACAGGAAAAACAAAGTGCAGAGTTCAGGAACTTGGAATGCCTTTCTGTGCTGGCTAATAGCGGGCTAATTTGTCAGTTTGCTGGGGAGAGGGAAAGGAAGCAGATGGAGCTGTCATCAAGAAAAATGACCAACAGCTGTCTGCCCTGTTCACTCTACAAAATTGGCCTCGCCTATGTCCTGGATGCCATATTCATGTTGTCCTGTAGGTGCTGGCGGGTTGTTGTTTCAATGATTCCTTGTTCATGTCATCCATTGAAGAAGTGCAGATTGGATAATTGAATAAGTCTCTATTTGGGTACAATGTATTCAGACACCACGTCAAAACTTTTCAGCAGATGTGTTGAACAAGAGGTTTTTGAAAGAGCTCAGCTGGCATCCTTGAAGAGTAAAGTCTATATGGGCTTTCCAGGTTGAATACTTTATTTGCTGAACTGCTTTTTGGGGTTTTTCTACTAATCATTCCACCCCAAGAAAATGTTAATTAAGTTGGATTAAAGTTAATTATAGCAATTAGATATGTGGGATTGGGTAAATGTAACAAAGACCTGACTGGAGCACTGTTTACTGCTCTAGTCATTGATCAAAACTCTAGTGAAGGATTGAAATAGCTGTTTTTTAACAGTAAAGTTATATTCCGGTGATTAAGTTGATGTTTAAGGGGTCATCAAGTGAAACCATGGTTGTAGCTTATTGAAGACACTTCTGTGTTCTTGTGCAAAACAAAATGACTGAAGTATGTTAAGATGGGCTTCATGCTGGATTGTTCCTTTTTTCAATGGGAGGTCTCTGCAACTGTCTGCTTACCCAAGAATGTATGATGGTGACTATAGACGTACATGGGCGTAAATGAAAGAATATGCTTTGGATGTTTAGCGCTTGAAATAGAGGTTTTCATTTGCCATAAATAGCCACTATATAGCCTCTAGATATTCACCTCGGTGCAATGCAGCACGAAGACCGAGAAAATAGCCTACTCTGTCTTCTGTTTCTGATGGGGGGACATCTCTATTGTCATCCAAGAAAGATTTCCTGGACATTTTGCTGCAGTGCCTCGACCAGGCCAGTCTACCCCAATGCAGCTTCTCTTATTTGCTCCTCATATTGGCTGTCGGCCTGGTCAGAGTCACAAAAAAGAGATAAGGGCCGGAGTAGACGGAAGACTGAACACCAAAGAGATTACGGCTATTAATCAGTGTTAAAAATGTAACCTTGTTTTTGGGAAAACCTAAGGGGGCATTTGTCAAGGTCACACATTAAAACAGAACCAGCAGGTCATATGGTACCGGGGTACTAAAAAACAGTAAAAAGCATATATAATTTTTTTTTTCCATTTGAATGATTATTAATGTTAAAGGTGCTGTATTTTCTCCAACAGTTACATTCATCTCTGCACATGTCAAGATGCTTGTGTGGGGCACGTGATATGGTACCCTTATTCTTAAAAGCACAATTTAGTGAAAATTACTTAAAAAACAAATGTTTTTGGAGAGTTACTTTGAAAAGGGGAAAATGGTGTATTTTTTACACACTGTATATTTATTTTTCATCCTGCTTGTATGATTTGATCTTGTGTTGCCTTGAAGGTCAATCCATTAAAATATGTTTTTACATGGCAAAAAGGTTGGCTTATTCCATAAGTGTCTAAGTCAAAAATAAAGAAAATAAAAAAAAAAAAACACTTAAGAGAAACAAAAGTGATTGACTTTTCTTCCCTGAGGCTGTTTTTCTGTAGACTGACTTTTCTATATACATTATCTAAAAGAATATGAATAGGATGTGAGAACATTTCAACAAATGGAATAACTTAAAGTTTTCCTCTTAAGCAATTTGGCTTTACAAGATTCCATCTTTTAACTGGACCCAATAGCAACATAATTGGTGGCATATTCAAAGTTCACAATGTGGTACAGTTTAGTCTTGTGCAATTTCCAAGACATTATGCGATATTTTAAGTGTCAGATGGCATGCCTGTGCGTGTGTGTAGTGATGTGGTTGAAGATGCATGCATTTCTGTGAGGCTTCTATTAAAGCACACAGAACAATTGAATCGAATGAGACATCTCATCATTCAGTAGATAAACCTCAGCTCTGGTCTACTTTGTCAGTCTGGAGCTACCTCATAATCTTATCATGAGGAGGGCCAAGAGGTCTGTCCCGGGTTCAATTGTCTCATGAATATTCTGAAAATCAGATCCTCCAAAAGCTCTATTTGAAAAGGGCACCAAATAAAGACAAGAGAATATTGAATATGCATGTGCATAGTGTTTAAGTTTTAGTGTGAAATGCAGATGGGAACACAGAATGCACACATCTTTCAAAACCAGTCTTTTTGTATTCCTCATTAGTCACATCTCCTTGAAACCAGGGCACAAATGTCAAGGCCCAGTGTGACAGTGAAATGGAGGCCAGCTGTCATCAAAAAAGACAAATCTTCCTTTCCAATCTGAGGCCAAACTCCTCTGTAACCTGTATCTGGATGAACGTCAGAGAGATTCTCGTCGTTTCCAATGAGACCAGACAGAAAGCAGACACCGCTCCTCGTATCTGATGTCAGGTGAAAGTCAACATAACAAGTCAGGGCTGTTAGTGGTATTCAGGATTATTAATTCACATGAAAGCCTGAAAGGAGTCATGGCTTGTAGAGGATCAAATTCTCTCATTTTCATTCCAGTGTCTGTCTAAGACAACCTCCGGTTCTGATTTAAAAGAAAATGGAAAAAAAGGAGATGGGTTTTTTTCATGATGCTAAAGTAAACCTAGCCTCGAGGACTGCATTCATAATTTGAATGGAATAGTCCGATAATCCAGTCTGACTTTGAGACAAGGAAGGACTGAACCCGTGTCATTTTGCAAAGGTACTGTCAGTCCTTTCGGTGGGAAAAACAAAAACAAAAAAACCTTTAAACAGGAAATACTTTGTATAACTGAGAGATAAAGAGTATGCGGATGAAGCTTCATACACTTAATTTGTAGAGGGTTCATAATCAATTTTATATTTGATATCTGCGTATAATTGAACATTCAATGATGAAATTTGAAAAAGTGGTAACCTTAACTAGAAGGTCTATCTTCCAGAACATTTGTGCTGCCAGACCTCTACAATTAAAGATACCTGGAAAGAGTGCAGTTTGGATTAATGTTTGCTCAGAGGCTCTAACCTTGATATCCATACTGTGATCCCTGAGGTCCGTATGGGCCTGTCGGGCCACTCTGGGAATAAGGGCCCATGGCAGGGTACATAGGGGCCCCAGGTGATGGGTGTGGCGACATTGGCGGTCCAGACAGAGGAGAGGCAAACTGGGAGCCAGCCTGATTTCTCTGCACATTAGGTATGAATCCTGAAACACACACATGAAGTAGTTCAACACTTAGAATATGAAAAAATCAGAACTAGAAGAGACAGTGAACTAATAGCAATGGTGGACACAGGCTGTTTCAAATGAAATCAAATTGAATGTCCCTGTGTATTGTCAAAGATCGAAAATCAAAACCTTGAAAAACCACAGGTGAAAGGAAAAGTTTCCAAATTTGGTAATCTTTTTTGGCAGATGTTGTGCTTCCTTTGAATTGCCACCTAGCATATCCTGTGGACAAGGCTCAGTCTTCTTCTCCTTTAGGCTCTTCCCTTCACGGGTCGCTACAGCGAATCAACCTTCTCTATCCAACCCTATTCTTTGTATCCTCCTCTCTCACACCAACTACCTTCATATCCTTGTGGACAAGGCTCGGTAAGGGTGGATAAAAAAGAAACATATTGAAATGATTGAAAACAAGGGCTACTGTACACTCGCCAACGCATGTATTACAGTTTCAGCATGACTGCACTGAAATCCTGTTATTGACAGATACATAAATACACCCTTAAAAAACATTTACCAAAGCAAATGCACAGAGAACATTTATTACCCTGTGTTAAGAACAGGAGCACAGGTGCACACCTGTACCTATTATGAACCTGCATGAACATGCTCGGTTAAAAATAAATAAATCAATTATAAAAACAGATCCAACCAGGCTCAGCTTTGTACAGAATAAGATGAGGATTTAATCGTGGCTACAAAGTTCTTCAAAATCATTCTGCTGATACATGTGTTCAGGACAAAATTTGCCTCCACCCTTTTAATTGACATTTAAAATGATCCTCACCCGGGCTTTCCTCATACAAGCTACCCGGTTCATTTCAAAACCTACAAGAACGTCTCCCGAACCTTTGGACATGGGGAAAGGTCACTGGATGGCCACTGTGAGAAAGACAGTGTGTGTATGTGTATTGGAAGGGGAATTTCTATTGAAGATTAGGTGTAAATGGATTTGAACTTCTTGACTATAAACTTTGATAGCCATCCGCTGTGTTGAATAAAAGTGCAAAAACAGTCTTTAGCAGGTTTTAGGCTGAGAGATTTGACAGAGTGGGAAAGTGCATATTGACACTTGTATAATTCCTTGTTTCTGCTAAGAGGCCAAGCACAAACATGAGAGGGGAGTGGAGGAAGATTAAGGTTTGAAAAAGCTATACGCTCGTGTATACAGACGTGCAAGTACTAATTTTCATTTGGGAGTGTATGGCAGGGAATAATGTACAAAGGCGGCAATAAACACTCCGCTTGTGTGCCGCTTTGTGCATGCAGGAAAGAGACCAAGAGGGGGCCAAGACAGAAAGCGAGTTGCGGGGAGAGAAAGCGTGTGTGTGGGAGGGAAAGAACGATTGGTGCCTGAAAGTGCTTAGGCTGCGAGTGCTGGGTTTAAGGAGCGAGGACATTATTGTAATGTTTTGCTTCCATTAGGGTGAGGGGATTCTGGGAGAGGAGGAGAAAAAAATACAGTGTGTAATGCCACACTTTAAATTGCCTGGAAAATGGATAGGGAGAGGAAGAATGTGCAGACAGTGCTAAAAGCAAATAACACATTCAAGGATTTCTCTCTTTTTGCTTCGACCGCTCCCCCCTGTGCACAGCACACACATAAACACACACAAACCTCCCTCGGTTACGGGCAAAGTGAATGAGGCTTTCAGCTGGACAACAACAGGCAGTCGGCAAATGTAAGAGGAAGTTGGGGAAAGGGACATTCGGGGGGGATTTATGGAAATGAAGAGTTGAGAGAGGCTCTTGGAGAGGCAAGCACTTGAGCAAAGTGTGGGTTTGTGTGTTTGGGAGGGCATGGCTGGCTGGGGGGTTTAATCCAAGCTAGGACAAATAGCAAAAAAAAACAACAGCCGGCCCCTTTAACCGCTGTGCTGTGTCTTTTTCTGAACAGTGACGGGTGTGGGAGGTTGAGGGGGAACTTGGAGTTTGTCGGCATTATAAAGCAATGTTAAATCTCCAGCTTGATTTCATCATGTTGGGAAATAACCTTTCACAACAACTCCCTCTCTCTAAGTCTTCCTCCATCCACTCCCTCCATCTGTCTGACGTTAACTGCACTTTAGTGGGGCATAGGAGAGAAGCATCCGAGCCATTTCAGAAATGATAATTCCCAGTGCTTCCTGTTTTTTCTTGTTTGTGCTTGTGTGCGTGTGTTTACACTTTAATTTAAAGAATAGTTCTGTTTTTAGTTAGACTCACAAAGTGGTACTGGAAAATGGTTCCTGCTCAGCTGGCCAGGTGACTCACTTTAGAGTAGTTCAGCTTTCATGTTACAAGCCTTTGGCAACAACTCAGTGCCAAAACTAATGTGTGACTTGAGCAAAGTCCCTGGCTATTGAATCATTATTCACATTGCATTTTAAAAGTAACTAACCCTGTCAGTATTGTTGGCCGACGGTTTAGCATAGGCCCCAAAATCTTGCATCTGGGAGTGTTTGTGAGAGCGCACATCTGCTACGCCAACACCAGCCATCCTCTGTCAGCTGTGCACATTTAAAGAGTTGGTTAAGCATCTGCAGCTGTCAAAAGATTGCAGCAGGACTTTTTTTTCTTTTTAATTTAACACAACAACAGAATGAATCAGGAATAAAAGTGGTGCTGGTAAAGGTTAAGCCATTGTTTATATCTCTTTGCGAATGTCATGGGTGCAGAGTCCTTGTGGCGTATGAGAAAATCCTTTATTCCAACTGCAGTTGCTGCCATTTTGTGATCTTTTATAACTTAACCAGTCAATTTGTCTTTGTCTCCACACACCTTTAATTAGCAGGCAAAGGGGGATGTCGATACATAAATATGCACGTCTTGTTTGTGTTAATCTAACGATGTTGTAGAATTGATTTTATTTTATTTTTTAAAGACATTATTTATGAATCTATGAAGGGAGGTGAGTGGCCTTCCTCGAAATTACAATATAAAGACTGTTTCATAAACACACATGCCAGTACACATGGTCTTACACGTAGCATTATTGCTTGTACAAACACGTGTTCACACATACCTCTCTCCTGAGCCATCGGTGAACGGGTGATTGGTGGTTGGGATCCATCCTGCCCATTTCCAGAGCTCTGTGAGTTCAAGGTGGAACCTGCAGGGAAACCCGATGGTTAGAATATCAACAGTATTTAAGGTTGGATGATGATCAGTTTCTGAAAAAATAAAAACTAAAAGAACGCTAGCAAATGGAGCAACATGGTTAGAGGATTTAGTTTTTCACCACTCTGACTGCGCATGAAGTTGATTGTTATTTGCTATTAGCTAAATGACAAATGCAGTTCCAGAGGACATGTCAAGTCATTTGACCCCGTACAAGTCCCTTGTGTAAGCATTTAAACCATGGGAATCCCCTACAGAAAACCCGAGCCATTTGAGGATCATCGATTAGGTGGTTGTGCGTGTCTTTGGGCTGTGGCTGCTCCATTGAAATCCAATAGCAAGTTGAGGGTCTGATTAGGACTATGCCAGACAAAGAGTGGAATTGATTTGGCCCACAGCAAGGAGAGAGGTGGCATATTAACCTTTTATCTTTGGATCAAGACCGGAGGCAATAAAAGGAAAACCTTTTTTTTCACACTGCCTTAGTTGTGCATTTCTGAAATTAAGGAAATAAATTCAGCATCACAGTGCAATTGCGTGCAACATGGGAAAACAAGAGATGTGTTGTGGATACTCCACCGTATGTGCTCTGTGACAATTACAACATATTGTACCACTTCAGTAGCATGAATTTTATAAATTTATATATATTTTATATATCTTATCTAAGTATCTCTCAGTGTGACACCAGGAATTATCTCAAGGAATGAAACAAGACCCACTGTGTTCTTTTGGACATAGTTTCAATGATGGTCTTAAAGTTCACAGTGTTTTGTGTGTGTGCCTGTCTGTTTTTGTGGGTGTGTGTATGGGTGCTTTCGGTATTCCTGTGCATGCATTTGTGTGCCTGTATGTATGTTCCTGCATATATGTATGTGTATGCTTTTCATATGTATCTGAGTGTGTGTGCATGCGTGTGAATGTGTATGATGTGTCTGTCCTCTACTAGCAGTAGCACAAGACAGAGGGTAGCTCACTCTCCACGTAAACAAACCCAATTAAGTCAACTGCATAAACAACCTCTCAATCCACTGGGCTGCCCACATACATGTAAAAGTAAAAAAGTAATTACACAAATGTGTAAATAAACATTTTCAAGTACACAAGGACATACACGTGGGAGCAAACAGGAACACACATGCACAGGCCCCCTGCTGCACACATGAATAGATCCAACTGCGCCGATTCAAAGAGAGAATATTCGATAAGTACGAATATCAACATGTTGTGAGAGAAGGGAAAATATCAGCATGTGAGGATTGCAGCAACTCTCATTTAGCGCAAAATTTACAACCCGTCCAAGAATTTATGTTCTTAAAAAATAGAAAACCTCAAGAACAAAAACTACGCAAGCAGCAGCAGGACCAGGTGGGAAAGATATTCTATATAAAAAAAGCAAAATAAAATTGTGGCATTAGTTATATTGAATTTGACAGTTGCTATAAATAAATGATCTCTCTCAACGTACTGACATGATACTCGTACTACTGGTGTCCTTTTGTCGTCTGTGAAATACGGCAGCATCTCCACAAACTGCTGTGCAGGACATTTTGATTTTCAGATGTGTCAACACTGTTTCGAATTGATTCCACTGTGTCTGTACTGGAAATTTGACTCCTGGCCTTTTCGAATATGATACTGTTAAAAATATTCATTGTTTTAATAGCAGCACTTCACATTCTTTCCCTGGAATATTCATCATTTTGCTGAATATTCACAACAGTCATAAATAAATCTGAATATAGAATGCAAAAGTAGCACCTGGACACAGAATATTTCCAAATGGACACTGCTTTGATCCAAGTTGGATGATGATGTTAGCATTTAAAATTGACACTATAAACTTTGAAGTTTGTAGTATTGAAGTACAAACTTTTTCAAAAGTAAAATGGTTGCGCCTTCCAAAAAAAGATACCTTATCGGGTGTGGTTAGTGCTGAAAACAAAATGTCCGGACTCTGCCACAGAAAGGAGATTCATTTGAGTCCAATTTCGCACCATAAAGTATGTGTGTGTCCTCAAAACACTGATCAAATGGGTGAGATATATTTCAGGAATGCATGCTGGTGAACTATGTAAAATAAAGATTTCTACACTCCCAAAAAAGTAACCAGTGAAAATCGTGTACCGCTGTTGGAACAAAATAAAACATTCCACTAAGAAATAGTTACTGATTTTCTCTTGATATTGTCTCTGCAGTGTTGGTGGTTAATTTTACAGTGTTAAGAGCTCATGGCCACATGACACAGTTCTAGAACATCAGACATAGATTTTATATAATCCTGTTTTTTTTTTTAAACATTTTTTAATATGAAAACAACGCTTCATTAGGTTTTAGTGGGTGTGTCTGGAAACCTGTATGTAGCTTGGGAGAGGCTTGCGGTTGCTTGTAGCCAGATGAAATGCTCGTGCAAAAACACAACTTGAGATCGGTCGCTGGACAGGATAAAGTCTCCGAGCAGGATTTTACCAGACCATTAGAATATGAAAGTCAACCTGACAATAAAGGCTAGCTTTTGGTGTGTGTTCGTCTGCAGATACGCAGGCCAGGCAACAGCTTTACTATCAGGGCCTCCTTGTCTGGATGGAAGCCACTATGAAGATATTAGCACAGTTGAGAGAGAGAGGGAGAGATGACCTTGATGAGAGAGAAAATTGAAAAACAGATGAGATGGAGTAAAGTTTGGTAAGGGCTCACCCCTCCCTCTCTGCTTCTACGCTGTGAAACACTCAAACTTCATAGCTATTTCATACAAAATTGCTGTCCCAAACATCCGTCTCTTCCTTTCTCTTTTTTAATATAATTTTTTAACAAGATGCCATTAAATAATTACATCAAAAGGAAAACAAACAGGCTTCAATGTTAGTCCTGGCACGTTTAATCTGTAGCATTAATAATTCATAGTCTGATGTTCAATTTTACTTTATATGCTGCAGGGAGGGAGAGAGAGAGAGAGAGAGAGAGAGAGAGAGCACTAAACGTCAGCAAGAGCTGACGCTCTTTCTTTCTGAATACACACAAATAGTCTTCTCAAGCTATCAAAGTCCATACAAACCACTGGAGCGCCTCAGCAATCCAGGTTATCATCCTCTGACTGGTTCACTTGTGTATGCGTGCGCGCAATTAATGTTTTTGTTGATCCATTTCTACGCCTCTCTAGTTTCTTGGTCTATATTTTTGCACATATAAGCATTTTACAAGTCCTTTATACACAACTTTTAATGCATTTTCATCAAAACTGCACATTGAATGAGTAAAATGCGTGCCTGAAAAGGCCAGACTTGTTTTCTTTTCTTCTACACGTATGTCAGTGTATATTCCTTGAAGTGACAGTATTTCCTTAGGTGCTCTATGATGCCATTAGCAAATTTGGCAAACAGCGGCATTCCAAATACGATGGGGTTCTATTCACCCGCCTTGAATCTTCATCCACAGCCTTCAATTTACGCCTCCAGCCGCATCAAACTGAGCACCCACATAAATCCATACGTAAGTACACATGAAGGAATTTATGAGAAATACCCCTGCAACTTTCATGCACAGGTTCAGTTTTTGTGGATCAATGACTCTTTGGGATTGCAGCAATCAGCTGTTTCCTGTCAGGAGGTAGTTGCAATGCAAGGTGTGATTTTGTGTGATCAGTCTTTTAACTTCATTCATTCATGTTGACACTGAAGACTTTTGTGTGCATAGATGTTTGCCATTGATAGTTGTGATGCAGATGAGACCATTACGCTTTTAAGATGATAAGATCAATTTGGGTCATGTTGCTATAATTTTACAAAGATTGGACTTACTTCGTGGAGCGCGAGAGAGCGGGAGGGTATCAGGATGGAGGATGCTCTTTGGAATGTCTCTGAAGAGCCAAATAACTGCAATTTCCTCTTTGTCGAAAGGCACTTAGCAAGCACATCCATTTTCTACTCTTTCCCATGATAGAAGGCAACAGGGCCAAAAGTAATGGGAGTTCATTGCGTTTTTGGAGATAATGCTCTTCTATAAAAACCCAAAACACATTTTAAATTCCTCTTTTGCAAGGACTTTTGAGGCAACCCTGAGTCTGCTTTGAGGAGAGAGAGTGTGGTCTTTGAAGCTTTTTTCATCTGGTTTCAAATGCAAATGCTGGCTAAGTTCAAAGCCAAGGGGGAATACTTGTGGCCATATTTCTGTTTTGTTTCAGGGCTCTGGTAATATTAAGCTGTGGAGGAAGTGCATATACGAATGAGTGTCTTTGGTTATGAATGTGTAATGGCAAAAAGAGAAAGTCAAGCAGATATTTAATAAAATAAAGGCCCGTATTAATTGCAGATCAACGGAAGGCTTGGGTGAGCATTAGAGGCCATGCAGACAAACAGAAATTTTGTAATCACACATGCAATGATGCCTTTGCATGCCTACATGCATATTCTGGTCCTAAAACAACCTCCCTGGATAAGCAGATGCCATCTTTTTTTCCTTTTTTTAAACGGTAACGGCAATGAGTACTGATAAACCGGTGAAGAATACAGAGAAAGGGCCGCTTCAGCACCATCTCAAAATACCACACACTCATATACACACACACACACACACACACACACACATACACACACAAGGTAATATCCCCTTGGTGTCACGTCTTAGGGGAAAAAGCCGATAAACAGCAGACTCCAATAATGGTGTTTTAGATCTCAATGGGTGTGAGCCAATGCCTCTCCAAGCTAGGGGCTAATGCCAGTTAACTCTCCCTATAGGGGATGAGCAAAGGCCTGCAGTGGCTTGCAAAACAAGCGCTTCTACTCTCCCTAGATTCTCATTACTTTCAGCACAGAGTAGCAAGTGTAAGTAAAGCAAAACTGCAGCTTAAGCTAAATTACAGTGAGCGGGATACAGAGGAGAGAGAGCAACAGAGTGAGAAAAAATAGGTGATGGGAAGGCAAAATAATTGTGCACTGTGCTCCAGTTAGGGTATTCCAGCTGGATAGAGTTAGAATAGGATTTCTCTAAATGGCCAACACAGCAATCAGCCCCCCCCCCCTGCCCCCCGCCCACCCACTTCCCTTTTCTATTTTGGCCAATGGTGTGTTTTGTGTATAACATGCCTGCGGGGAGGGCATTTTGCTGTTTGAGATAGAGGTATGGGAGACTGGGGCTAAGACAAGGAAGGAGTGAAGTGGGATTCTGTCAGGATGGGAAAGAGGAATAAAAAAAAAGGACAGAGATGAAGAAAAAGCTGGAGGAGAAACAAGAGGGAGGAACAGAGGCAAGAATGTGGATGGAAAATTCAGCCTCCGCTGTGGGAGGCCTGCACCGCAGCAATGCTCCTAGCGAAGACAGCAGTCGAGACAAACATGGATCCGGGGTGGGCGGCGGGGGGGTGGGGGTGGGGGGGCACAAGAGGGAACATAAGTGAAAACGAACATGATGAAAATAAGGAGAGCAGGACAAGGACAGCCACAGGCAGTGTTCCCAGCACACCGCCTCTTAGGGAGTGGTGTGACAATAAAACTCGCCTGGTTCCATATACTCCACGCTACAAAATACAGTTGCAGCAAAATTCAACCCCCTACCCTCTTCCCACAGCTTTCTTCCACCTCTTACAGAGAAAGACGAAGAAGTTTCAAATGACTATCCCCAAGGCATCTTTTCTGGTCCCGTATTACGCTGCTCATTTCTCTCTTGTCAGGGATGTCGCTTTCTAACATAATTTTTAAAAGCTTTTAGCACAGCAAATTCGACCCGAGGTCAAAACTGTTATTTCTTCCAGGTGTCTGTGCTTAACCTCTGACCTTGGGCTTTGGTTTGAATTACCATAAGTTGATACAAATGTGTTAAATTAAAACTTTCAACCCACAGGCTATGGCTGAGAGGTGTTGCGAAGGACAGGAGTGGATATAGAGTGGGTTGGAAGAGATTCAGAGGGAAGAACCCTTGAGCTCTTAAACTGGACAGGCCTGGCCTTCCTTCCCTTCCAGTTTCCCACCCTCTATCTACTCTTCCTCTCCTTTCCCTCCTCCTCTTGCCCTGACCTCTTTGTCCTTTTCTAGGCCCTGGAAGCACTTAAAGCGAAGGACAGATAAACAGCTTAAACTCTGCTGAGCACTCACATGTAAGGTCCAATCATCTATTTTACGGAAAATAAAAATTGGAGGGTGGAGGGGTGAGGGAAGAAGAAAGAAGGAGTGGGTGGGTGACGGAGCGCGAGCAGACACAGTTAACTGGACCTCAAAGGCACTTGGCAGACAGAAGAAGAGAAAAACAGAGGTGGGAGAGATGAGTGTTTTGTGATATCTCGCAGCAGATAGAGCAAGCCGGACCACGGAGGGTTGTCAATTAGCTGCAGCACAATGTGGAGGAAAACGGCTGTTTGTCCCCAAAGGCCATGCAGACACCGGTGTATTAACTTAAACACAGACAGATGAAAACACCAAGCATGATTACAATTTGAAAACACAACTTAATATAGAAACTGCCAGACTAATACTCTTTCCTCCTGTTGTGGCCTACCACAGACACATCAGTGTGATTCATATCTACGAATAAAGCAACCTGATTATCGAGATTAAAAGGCATTTGGATGCTAATCCAACGTTTTTATGAAGTGCTATCATCCCAGCCATCATTGAAATTACTTCAGGACAAAATCAACTTGTTAATCTAGTATGAGACAGTCAAGAAGTTTGGTCTGGTTGTCCCACTTTGACTGTCAGTGCTTAACTGGTAAAAATGTGTTTTTTTATTAGAATTAAATTGCCAATAAAAAAATTTGAAACTATGCTGTGCATCATGAGTGTGTGTGTGTGTGTGTGTATATTTGTGTTGGAAACAACAATATTATTATAGTTTTTTAAAAGGAAAACTATGCTTATAATGACAACTATCCAACATTAGATCAATTAAAAATAATAATGTCATTTGGATTTGTAGTGTTTTTTTTCATTTTCAGAAAAGGAGGCATGAGTGTCTATGCCTTAGCAGCTCCATGCCAACAGCAAGAAGTGTGTACCGGGCTAATGATAACTGGGTCCTCTGCGCTCCGTTTGTGTTGGGGGTGATCTAATATGTATCAGGTTTAGACTCGTAATGGATACATCTCTGGTGCAAGTGACAGCCAGAGTGATCTGAGAGGGGAAGTGACATCCCACTGGCAGGTTGCCGACCCACTGACAACATGTCAAACTCGCTCACAAACACACTCCAAACCTCATCTTCATTGTGTTCAGTATGAAATATGAATCAGCAACTCTTGATGGGTTCTGTCGACATTCCTTTACAAGAACTTGTGTTCTGCATTTCGACTGCTTGATGCTGACTGCTGACTCTTCCACTCCAGTATTCAACAGTTGGAGCTGGAGGCCTTCGAGCTGCCGCTCCGTTCTCCCTCACATCCATCTGGATGAGAGACAAATGTTTGGTTGCCCTCTCCAAATGTATTGTGAAAGGAGAGAACTACTGAGCGGATGCTCTGGATGCTTCAGAGGCATTAGAAAAGAAGAGATGTGTGTGTGTGTGTGTGTACGGCATAACAGCCTGTCTTGTGTATTTGTGTGTGTCTGTGCACACAATGAGGAGGAAGAGGTTGGCGGTTGAGCAATGTGATTTTTGCTCAACTGTCAAAAATCTGGCGCAACAGGAAAATCAATTTGGCCCTGTGTGTGCCTTTTTGGCTCCGGAAGAGAATCCAAAAGGCAAGGCCTGGCCCGGATAATGTTACAGTGTATTGGATTTGCTTCATGGAGAGTCAGAGACAGAGACTAGGAGAGAGGAGAAAAGGAAGTGGAAGTGTGTGAGTATGAGGGAATTACAGATGTCGCACGGCACTATGACAGATTCGTGCAAGTGCGCATACACTTAGGTAGGTCGGCAATCTGTAAAACCCCCTCTTTTATGTGCATCCGTGTGCATGTAATTTTAAACCATATAATAAAAGGCACTCCCATGAATTCCAACCTGTTCCTTATCTGCTGTTAATGTTATTTCATGCTTGTTCATGTTTTTGTGTTTAGCAGCGGGGCAAAGAATGACATGACGAAATTGCTGTTCTTTCTCTGATCACCTGAGCGGGGCAGGGGGGGCGAAAAGTTGTACGTTGAGTGCTGAGCCAAGTGACATGGTATTTCAGTTAACTGAGCTGAGCCGACCGATAACATGTTTAAATACACATGTGCAAGATTAACGTGAGCTCCCCTACCCTACGCTAATAATACACTATATTTTTTTCAGATTAGAGTTAAAAAGCCAAGCCATTATAAGGAATAAAATCAAACATTTCATAAAATATTTCATCCCCATCAAATTCATTTAACGATCTTTTATTAATTCATATATTTCATTCATTGTTCATGCAGGCCAGAATGACTTCATCAGCTATGCGTACTTTGTTAATTCACACACAGAAAACACAAATCAAGAGATTAGCTGCAATAATGGATAAAGTTTGTGATTTCTGACAAGAATTGAACAAAAACTGGTCCCTTGCATACAGCACAGCTATCAAAATCTGTATTGTTTTGAGTCACTAGTGATAATGATCCCATTTAACACAGAAAACACTTCTTAATTTTGCAACAGACTTAATGGATCCAATCATATTGCAGCCAGACGATATGTTTTGCTTCGCCATTTTGTTGATGAAACCCTTGAGTGTCAACGCTAAAACATTTTGCAATAAATCAATTTACACTGTATTTTTATTTTAGGGGGAAATGTAATGAAGGCATTGTGGTGTAAATATGTGGTGTAGATATATTGCTCGCTCTTAATTTACTGACTTTTACCCAACTAAAACATCCATCCATTTTCTCCCGCTAATCCGGAGTCGGGTTGTGGGGGCAGCAGCCGGAGCAGTGAGGGCCAGACCTCCCTCTCCCCCGCCACATGGTCCAGCTCCTCTGGGGGGAACCCAGGCCAGCCTGGAGACATAGTCTCTCCACTGTGTCCTGGAGAGACTACGTCTCCCAGTTATTTTCCCAGCAGTCTCCTCCCAGATGGACATGCCCAGAAATCCTCCCCCGGGAAGCGTTCAGGAGGCATCCTGACCAAATTCCCGAGCCACCTCATCTGACTCATCTCTATGCGGCTCTACTCCGAGTTCCTCCAGGATGACTGACCTTCTCACCCTATCTCTAAGGAAGAGTCCAGCCACTCTGCAAAGGAAAGTCATTTTGGTCGCTTGTGTCCGCAATCTCTATCTTTTGGTCACTACCCACAGCTCGTGACCATAGGTGAGGGTGGAAGCGTACGTCAACTGGTAAATTGAGAGCTTTGCTTTTTGGCTCAGCTCCCCCTTAACCACGACAGACCGGTACAGCATCTGCAAAGCTGCAGACGCTGCACCGGTCCGCTTGTTGATCTCCCGCTCCATCCTTCCTTCACTTGTGAACAAGATCCCGAGATACTTGAACTCTTCGACTTGGGGCAGAACCTCTTCCCCGACCTGGAGTGGGCCTCCACCCGTTTGCGGTTGAGCAACATGGTCTCGGATTTGGAGGTGCTGATCTTCAAAAGTCTCTGCCAAAAGCAGAGGCTCGATCCCGCGGCCACCAAACCGGATCCCCTTAACACCTTGGCTGCGCCAAGAAATTCTGTCCTTAAAAGTTATGAACAGAATCGGTGACAAAAGGCAGCCCTGGTGAAGTCCTTCTCTCACCAGAAACGGGTCCGACTTACAACCAGCAATGCGCACCAAGCTCTGACACCGATCATACAGGGACCAAAAAGCCTGTACAACAGGGTTCGGTACCCCGTACTCCTGGAGCAACCCCCCCACAGGATTTCCCGCAGGACACAGTCAAATGCCTTCTCCAGGACCACAAAACACATGTAAACTGGTTGGGCAAACTCCCATGCCCTCTAAAGGACACACACAGGGTATGTGTGTCCAAGGGTATGGAGCTGGTCCACAGTTCCACGACCAGGATTAAAACCACACTGCTCCTCCTGGATCCAAGGTTCAATGACCCGGTGGACCCTCTTCTCAAGCACCCGAGAATAGACCTTACCATAGGGGTAGAGGAGTGTGATCCCCTGTAGTTGGAGCACACCCTCTGATTCCCCTTTTTAAAAGTAAACTACCAACTAAAACAACATTGACCAAAATATCATGAGTTTTGATGAGGTTTTAGAAAGTGGAACGTTGGTAATCAGATATGTTCTAACCACATTAGTTCTCCTGTGTCTCTCTGAGGCTCGCGGCTCCTTGATCTAATTCAAAATTATTGTAGTACAGCCACTAAAATATGCCAGATGTTACTCACTTCTCCACACTTTATCACATAGGGAATATTTTTAAATATTTTCTTATTAATCATTTTCCAGCGATCAGTTTCGCTTCCCATCTTTGCCGCCTCATTCTGGATTCTTGACATGATTCTTGGCATGTGTGCCTGCAAAACCACTGTCCTAGTTTTCATTAGCGTCAATCACTCTAGTAAGCGGCTGCAAGGAGGAAGAGAAGGAGCTGACATCATGATCTCACTCAAGACATTTTGCCCCGCCTCGTCACAGTGACTGACAGGCCCGAGACAAACTGATACTCAGGTCAGCCTCCCAGTCTGGCAGAGAGGTGGCTGGATGATTGGAGGGCCGTGACGAGAACTACACGCACACTTGCGCACAAACACACATACATATCCTTCACATGTCTGTCAGAGGAAAATCAAATCCACACATTTATTAAGCTCAGTGTTTATCTAAACGGTTATGCACACTGCTGAGGCCTCACGAGACAGACAAACACACCACGTTTTGTCTGATTAGCCTGTCGGTGTCTTGTTTGGCCTGACACGGCTTAGATATAGCTTACAATCAGAGTAGTGGTCCTCCACTTGCAGTCAGTCTCAATTCATTAACACTGAGGGTGGAAATTAAATTGGGGGATACGTTTTACGTGTAAAATCAGGGGCATTTCCCCATACAAGGAACACACATGTATACAGGAAGTGTGGTCCTGCAGTGAGTGATACAGAGTATGTAATTTGTGTGATATTCATGCTGCATCAGGTTCAATTTTATCTATGACCTTTTTAAAAATCCTCTTTAAATGCACATATAAAAAAAAATGCAACATCCCGCCTACTCCTATAATAAATAGTTGAACAAAATGGAAATGCAGGTATGATGGCTGCAGCATACTAACAAAAGCAGCATTTGTTTGCTAATGGTGTTGCCTCTCAGAAGTCAAATAATATTTGCAAACTGAATCACATGGGACTTGCCAGACAACAATGAATGATGTCACAGCTGTTTCTTTTTTTCAATTTACCATCAAAGATAATCCACCTGATGTGATACCACTGACTGTTTAATTCACTTTTGAGCAGCCATCAAGTGTTTGATGTCACAGAGCAATTTCCCTTTAAGCTGGAAAGCAATTTTGCTTATTTCCCAGGGATTCTGCCATAGCGGTACATGACGTACAATGCTCTGTGGAGTTTGGCTTGGGCAGCAGATCTTCTCAGTATTTGTTTGTAGCGATTACACTAATACAAAAAATCAACAAAGGCTTTATTACCAAAAAGCCCCTTTCATCAAGCTGGGATCAGATTATTAGGCATGTTTGCCTACTTTCAGAGGACCTGATGGCAACTGTACCTGGTGTGGTGGTGCTGGCAGAGGGTCCACTGGCAGGAGAGATAGGTCCCGAGCCAGATCGGGAGGGCTGGGAATGAGTGGAGCCAGTGGGTGAGCCCACAGGAGAGGGGGAGGGCCCACTCCTCTGACTGTGGAGGTGCGGGGAGGCGTGAGGAGAGAAAGGAGACTGTCCTTGGTTGCCAGTGCCTCCTTGCTCACCTTGGCTACTGCTGCTGCTGATGGCTGATCCCAGACCAGCCTCCGTCCCCGTGGGGAGATCGTCAATTGAGCCAGACAGATCCTGTAGCAGAGGAAAAGACGTCCCTGGCTCAGTCAAGCGTTTGATGAGATTTGACAGACAAATAAAAAAATAGTACAGTGCAAGTGCAGACCTGTTGTTGGAATTGGATTGTTAGATGAAAACATCTTATATAAGGAATCCGGAATTTGCCTTTTCTGACCAGATACACTCCTTTGAAATTGACACAGTCAGTATAGAAGAAGAGCAAAAATATCCACAAAGTGAATCACAACTGTATGACAGCTACTCTGGTTCAAATTACAAAAGGTAGTCATTGAGGCCAAATGTAACATAATTTTTCAATTACATATTCTGCAGAAACTAACAAGGTATTTCTCCATAGGTACCATTCTTTATGAAGCAATTCCATGGAATTCCTGACAAAATCGCAGACAGGATATTTAATGCAGTGAAGTGTGACATATGACAGACAGACACACACACATACATGTACACACACACACACACACACACACACACACACACACACACACACACACATTTTAGCAAAAATGCTCATATTTACCAGCATACCTCAGCTGTAGCCGAATATGGGGTAATTCACCTGTAAGTGACCTCGGTTTCATGGCTGGTGCTTGCTTGGGGGAGGGAGGGGAAAAGTGGCGGGTGGAAGCCAGCTGATCCTACCTGTGACAAAAGGCCTGTTGAACCTTCAGTTCTGTCCCACCTGAGCTTTGTGCACCCATCACTGTCAACAAGGACTGATATGTCTCTTTGTGTGCCAACTATAGCTTTGACCATGAGGGTCTTGAACTCAGAACCGATGTTGTGCTCGTAAAACTAAGGAGAAATGAATGGGCCCTCATATGATATGATAATACTGATTAAGTGCACTGATATATTTGATAAGTTCAGTTTCATTGTTGTGTGCATAAAAAATAATTTCAAAATAAAAAACTATAATGAAATACCTGTGCAGTCTTGATGTCAAGGGATATAACAATCATTTGATGTTTATTTTTTGACAGAGACTTGGCCTGACTCACTGAGTTGCCATACTAGGAAAATGATTTTAAAGAGAAAAAGCTCAAGAACTGCAAGTTTGCTACACACAGAGGAAATTGGACTGAAGTGTAAAATCTATCGCTTCATCGTGTCTAAATGTCCCTCTAGTTCCAAAGAGTAGAGTTCACGAGACAAATTTTCATCCATATTCATGCCAGACCATTGCTATGGTTCTCTTGCTATATTAACATTTCTGAGCAATAGCAGCATGCCATCTTGGTAAAATGGCATGCGCCTAGGGAAGCCTCTTGTCTGAAAAAGAAGAAAAAGGACATCTAACTGTATCGGGGATGTGGTGCATTACATCATTTAGATGAAATTAAATTTTCAAGTCAGGTAAAAAAGTTTCTGTCCTAAATGACTGGAGAAATTAACATGTTTTTTTTTTTATCAGCTCGGTGATGCATAGGCTGCGAGTCCAAAAATGGATTGCTGTACCCCTGTCAGAAAATACTTTCTGGTCAACACACTGTGTTGTTTCTCATCACTCCCATGTTACATACAAGCATCCGCTCCATTCATAGTCTGCATGTTGGTTCACCGCTGCTTGGTTTGGGTGAGGTGATCGTGAAGGTGAAACACAAAACCTTTGAATTCCCTTAGCTGCTGTGAGTGCCCACCCGCTCTGCCAGCCTGCCATTCTGTCGCCTGGCATTATCAACCCTTGCTCCTTCAAGCACTTGGAGCACCCTCTTTCCTCTTTGTCTTCCTCATCCCTGGTACCTTCCCTGTCTCAGGCAATCAAATCACCATGGATTGTGTGCTGAGTGATGCCATGCACCTCCCCTCCCTGCTAATGAGTCTGAATTATTTTATTTCTGAGTTATTTTAGAATGATGGGTCAACCGAAGCGGATACTATTTTACACATTGGGGTTAACATTAGAACTATGGAGGTGTTTTCCCCAATATATGGCGGACTAGTCTGACACAGAGTTAAGGTTGTTAACCCACAGACTAATTATGTGAATAAATGGAAATAATTGCATTTCGGCCAAGTGGTTGTTGTTGCCAGCTCTTCCAGTGGCAGTTTAGGGTGGGAAAAATCTGTAACGGTAATTTATTTAGCTGCTGTTTTGCTCATTTGGATTATACAGACAGCTGTTGACTATATAAATGTCAACTCTAAATAACCGATTGTGATAACTGGAACACTGCTGTAAAAAAATTTTTACTTTTATAATGTGGCTTCACATATTTATCAACACCTACAACGTGTCTCTGTTGCACTTAATCCTTACCATGGGCCAGAGAGCATTGCGTTACCTGACTAAATGACTACGAAATAGTCATGTGAAAAAAAAAATTCAAGCCAGGCAGGCATGCAGTTCGAGCATCCAGACGCCCAACAATCTGGGGCCCCAATCCAAAGTGGCCCAAATCCAATTTGTTTGGCTCTAGGCTGCAAATTGCTCTGTGTATTGAGTTTCCAAATAGCTGTCAACCACGCCTGCTTGGCGTCCCGTATAGCTTAATTCGCTTGTGGAGCATGTAATTGTCATAATAAGAAAAATATTGAGGTGATAATAAGCAGTTACTTTGAGATGCCCCCCTGCTAGCTTAAGGTGTGTGCATGTGCGCGCGCTCACACACACACACACACACAAACTCACACATGCACAAGCACACAAACACACATGCACATAATGGGGCGAGGCCACCATCTACACATTACACACAAGATTGGAGAGGCAGTCACTTGTGACCCTTCACCTCACTGGTGTTGGCGCCTGCCTGCACTCTTTAATCTTATGTGCCATGTTAGTGTGTGCATGTGTGCGTTTGTGATGGGCATGCATCGCTGCTGGGATGTCGCAGCCAGACATGCTTCAGTACTGATGTGGCTGAGGGGACAGATGAGGCTGGACATGTGTGCGCATGAACAGTCTCACAGACACACACACACACAAACACACACACACACGCACACACACAGACACATATATCATCCCACGTGCCTGACCTGCTCTCAAGCTCAAAAACAAACCACAGCAGAATAGAAGGGATCAGTGTGAAGCAGGGACCTGTCATACCCAGCAACATTTTTTTGCCCTGACTTTATTTTGGATGTTGCCTCATACACTGTGAATTAATCAGAGTTGTTATGGTAAGAAGCCAACAAATGTGCATGTGTGTGAGACAGAGTGTGTGTGTGTGTGTCTGTGTCTACTGTTTAGGCAGGGGTTGGGTTGTGGCCAAAACAAGGGCAAGTTTAAAAAAAAAACATAAATCATATCCTATTTCATAACCCAATCACATAATGATATATACAACATAAATAGTTAATTGGTTTATGAAAAGGTAATGACATCACAAAATTACATTTACCATAATGTAATATCACCTCTCACATTCAGGTATGAGTACTTTCCCTAGAAGGAATTTCATGAAATGGACATTAGTGTATCAGCATGAGTCACTGACTCCAGCACCAGCGATGCCATCTTCATGTTCAACATTCATGTGCTTATTACTGTTCCACAAGTAACGGCAGTCTGTTTGACTTCAAGGGTAGATGGAGGACAGAGAAAACCTGAAAATGCCCGATGCCCTGAGCTGGATCTCTCAGACATGCACCTTTTGCCTCTCCTGTGAAAGAAACTGCCTGTCAATAGGGGCAGGATGCAGATGACTGATCACTTCCCGGCCACAGGAAGCAAATAAACACCCAAAGCTGAGGCGCAAAGCACATGCAAAGGAATGCGGTGGGGTAGTTTCTTAGTGCAACATCACACTCTGATCTAAATTTAATGAAAATTGGAAGCGCATTCCAGATTCAAATTAAAATGATGTGTGATTTAAACTCTCCCAACCAACCTGCTATTCACATAAACACTTACATTAAATAGCATTATTATTGGCATACAAAGGTGCCAGTGAATTACTGTCTTTTAAATTTACAGGAGCCGCAATTACCTGAAGAGTAAATTTGCTTTATTGGAGTAACATCTTGAAAACCTAATTTCATTGTTTTATTTCTTCTTTTCAATTTTCAGATTGTATCCCTGCAAAGATATCAATCTCACCTTTACACAACTAGACTGTCTGTTCATATCTTGTTGCAAAGCTATCTCAATCTACTTTTGACAAGTAAAAACATAGACAATTTTATGGAATATACGTATGTTAAACATATACTTTACATAAACAAACACTTTTTAACATATGCGTGTTAAAAAGTGTTGAAATAACGTATTGACTTACATCACACAATGACCCATGAACACATTTGCATTTCAAACAGTGCAACAGAAAACTCTTTGAAGAACAAAGTTATTTTAACAGTAATTCAAAGGTACAAAAGCTGTTCTGCCCACTTTCTGGATCCACGTTTCTGAGTTGAAATAAACAAAATGTTTGCGACTTTCCTTAATTTCAAGGTACACATTAACATAGCAATGTTTGGCCTTTGAGGAACACTGGAAACAGCGAACCAAGCAGTGCCCCTGCCTCATCTTCTTCCTCCTCCTCATCCTCCCTGAACAGCTATCACTTTAAATATTTTCATCTGAGGCAACATCATCTCATTGGAGACACCTTTTCTGAGGGCTACAATTCCATGTACATCGAGAAAAAATCCCAACAAGCAGCATTTACCAGGTTTGGTTGTTTGCTGTGTAGTTTCAGGTGGATTACAGCACTGTTTAATAATGTGTGTGGGTGTTCTATAGTTTTGAATGTGCTAGTTTGTTTGTGTGCACGTACACATTGCCTATGGAACATAATTATGTATAAATTTATGGATACAGTGTAATTGGCCTCTCTATTCACATATGCATTTTTCCCAACGGCTAATTTTTTTTAACTGCTTTTCATGTATTTATAGGGCTTGTGTTTTCGTGGACAATGGCAAAGTCTATTATAATGTTACATAGACACTGTGAAACAGTATATAAAACATCTCAATATGCCCAGAGTGAAGTTTTATTTCTTGTTTCTCTTCTCTGGGTAAATATGATCATGTAAACTGTAATTAACACCAATAACTATCGTCGGTAGGCCAGAGGGACAGGTTTGCTCACAGTAGCAGTGCACTCATTTATCGGCTCCAGCCGCTGTACTTTCTTTCATTATGGTGCACTGGAGACTTAAAGGAAAGGCTATTACACCAAGATGTTTTGTTTTGTTTTTTGCCCGCCCTCCCTTCCGTAACCATTGACAGAGAAAAAAAACCCAAATGAAATGGTATGCAAATGAATCAGAATGGACTGCGTGTGTGTGTGTGTGTGTGTGTGTGTGTGTGTGTGTGTGCATGTATAAAAGAGGGTTTTAAATGTAAGACTCCATGTAGAACACCAACTGTACTAGCTGTCACTTGGGACTAATAAGCTGAGATAGAAAAAGACGAATAAAAAAAGAGGAAGATTTAGCAGAGGGAGCTTTGCCACAACTCCCACATTATTATTTGTTTTTCTGATGTCAGTCAGCTGCAAACTCTACCGAGGCTGGAAAGATGATGAGAATTGGAGATGATGATGAGATGTGTCAGATAAAATAACTTCTGAAATGCTGATCTGATCCGTACGCTAATGAAAAATGTTGCCATATGACTGACTTTACTTCTGTTTAGTGCACAGCGGCGACCAAACATGCATTCATGTCAAGAAACGTGTATGATTGTGTGCATACTGTATGAGCAAATGAATTATGTGTGAAGAGATGAATTATATGTGCAGAGACAAGAGTTCTCCAACACATAGGGCACCCTCTAACGATTTGGGAATAAAAACTTTATAGAACAAATCAAGGCAAATGGACTCTTGGCAAAGTGAGGGGAGAAGAAAAGGCCAGCTTCAGCATACTGAGATCATGGACAGCCCAGCCAGAGACTCAGATATATTAGTACCAACCCACTGGATATGTTCCTACCTAAAATGCCTTAAAGTTTGTATAAGTGTTTGTATAAGAAATGCAATAAAATGTGAAAAAAGTAACGTAGCTGCCAACTGCAACAAAACATGATGGGAGGGATGAAATAAAATAGTAGAATTTATATTCAGCTCCTTTCTGCTACATTCTGTTTTGCTGTCACCCGGACACTTTGTTACAAACTAGCACAAAATATTTTTACAATAAAATGATGTGAGAAAGGATCAAACCACTTCCATGATGTAGAGGGACACACTTGACAATACTGATGCTTAAACATACTTGTTTGGAAGAACTGAAGTATGCATAGGGTTTTTTTCTATAGGAAACAACATAATATACTTTGCAAAAATTTGTTTCATGCTAGCAACTGTGTATGATTATAGAGGAGCATTTTTTTTCCGTTGAAAAGGATGACAGTCTCCAAATGTACTGTTATTTAGCAGCCGGAAAAAGCATTTGGCTTTTTTTTTCAATTCTGGTCCTGTGCACTCCACAAAGCCAAGACAATCTCTTCATAATACCAGGGAATCTCAATATGAGTAAAGGCAAGCTATCGCTTTTCCATCACCAGCACATGATGGGGGTAACACTGAGCGGTGGGAGAGTCGGGCACAAGGGAACCAACAGACACCCCAACAGACGGATACAGACACACAATTCCCAGGGATTCTGTAAATCTGGTGATAATGGTAACAGTAACTCCACTGCATTAGCAATTATTGCTTGTTGTAAGATAGGGGGCTCACTGAGTGATAACTGCCCTGGCTCTTAAGCCTCTTGTAATGTGGAGATATGGGGTGGGCTACTTTGAAAGGGACATTGCAGGCCCTATTACCCTTAAGCTGTTAAAGACGCCCAAATCTGGCACTGCTTGTCTCCAAACGAGAGGGATTAGTGTTGAGTTTCACTCCGATTCCTCGTGATAATATGCCAAGCTCTGGCAGCTAAGAGCTCAATGCCAGTGGACCCTATTCACTTTATGCCCCCCCCCGCCATCCCACCCTGTTTTCTGCTTCACTGGCGATATCGAGTTAGGATGACGAATCATCATCTTCGTGGGTGTGTGTGTGTGTGTGACTTAAATATGGAAGTATGTCTGGTTAGGTATCAAAGTCAATCAGGAACCTCGTTTCCACCTGCCAACAATAATATTTAAATGAGATTTTATTTAAAACGGCTGATTCTCGAGCCATTAGCTACCAAAGGTTCTTCCCACTTGGGCTTTGGATGTACCAGCTGACCGCTCACTGCCTCGTCTTGCAAAACCTCTCATAAATATGCACCCTGACTCTCAACCTATTTGTTCTTCTCTCATTGGTTCCACCAAAGTTATTCTTTAATATGACATTGCATTATGACATACGGCCATTCACCCATGTCTCCTCACCTCTCCATTAACCCAATTAAAAAAAAATAACAAAAGCAGAACACATGACAAAGTGTGCGGGTGAATGTGAGAGGTAGAAAGATGGAGGAAGAAGAAGAGGAAGAAAGAAAAAAGAGAAACAAATAAAGGGCCCAAATTCCTCATTTCTAATTCAGCTGTTCGTTCAGCTTAACCTCTCTCTCCTCAGCAATTAAAGCACATGCCACATCCTTCATGCTGCATACAGCCAAGGCTAAATAATGCAGGGGGTATCCAGCACCCGTATCCTTTATCATCCCAAATGACAGCCATTTGCATATCTCCCCAGTCAATTAGAGCGCCGCGGCATAATCAGCCCATAATTGGGGGAGAGCGTCAGTAATCATCCGCCCTGGCACACCGACAGGGCCATTGGAGGAACGAGGGGGGAGAGGTTGTGTGTGGGGTTGGATATAAGTGTTTGAATGTGTGTATGTTGGCGAGACACTCCACGTGACTGCAGCCCATTCACTTCAAACTTCAGCTTCCAAACAATCAGGCAAACTTCTCTGGTTCCCATCGATGTCCTCCTCCTTTCCGCTGCCCTTTTCTTTGCTAATTTGCAAATACAGGCTTCCACTCTATTCACCGCCAATGTATTATTTTTCCTTTCATTATCAGGCTTCAAGAAAGGATGTTTGACAACAATAAATGTTAGAAGTGAATGATAGGGGTCACATGGAGCTCTATGGAAGCAAGCCAAGGGTGCACAGCATTATTATTATAATATATATATAAACAATTTTTCCGCCAAAGTCAATGTAATGATGAATATTTCTTCTTTTCCTTTCAGCTGCTCCCCTCAGGTGTTGCTACTGCGGATCATCTTCCTCCATCTAAGGCCATTCTTTGGCTCCTCTTCCCTCACATTGACTAACTTCATGCCCCTTTTCACTCCATCCATAAACCTCCTCTTCGAAATTCTTGTAAGCCTCCTGCCTGGCAGGTTAAATCTCAGCATCCTTCTATCCCTCCTCTTTACATGTGCAAACCATCTCTGTTTGGCTTCTCTGACTTTAACTCCAAAACATCTAACATGTGCTGTCCCACTGATGGAGTCATTCCTGTAACACTGAATGAATGCAATTAAATTAAGACTAATTTATCCACATTGTGGAGTTTGCATGTTCTCCCTGTGTCTATGTGGGTTTCCTTCAGGGTTCTCCAGTTTCCTCCCACAGTCCACAGTGATGCAGGTTAATTGGAAAAAAAAATGGGGAAAATAGTGAGTGAATGATTGTTTGTCTATATATGTGGTCCTGCGATTGACTGGCGACCAGTCCAGGGTGTATCCCACTTCTTGCCCGATGACAGCTGGGATAGGCTCCAGCATCATCGGCGACCCTGAGTGCAGGATAAGCGGAAGAAGATGGAGGGATGTATGGATGTATGGATATTCTATGAAGAGTCATAAAAGATTAGAAAAGGCCATGATGGCCCAGAGTGTGAAGTGATTTGCCTTCTTGTCCCATCTAAAGGCAGACAGATGTGAGTACTCATAAGTTTTCAGAGTATCTTTGAAGCAAAGCATCTGTATAGCCTCTTTAATTCCAGCTTGAAAGGGAATGAGATTTTTGCTGACCAATTCCTTTAAAACACTCCAACTCCTTTGGGAAATTAACATTTAAAACCATATTCACTGTGCTAATTTCACAGTATATTGTGTGGGATGAAGGTTCAGCTTTTGACCAACTGGTTCTCAGCGTTGGACTTCCAAGGAAACAAGGCGAGAGGTAACTGACGAGCGACGGCGTGATTACCTCAGGTGTTTCGCCTGTACGGGTGTTTTAAGACCCACCGCTCCGCGGGCAACATGATTGACAGCCCGACCAGTGACCACATTTCCGTCATTAGATCAGTTCAATTGTCTTGTCTACCTTACATATACTGGGAATCTAAGCTGCAGAGAACAACCACACTGGTTTTCTGCACTGGACAAAGAGACTGGATTCATCACATGACTGTGAAATTGTTACCAGAAAAATGTTAATATTCTTAGAAGTATTTCTCTTTCATTTCTTCCCATTCATCAGATGCTTTGGTGTTATCGCCTGTACATGAGGAGCAAAAGTATCCATTAAGAGGGAAAGATAGAGAGAGACAAAGAAAGGGATAGGGAGGGAGAGAAATGACTGGAAGCAATGGGTGTGGTGGAGATGTGTGTATTTATATGATGGAACATCAGAAGAACTCAGGCAAGGTTGGCTCCAAAATGCAAATCCCTTTGTGTTTTTACTCCTTTTTCCATGTATTTACACAACGAAAGCCGGCTAAATGTTAGTCCTGCATCTGCCATTCTGGAGAGATGAAACATTTTGCTATTTTTTTTTCTCCTTGATAGTAGTGGCAAGAAATTAAACAAGGAGAGGGAGGGGGTAAGGACAGGAGAGAGGATAATGTTGTTAATTTGCTTGAATTTAGCCCCCATGAAGGACTTGTGTCTTTTACTGAAAACGGGCAGACTAGACTAATGGAAGACAAAAGCACAAACGAAAAATTTTCTCTTGAAGAGCAAAGACATGAAAAAGCCAAAAGAGAAGCAGCATCCTTGAACAACTCTTGCTGTCCACAGAGGGAGGAAACATTAATTTCTTTTTTACTCCTTCTGAAAAGGGGTGTCTTTCTCTGTTTAATCCCCCATTCCTCTACTCTCAAAGGATCTGTGGCATTTCCTGTCAGCCAGCCAACCTCAGACTGCAGGGACGTATGTATCACTGTCAAAATGACTGATCAAAAGAAGGGAGAGGAGAAAAGAAGGGAGGGGAGGCAAGCGGGGTGAGTGTGGTTTGATGGGACTGGTTTGATTGGGGCGATGTAAAACTCTTCCCCTATTGGATGAGCTTGTCAGCGTGTCTGCCTCGGGAATCCATCATCAAACACTCCTGATCAATAATGTGATTGGTGGAATTTCGAGGGCAATCTGTGATCTGTGTATGCTAGGAATTACTGCTGAAAAAAGAATGCTGTGCTTTGAATGTGCGCTTCTGCTGTCGAATATAGAATATCTGAGAGAGAGCTGATCGCTATACTTAGCGTCTGGCCATCTGCACACTTATAGTTTTTTTTTTACAGGGCAACAGCATGTGGTCAAAGGGTCAGAAGGAAAAAGCACTTTTACTTCACATTCTGAAAAACAATCTCATTCGGATTAGCTTCCTGCTGCATAATTCCCTCTTCTAGACGATGATACAGAGATACTAACAATAGCCTGTCAGCGCCTAATCAAAACATAGTACGGGGACAGCTAATATTTTGTGATTAAATTCAACAAAACATATCTAAGCTGGAGTACAACCACAGCTCACAGGGAAAACCTGTAAGCAAGCAGTTCTAGTAAAGCAGCAGCAAATTATGCACGTTTAATCCATACAACTTAACAAATGTCATTGATCTAGTTCTCTACACTGAATTCTCAACTGTGTGGAAAAAAAGCAACCGACCCAAACATACAAACAATTACCAGCAGTTCAGCTTTGACAAACATAGTTAGTATTTACTTGTAAATACTTGTCCTCTGCTAATCCAGAAAACCTAAGGGTTGAAAGCAGTGCACTGTAATACAGTGAGAATTTACCCACATCTGCAGAAGTTAATTAAACAATTCTGATTAATTAAATATGATATTATTGTTCCACATGTTTGTGGGCACATATGAAATAAGTTATGTTTACTCAGACAAAGAGGCTGAGAGGGGAAGAGGGGTTTGATGGAATAACACACATCATAAATATGATTCTCATTTGGATCACAAAAAGACAAACACACTCCTCCCAGGACAGGCGCCTCCGTCGACGTCAGCCCACATTGCGACGTCTTCAAACAAACTTTTTAGTGGTGAAAACAAATTGGGCTCACCATCAAAGAGACATTTCATAAAAAAAGAAAAAAAATCTCTATGCCAGTTCAAAAGAGCTGGTTGGTAAACAGGCATGGAGAATTCATAGCACAAGATATTGTAGGAGGTACAAACGGCTGGAGCTTCACCACAACAAAGGGAGAGGAGAGGAGTGGAGGGGTGTAATTCATAACACATTCAATAAAAGCAAGTGTGACTGACTTCCCATGACCAAAGAAACAAAATAGAAAAAAAACTTCTTTAATTGGAGAGGATGCTGTTGTTGTTTTTTTCTGCTTCAAACCCACTTTGTCTATTGATTTCAGTCTCCTTTAAATTTCTTGGATCTCAGTCTGGATGCCCTCGCCCTCTCTTCCCCCCTGGACCAGACATTGCACCGATATTTATTCTGCACTAGAACTTAAATAAGGAGACAGACAGTGCAGGAGTGAGACAGAGGGAATAAAAGGACAGAAGAAAACATCTGGGGCTTTTACAGTTTGCGCAATTTCTCGATAAACACGCCGAGGAGGCGGAGGCCTCACTCCCGTGCGCCACTTCCAGCAAAATCCCGTTTGGGATTCAGCAGAAGACTGGAGGATAGACTGAAAAAGAGATTGAATAAGAGACGCAGCAACAAAATGACGAGAGCCCGCCCTTTTCGACAAGCCGTCATTAGCTATGCACAAGGCGAACTGCTGACACAAAGTCACACAGCGTGCTGAGCAGGGGCTTCGAGTAGACTGGAGGAATCCATCCCTCCATCCCTCCACCTGTCTATTGACATCCCTGGCTCTCTGTCGACTGCCTCCGGTTTTTGCAATTACAATCAAACGGCAGCATCCAGACCCTTAAGCACTGACTGACAGCTTGGATTAACTGAGATGTGGAGAAGCCTTGGGATGCTGTGTGTGTGTGTGTGTGTGTGTGTGTGTGTGTGTGTACACGCTTGCCTGTCAGGCAGTTTCCTGTCCATTGACATGTGTATAACACATTGCCTCATATGAGCAGTGTGTTTCGGTGTCAGCATGTGTGTTTCTGTGTCTCTATCAGTTGATTTTTTTCCCCCTGTATTGAGGGTTGGTCTGTGCATGCTCATGTAAAGTAAATAAATGTGTAGAAACGCCTGTGATGAAGGATGTATAGAGTTGTGGATTAGCATAAAAATTTGCATGAATAACAATGCAATTACACATTTCAATTAAATCCCACTGTGTTCATTAGTTGTTTCTGTAGACTACATTTGGGAAACCATCAACCGATGATTT
Organism: Fistularia commersonii; assembly: GCF_037954325.1. Taxonomy (NCBI): domain Eukaryota; kingdom Metazoa; phylum Chordata; class Actinopteri; order Syngnathiformes; family Fistulariidae; genus Fistularia; species Fistularia commersonii. Next base: position 12,203,416 of record NC_141284.1, on the reverse strand, counting down.
GGAGAGAAGCTGATAGTTAATAGATATTTTCAGCACCTCAACTATTATAGATAATTACAGAGAATGCTCAACTATGATTTATGTAGTTTTCAAATGTCATTCTATTGCCATGCTGCTGCAAGTGCTGTAATTTACAGAAAGATTCAGATTTTACATTATAGAGAGGAAGCCGTGACACGGCGGGCTGTCACAAAAAGCGTCACCACAAGCACATCCAAAATTTGGTGGATACGGGAGTCAAGTCACAAAGCTGTCAAAAAAACAAAGAACAAACACGCACCTCCTGAATTATCTGCATTGCGGAAAATTGTCAAACATGCAACTGAAACGCAAAGTGTTGTGAACAAAAACAAATCACTGTAGTCTTTGTCCCTAAGAATGGAAGCTGCTCTGGTGTGCTTTTCTGTGGATGTTGTTGAACTCTTCACAAGCAGACACCGTCACCATCCATCCCAAATGACAAATGTGACATGACAACCTTGCCTGGGAAGCAGCAGTGACTGCAGACAAATTACTTAGAGGGGAAATTTGTCAAGACAAAGCCAGATATTAAGCCGGATTTTCTGATCTTGTTTTGTCTTATTTATGTCCCGATAAACATGCTGCTGTCTTAGTTGCAAACCCGTTAGGGAAATAAAAATAAATGTAAATGTCAGATAATTCACCGTTAGAATAGTGTTTAGGCATCAATATCAGATTCTCAGACTTGGTTTAAGTAAAAACCCTTTTCGAAAACATCAAAGAAACAAATCCCTTCAAAAGATCTCAGAAATATAAATATATGTATAGATTTTTACATTTCACCGCAAAATTGGGGAAGACTCATGGATGCTTTGGACTTCAAAGAACCACAATTGGGAGAGTGATCGGTGAGTTATTTCCTTATGTGAAAATTTTGGATCAGACAAAAAAAAAGAACCTGTGATGGGGTGGAAGTGGACAGACTCGTGGCTCACCTCCAACATCGAATACCTATAGAGGGCCTCTTAATAGCAACACACACGCGCTGATTCTAATTCTAATTCTAAGTTCATGTCTGTCAGCGTCTGACACACGTCTGCATAGTTTCACTGTCTTCTGAGATGGAAAGCCGTCTCAGGTGCTCCATTTTGACCCGGTCACGATTGGAACAAACACAGCTGAGCCTAGCAGAGCGTCCTCACACAGCTCTTGAGCTGGTTGTCGCTAGGCTGCATATACGTCGGGACGCCTGTGCATGTGATGTAAGTGCAGGGATAGGAGAGATGACAGCGACGCAAAGATGATCTAATAAAAGGAGAAGATGAAACGCTGTCAGATGCCACAGCGAGCCGCTCAAATGCCAGCAACTTTTGGTAAAACACATGCACTCAGTTTCCTTCACACACAAACACACATCTCACATCCCTGTCTCTCTCAGACACACATTCTGCATGATAGACAGTTTCATAGTGTGATGGCTAAGGTGTTGGTGTATAAAAAGTGGTGCTGATATGATTTCATGGGAGAGTCTTATTTCAAGACTGTCGGTTAGCCAGTGTAATTTGGCTAGTGCTCCAGGGCAAAGCGCTGAGACACATGTACTCCCAAACAGATAATATTGCTATGCGCTACATTGCTATTATAACACATAGCCATTGGTCACACTGATATGCCGTGTGTAAGCCTGTCATTCGGGAACGATTGATTTATGAATGTGAGATGCGGGTATGAAGGCAGATTATTTTTAGTCATTTGTCTATGGAGGCCAACTTCATTTCTTTTGTTTGTACTGCACTTTTATTTGATGTATTTATCTATTTATTTCCTGCAGCTTCAGAAAGTAATTCATGTTCTACATGGAATATACATAACGGCTCATGGGCTCTGTGATATTTATGTTAGCTCCTCAGAGTCCAGACCACTCACTTGAAAAAACCCTGCTGCATCACAATGACATTGATTTTTGAATCTGCACTTAATAGAACAAGAGCCCTCTGTTCACTGTCTTCCAATTTTTGGTGGGAATAAATTGGTATTAATTATAAATAGGGAGCAGCTGTCTTAAAATATATGACATATCTACAAGGGTATTAGACACTGCAGTGATATTGCCTCTCCTGCCACTTTTAATATCAGCACCCTTACTGCAATCACAGGTCTAATAACGACTTCTCATTATGAGAGAATGAGAGGTTAGTGTGTGTGTGTGTGTGTGTGTGTGTGTGTGTGTGTGTGTGTGTGTGTGTGTGCATGTGTGTAAAAGGGGGAGGCTTCAATTTTACCACTTAAAAGTCACAGATGACACCCTGTAAAAAGTTAATTTCATTCTAGACATTTACGGAATGAGGCTGTAAATTTTAGCTCTTGAGTTGTGCCGTGAGGCAATCAGCTCCTCTAAACTGAGATATTAAATAATTAGACATAAGGGAATAATCCATTGTGAGAGTAAATGCAAAGCAGGCATGTAAAGTTAAAACCTTTATTCTAAACCAAATTCATACTTAGCCGTTCATGCTGTGTGGGTGTGGTGAGTTTGAGGGTACTCAGTTAGGACGTTTGTTACCAGGATGCAGTAGCAAAAAGGGTCAGGAGATGGCACTGTATTTACTGTGACTGCCGAACGGGGTATGTGATCCATAAACAACAGGAGGGGGGAAGGAGGGGTGGTGGTGATGGTGGACAGCATTGCTGCCTGCTTCTAAGTGGTTCACTGAAATGACATGACAGTTTGAATGGAGAGACAGATGAAAGAAAATCTAAGCATGCATTTATATCAATACTATATCTGATAATACTTTTGCATCCGTTCAACATTTTATTTTATTTTTTTTTCAAGACAATGGCCTCCTCCTGACATAATGAGTTTCTCACACACACACACACACACACACACACACACGGTGCAACGCTACTCCTCCAGCCACCAGACCCCCCCCCCCCCCCCCCCATCCCCCTATCCTTCGTCCTCCTTTTTAGCCCCACTCCCCTTTCTCATGGCCTCTGTCTTAATTTCACAGGGGAATCATTTGACAGATATTGCCCTTGAAGAGGCAGCATGTGCCCAGCCATTGAGAGCAGTCTGGGGTGGGGGGTTTGCGAATGGGAAGAGGGGAATCAAGGGAGTTGATGGAGGAGAGGAAGTGACAGAGAGCGAGAGTGATGGGGAGAATGAGCGGGGGGAGAGGAAGAGGAGGAGGAGGAGCCAGGGAGTGGAGGGTAAAAGTTATTAAGTGGATGTGAAAATGCAGCGCAGCCAAAAAGGTTAAGTCTGGAATAGGAAATTAAAACTTGCATCGCTTTTGGCTTTAAATAGATTTGGTTTCATTACGGGCGCCAAGACCAGTTAGAGTCAAATCCCTCTGGAGAGAGAGGAAATAGGGAGAGGGAGGAAGGAAAGAGAGTAGGAAGAGAGATGGTGACATGGGAACAGAGGCAGGAGAATGAACGTCGAACAATAGGAGAGAGGAAGGAGGCAGACTATCATGCAGTTCACATTCGTTTTCAATCTCAGCCTGTTTTTCCCCGAACCCCCTTCCACTGTCAAGCGAATACCAATTCTACATACCATTACTGATTTTATACTTAGACTTAAAATGGAATTTAAGACGGCTGCCACACGCGAATACAAAGAATGCAATCAGCATGCAGACAGGTGATAGCAGAATGGCCTTATTTCCACCCTTTGTCTTTTAATCGCCATTGATTGGTTGAGTCTTTGGTGAGGCGCTCATTCCTTTTGATTTTTGATCCAGAAACATATGAACCCCATCCTGACCTGCCTTTTGTAGCTTCAGTGGTTCGCTGATATCAACTGGGAAAATAAGGAACGTTTTGCACGGATGCCTCAAATACAGAGCACCTTATATCCATAAAATCTAGGCCTTGGCTTCCGTGGTTTGGTATGTGCACACACTGCATGCATTCAAACGCACATAAACTCACACACCTGCACAGGTTACGAAGGCTGACCTCTCGCAGCTCCTCTTATTGCCTTTGTGGTCTCCAAGGGGAAGAAGGAATTGAGAGGGAGGCTCGACAGATTGCACTGGGAGCATGCGTGAGACGGTATGATGTAGGAGAGGGGGAAATGGAGAAAATGTAAAAACTATACAAGGGAGGGACATTGAGAGGAAGAGGAAGCAAATTGAGCACAACAAAGTTGGGTGTGTGAAGGAATAAAATGGGGCTGGATTGACAGGTGATGACATGCAGAGAGGGAGAAACCAAAGTGGCAGGGAAGGTGTTCATGCTATTAAATCATAACCCTCTGCTTCCGAGAATCACGTTTGTGAATGCAAAACATCAAACTAATAATAGAATGACACTCTCGGTTTGAAAAAAAAAAGAGAGCCAAAAAACGAAACAGAGCTTGTTTTTATCTGACATGTCGGAAAAAATCCAATGCAGAATAATAAGCTATGTATAACATGATCACTAAGTGAGCTTGTCAGAACAGTATGGCTTCATGCCTAGAAAGGGTACTATAGATTATAGGGTGCCAAGAGAGGAACTCTAGTATTGTATGAGGAAATCTGGAGTGGCAGAGAAGTATGTTAGACAGGTGCAGGACATGTACGCTAGCTGTGAGACAGTGGTGCTGTGTGCTGTAGGGGTAACAGAGAAGTTCAAGGTGGAGGTGGGACTCCATTAGGGATCAGCTCTGAGCCCCTTCTTGTTTGCAGTGGTGATGGACAGGCTGACAGATGAGGTTAGACAGGAATCTCCATGGACCATGATGTTTGCAGATGACATTGTGATCTGTAGTGAGAGCAGAGAACAGGTTGAGGAAAATCTAGAGAGGTAGAGTATGCACTGGAAAGGAGAGGAATGAAGGTTAGTCGCAGCAAGACAGAGTATATGTGTGTGAATAAGAGGAACCCGGGTGGAACGGTGAGGTTACAGGGAGTGGAGATCAAGAAGTTGGAGGATTTCAAGTGCTTGGGGTCAACAGTCCAAACAAAGGGAGAGTGTGGAAAAGAGATCAAGAGACGGGTTCAAGCAGGTTGGAATGGTTGGAGAAGAGTGTCTGGGGTACTATGTGATAGAAGACTATCAGCCAGAATCAAAGGAAAAGGTGTACAAACAATTACAATGATGAAAAGACAGGAGGCAGAGCTAGAGGTCACAGACATGAAGATGCTAAGGTTCTCTTTTGGAGTGACAAGGATGGATAGGATCAGGAATGGGTCTATCTAGAGGAGCAGCACATGTTAGATGTTTTGGAGAGAAGGTCAGAGAAGTCAGACTGAGATGGTTCGGTCATGTGCAAAGGAGGGATAGTGAATATATTGGTAGACGGATGCTGGAATTGGAGCTGCCAGGCAGGAGGTCCAGAAGAAGACCAAAGAGAAGATTTATGGACACAGTGAGAGAGGATATGAAGGAAGTTGGTGTGAGAGAGGAGGATACAGAGAATAGGGTTAGATGGAGAAGTTGGATTTGCTGGGGAGATCCCTGAAGGGAAAAGCTGAAAGAAGAAGACTACTGCTTGTGTGTGCCTCTCAGGCAAAAATCCCAGTCAGAACAATTTTCAAGAAACAAGCAGAATGTCTTGATGTGAACGTACTGCGTGGCAGCTAGCGATTGGACATCCGTGATTTCTTTCCATTTGGACACGCACCATTCCCAGATGCTCTCTCAAGACTAATGTGACTGACGGAAGAAGTGCTGGGCATTTGTAGGGCAACAGATGGATGAGTGCTTTGCGAACTACTTCCAGCTCCCTCCAGCTTTTGATGATTTTACATCCATTCATTTCATTTCCGCGATGCCAAACTTCTATCAGGACAGTTATTTAGAATATTGACCGAAATAAGGGTTATTTAATGTTCTTGGCAGTTGTCATGTCTCTTAATTAACAAAATTAAAGTACAAAAAAAACTAATTTGGATGTTTTAAAATTTCTTTTTAACCAAGGTTTAAAATCTAGTCATAACTACAGTAATATTCTCACTATCCTCCATTCAACCAATTTTTTTTTTTTTTTTTTTTGCAATTACAGAGTGAAGGCTATTAGACAGAACCTTGGTTAAGGGTGTTTTACTTTCTTTTTTTGGCTTGAGCCACATCTACCTAATAGTTTGATATGGTACGTGAACCAAGAGGCTGAAATGCATAAAGACAAAAGGGGGAGTGAATTGTAGAACTTGATACCAAAGCAAGACAATTTAATTTCTCCCTTTAAAACCAACTGCAAGTAGCTGGAGCTTTGCTATGAAAAGAGGGAAAAAGAAACTCTCCTGTCTGGCCTCTTCTCAAGGTTCTCACCTCTCTCTCTCTGACTACTATCACCATATTATGAAAATGAGAGGGAATCAATAGGCCTCACATCTGTCATTTAATTTTGACAATAGCACAGTCTGGATGCCGACAAATAGAAGAAAAGGAGGTGTTTTGTGTGTGAGTGCATATGAAGAGTGAGATTTTAAACCCGTCAGGCAGAGATACGACACCCCAATATCCACAGTTTGCCTGATAAAAAGAAAAATAAGAAACCTGCTGATGCTGTCGCCTTTATGTGAGAAACAATTTACCATTCATACTCTCCAAAGAATAGGTGGTAAACACTTGAGAGCAATGTATTTAAGTGTAGTAGCATCTCACGGCTCTATCTCATAACATACAGGGTCTTACTGTTTCGGTGTATGAAGTAAAAAGCGCACTACCAGAAACTAGATCGGTCCGTGTAGCAACTGCTGCTGTTCAATTAAAGACTTGTTAAGCATATATACGACAAGCGCTTTTAAAGAAGTGTTTGCACACCATCTCTTAATCTTTTGCTCATTCTGTTGTCAAAAACTTTCTTTTTTGCTTTTTTGCTTTGGTAGGTCTCTGGTAAACGGGAGCCATGTTCCCTTAAAGCTGTCTGTCTCCAGACAGAAAGGACAGAGGAGACTAATACCCCGTGCAAGGGAATTGAGACTGCAGGCTGGCGGAGGGAGAAAAGTGCTGAGAGCCATTGTGGTTACCGCTTTACCAAGGTGTGTTGAGGGAGTGGCATCCTCTTTTGAACTCACCCGTGAAGGTAGCTTTGGGACAGTAGGACATTTAAGGAAAAAGAAAAAAAAAAAGGTGGACCAATTGCTGCTGTGATTCATCAACATGCCTGCTTTGCAAAGGCGTGTTAGGGAAAGAAAAATGCAATTTGATGGTTCATCCAGAATAAAGGCCCTACACAGCCCCTGATTGCCGAGAGTGGCTGCACCCGCTTACCAAGACACCTCCGTTCTGGTATGAGTGAACACTTAAGTGACATTTTTCCTTTGCTTTGGAAGAAATCTCTACATCTGCCTACATATATATTATGTAGGAAGGTATTAAAATACCTACTGTAATTTCCAGGGCAGCATCACCTTCACTTGAACTGGCTTTTACTCATTCCATGAAGGAAACAGAAGAGAAGGCCCTTTTTTTTCTTCACAGCAGTGTAATAAAATGCTCTATCCTATTTTCTCATTTTTGGTGAACATTATGTGTGTTAACTTGAACCAATTCTTGCCTACAAATGATAATCAATGGCAGTTTGGATATTCAGACAAAATTTTTTAGTGGAAATACTGCTGTTGTGATGTGACACAGTATTAGACAATACTATCAAAACACTTGGGGCATCGGTAGAGTTTGCTGCTGATTTCCAGGATTCCAAATTTTTATCTTCCTGTAACATGCAAATGATGATGGCTCATCTCAGCAGATTTGAATTTAGTGAAAAGGAGAATCTCATAAAAAAGGAGAATCTCATTTGGAAAGACTTCAGATGTCAAACAGTAATATTGAAATTGAACTAGATATATTCAGCATCGCCTATAACCCATGGTATTATCTAGAGAAACACACACTTCCCACACACAACTTCGCACACATAGAGTAAGTCACCTGCCCTTACTTAGTGAGTGCTTGTGTAGTCTCCTGGCATCAAGATGAAGCCCCCCTCGCCCCCCACTCAGGAACTAGAAAACACTTTAGTAATAACAGTACATTGTGGTAGTGTGTATTTGTGTGTATATCTTAAATGTGTGTGTGCTGTGTATCTGTATGTATGCGAGACAGAAAGAACAAGCTACAGCACAGGGTTAAGATGGTAAGATGTGATGAGCTGGCTGGCCTTCAAAGCACAACCTGTGGCGAGAGAGCTGAGGCTGTGCTAATGTGCATGTGTGTGTGTGTGTATGTGTCTGTGTGTGTGTTTGTGTGCGCGCGTGTGTTTTTCTGTACATACAATACATTTTTAGTGTATGTAGTTGTGTGTGTGTGTCCTCATCCACTCCTCACAGCTGAATGGAGAGTGAGCACTTCAGCATTGACAAGTAGGTAAACAAAAACATCCATGCAGAAAGAAGAGAAGCAGAGATGGGCTGCTAAAGTCAGGAGATAAGACAACTAGGCAGAAAACCGAGTTCAAAAAAGGAGGGTTGAAAGTAAAGGATACGTGACGGACAATAGGAAGGAAGAGAGGGGCAAAAATGATGAAAGACATGAAGGGAAGGGAAATAATTAAAGGAATAATGGGGGACCATGTTAAAATAAAAGAAGAAAAGAAAATTACCACGGAAACATAAGTTCTATGCAAATACTGCTGTGGGCTTATTATTATTGGTATTATTTTAATATATTTTTATGACTGTACAGTGGTTTGAAGTGATGTCAATTGAAACAGGAAAAATTACAGGAAATATGAGAATTCAGTTCTGAGACAAAGGGGATAAAAGGCAATCCAAAATGAAAAAAACTACTTTGAAGAAATGAATAATTAAGAAAGGAGAATATGCAAGAAAAAAAATAGATTCAGTAAAAGGTTGGAAGCAATTCAGAATCACACCATATAAATTATACAAGAGGCTGTTCTAGTTTGCATTCACAAATAAATACAACAAAACCTCAAACATAGGCTGCTCAGTAAATTAATCTCATCTTTTTGACTGACAGCAAGCCTATAAAGGCAGCAGAGGCATCGCGGGCCTCTGTGACCGCCGCCTGTATCTATGCTGTTGTTTTTCCGCTTTCACTGTCATCAACAGTAACACAGGCACAGTTACTAATCCAAGCACTCCAACTAAATCATAAGTAGATCGTGTTCATGAATACTGACAGAGAAATGTTCATGCATTATTATGACGGGCATGTTTATTTTGCTTGTGTGTATTTGTGTTGCATGTGTCACATGTGAGCGGGTCTTTGAACATCCGCATGCATTCCCGCCTCCCTTATTCCTCCACCCTGTGTTTCCTCTCCATACAGCTCTGCCATGATGAAGTCCGTCACAGGGTCCCCGACCCAATATCTAGAGTCTAATAAACTAATACATCATTAATGAGAGGGAAGGAGAGAACGATGCAGCAAAAGAGAGAGATCCACTGCCAGGCTTAAGCAAGCTATTGCTCTACAGCTCAATAGGGTTTCTAACAAGGTTCTGTCCTTGAGAGAGTCTGCATACTAAAAACTTCTCCACCGGCTGCTGTGCCAAGCAAGAAGAATTTATAAACAGAGGACAGAATGAGGGGAAGGATAGAGGGAGGGGGAGGCAAAGCAGAGGCGATTAGAAAGGTTCTTGGAAAATGGCAGGAGAAATAAAGAGAGGAAGGAAGATGAATCACGCTCCGCATTAATTGTCCTCTTTTCTAACCGTTTGCTTGGGGTCACACTGTCTTTCTGACCAACTCATGGTAATGGCACATGATTGAAAAACTGTTTCTGTTCACTGTGCATTTCCATCTGCACTCTCTTCGATGGTACATAATGTGTGTGTGTGTCTGTGTGTGTGTCTGTGTTTGAAAAAAATGTCATGGGGATGAGGTTTTTTTTTTTACAAAAGATGATTCCACCTTTCCTCGCCAGGATCCCCATTTAATTGAGAAAAATCCTGTAAGTATCCTTTTACAGTAACACCCAGCTGGATGCAGCTGGTGATTTTGCAGGTTTGAAAATAATTATATTTATCAGTGGACACATAAATGGTACCAGACAGAAATTTTAAAAAGGAAAGACAACAAGAGACAATTGTGCATTCTTTTGCATTTATAAAGGGGGGTTTACTTTTTGTGAATGGACCGTTTAACCACCTTGGGATCCCTAGACCAACCACTTTTATCCTTTTGTTTTGTAACTGTGTTTGATTACTGATTAAAAAAGGGAATTTCATTTCCCAACTCTGTTTTGAGTATCTTTAACAGTTCTATTTTAATTTCAATATATTTATCTGATAATGTTGGTGATATTGAGAATGAAAAACAAGATTAAATAAATGCAAACATTTAACTTTAGTGTTAGGAATGTCATCGCTGCCTTTTTAATGAAATTTGTAAGCATTTATGAGTTTGTAAATGCAGGGTAAGTTATGTATATGTGATGGGTGTTCATGATAAATATGGGCTCTCACCCAATGTATTGCAGAAGGCCCTCAAAAAGCTAGCAACTCCCTGTATGGACACTTCCGACAATACACAGAAATGTACACACTAATGCTGCATATGTGCATGCTCTCTCACACGCACGCACACACGCACGCACGCACGCACACACACACACACACACACACACACACACACACGCACTTGAATTGAACGCCTCTAAACAAGTACTGCTGCTGGCCTCATTTGAATAGATAATTGAAAATCAGACTTGTTTATCAGACTAAATAGAATGACAGACACTCACGAAAAGAGGCAGAGAGAGTATTTGCATAATGTCCATGGCTGAATGATTTGTGGGTCTTTTAGGCCAGGGAAGGACATTGGAGAGGTTCACTTCTCATAGCTGGAGGTAAATGCTGAAATATGACTTCATTTTGAGGCGTTACTATAAAATGATGTATTGGCATTTCAATTCTGATGCAAGGTTGTGGATAGGGGCTCAGGGAATGTGCTAGATGAAATTAAAAGAGGGGAATAAGAACGGATTGGAGAGGATGAGAGGGAGGTTGGGGCGATTACAAAATCTCAAGAGAGATTGGAAGACTGTCCAAGACTTTCATTATTTTTGAAGCAAACAATCAGATCTCATAATTAGGCCTCTCACACAACTCACATTTATTCTTCTCCATCTTGTGATCACAGTATGGGGTAGAGAGGGGTACAATTTTCATCTTCTCTTTGTTTTTATCTTTAGTTGTTTTTTTTTGTTATGTTTTGTTTTTTTCCTCAGCCCCTGATATAGCTATATGCCGGGATGTCCCCTTCAAAGTGAATTTATCTCTGGCTACAAAACACTTATTAGTCTCATACACAACACACATAGAGTACAGGAAAAGTATGGTTGGGTCATCATGAAATTAGAATATTCTGTAAAGGGATACATTGGGCACCTGTACTGGTATTTTCATGGGTCAGAAAAGTACGATTATGGCCACTCTATCTCACTGAGCCAAACAAGATGTCTTGGCTCCTTCCCAAAAATTCTATGAGTTGTTATTGGCCTGCTGCTTTGAGTGCACACCAAACCTTTTCCATTACCCATTTAATGGGTGGGTTTTGTTCACGAGGGTGGAGGAAGACAGGTCCAACTGTGTGGCTTTCAGCTCTTGATGTCACTGAGAATCTTTAAACCTGGACAACTCTGTCCAAATTGCCTCTGGACAGATCTTAGATGGTACAATAATGCCTGCGGCCTAAAAAAATTGAGCTAGAATAACACTACAAAATAAAAGGTAGGAAGAAAAAAAAAAAATTCAGTGCATTGTACTATTAGATAAAGAAACACGCTATAAGCATGCTTCACAGAAAAACAGACAGGGCAGAGCATCAGCTGAGGGTGAATACATTTTCATTCGGGTGTTCCTCCCTTAATGTAGAGGAATTAAAAATTCTCTCACCTATTACATTTTCAGTGAAATGCAGTAAAAGTGACATTTTCAAAAAATTAAAGCTTTAGAATTCAGATTCTAAAGCTAAAACATTAAAATGACAGTGATTAAACCACAGCATAGAATGGCCTGCAAGACAGTCCAACATGAAGACCTGATAATTCACTGGTCTCAATGCCAGATCCAAGCGGGTCCTAAACTGTTTTCTTGTTCTCTAGCAAACCCTGTCAGTCTTTGCTCTGTCTCAAACCTGTTCTCACCTAATGTGTGGAAGTCGCTGCCCCTTCCCCTCCGAGGATCTGTGGCCTTTTTCTCAGAGACAAGGCGTTATCAACTTTTTTTTATTAATATCATGTGTGGCTTTAATCAAAACAAAACTTCAACAGGAAGTGCTTTAAATACGACATTACCAACCCCAGCAGACAGGCAGATATTGTATACACATAATGGATCATAGGAGAAAAAAAACACATTTATCAGAGTTAATATCCTGACTCACTGCCCTTGTGTCAGAAACAGCCATTCAAAGGTAAAACTCAAAGTCAAGATTCCCATTTCTCTGGTGAGATATGACGATTAGCCAGATAAAAAATGGTAGGCTGCAGTGACGGATGAGATGACATGGGTTGCAGATAAATGCCAGGATCCTGAAGAAATAAAACATACACTGACAAAAAAGGTTATCACTTTAAATGTAAAACTGATATTAGAGGCAAATGAATTTTGGTTTCAAATGTGCAATCAGTCCAGTTAATTTTGTACTGGGCTGAGCAACATTATAGTTATAGAACAGGATATTACAGGAAAGGCCATTTGAGAAATTCACCATTGATACTGCATCATGTGACCTGTTTATTGGTTTTAATTATTCAGTGGAAAAGCCGTGGATAACCTTGGATTACTGAGGGTAAAAACACAAACTTATGACAATATCATTGACATAAAAAATTCTTCAACCGACACTGACCTCATCTACTATTACAACATTCCTCCCAGTTGAGCCCAACATATGGCGAGGCGGCAAAAGGAACTGTTGACCGTAACGATTTTGGAGACAAAAAGAAATAAAAGTGGACGACAATGATATTGTTTCCTCCTTTGAGAGTATGAGGGGACTGAGTGAAGTGAAAGGAGCCTGGGAAGGAGAGCAGGAAGAGAAGGAGAGGACAATTTGGTTTGTACTCTTCCCTAATCTAATACGTGTAACTATGACTGATTCTCTGTCATAAACCAGGGCACCAGACGCAGGGACAGGGAACCCAACTTTTCGCTCGCCTGAGGGAGATGAACCAAAGAGGGAGGAGACAGGATGTGGGATGGAGGGGGTGGAGTGGGGGGCGGGGGTGGGTGGGGGATAGCGATGGGGGTGGGGGGGTAATATGACAGCTCTCGTGATAAAGGGTGAGAGTAAGTTCCAATTCCAGAAATTAGAGAGATATTCCCATGGCAGAATGTTAGACAAAGCAAATATCTAATACAGCACCTCCAGGCATTGATGCGTGAGTATGTGCTTATGACAGGGGATGAGGAATTGACAGAGAGGCACCGAATCCCGCATTTTTCACACCAACACAAGAACATGCTGACTGTAAAGTCAAATGTGTGAACTGAGAGAGTAGCAGCTGGGGTCCTGCCAGGTGACTCCCACTGTGGCGATGCTCAGTTTGGCTATTTGCTCTTTTCACACATCACAGGGCAAAAAAAGGGTTTTGGGAGCAAACAATATCACACACAGTCACAGTCACGGCCCAAAATTCTTCATTTACTTATTTAATTGGGTAGGTGGTCAGAGGGGACAGGATCTTTCTGTGGGCAATGAGTCAAAAGGCAGGTTCTGCAATGCAGTGGCTGAAATTTTGGCACTCAACTCAGTAGTGGTTATGATACTTACAAACTGCTTGAAAATTGTAATTGAATGGAATATTGATTTATGAAAACACCATTTGATGAATTGAACAATGTATTTGAACATCAGGGTACACATCAGGGTAAGCTCCTCAGTAGTGGGGCCCCGTGGGGGGGTGAGGTCCGCCCTTGGTTCCTCAAGGCTCTAGGGTCTTGATGCTGGAGGACAGTCCTGGCTGACACGCCTCTGCCGTATTGCGTGTATGTTGGGGATAGTGTTTCTGGACTGGCAGACCGGGGTGGTGATTCCCCTTTTTAAAAAGGGGGATCAAAGGTTATGCTCCAACTACAGGGGGATCACAGACCTCAGCCTCCCTGGTCGTTGAACCTTGGATCCAGGAGGAGCAGTGTGGTTTTCGTCCTGGTCGTGGAACAGTGGACCAGCTCTATAAGCCCGTCAGGGTCCTCGAGGGGGCATGGGCGTTTGCCAGTCTCCATGTGTTTTGGGGTTCTAGAGAGGTCATTCAACGGTGTCCCGTTGGCAATCCTGTTGGGGGTGCTCGGGAGGTAAGGGGATACTAAACCCCACCATATGGGCTGTTCGGTCCCTGTATGATCAGTGTCAGAGCTTGGTCTGCATTGCCGGTTGTAAGTTGGACCCGTTTCCGGTGAGAGTTGAACTTCGCCTGGGCTGCCCAATGTCACAGATTCTGTTGAATTCTAGGCACAGCCAGGGCATTGAGGGGATCCAGTTTGATGGCCGCAGGATCGAGTCTCTGCTTTTTGCAGATGATGTGGTTTTGTCGGCTTCATTAGGCCATGATCTCCAGCTTTCACTGGAGCAGTTCGCAGCCAAGTGTGAAGCGGATAGGATGAGAATCTGCACCTCCAAATCTGAGACCATGGTGCTCAACCGGAACCAGGTGGAATGCCCACTCTGGGTCGAGGAACAGGTCCTGCCCCAAGTGGAGGAGTTCAAGTATCTTTGGGTTCACGAGTGAGGGAAGGATGGAGTGGGAGATCGACAAGAGGATTGTTGCGATGTCCGCAGTGATGCAGACTCTGTACCGGTCTGTCGACATGAAGAGGGAGTTTAGCCAGAGGGCAAAGCTCTCATTTTACTGGTTGATCTCCGTTCCCACCCTCACCTATGGTCACGAGCTGTGGGTATTGACTGAAAGAACCAGAACGCGGATATAAACACCTGAAATTTGTTTTCTCTGCAAGGTCCCTTAGAGATAGGATGAGAAGACTGGTCATTTGGGAGGAGCTTGGAGTAGAGTCCCTGTTCCTCCGCATCGAGAGGAGTCAGATGAGGTTGCTCGGGCATCTGGTCAGGATGCCTCCTGAACATGTCCTGGGGGTGGTATTTTGGGCATGGCCATCTGGGAGGAGACCATGGGGAAGACCCAGGACACACGTCTCCAGGCTAGCCTGGGAGCGCCTTGGGGTCCTCCCAGAGAAGATGGACCATGTGGCGGCGGAGAGGGACGTCTGGGCCTCACTGCTCTGGCTGCTGCCATCGGGACCCGACTCCAGATCAGTGGGGGGAAGAGGGATGGATAGATGGAAGGGTATGCGAGTATAGGCACGCGCCTTTCACAAAACATACGTTAAGACACTAACCAAAACACAACATCCTTAACTCTTAGAGTGGCACAAAAATACAAGCCCTTTCCTACATCGCTGACTTTAAAACAGGAGTAAAGCATGATGTACTGTAGTCAGCCATAAAATGAGAATTCAACAGGCAGCAGGGACAAACACAAACCCACCAGGACAGAAACATGTTGCTTTATGTCACCTTTTTTTCCCGAGCTGAACGGCAGTATGTTTTTGTAAAGGTGTAGATGGTAGTTCATTCATTTATTCATTCACTCATTATCTATAACACTTCACCTGCAGTTAGGGAATCAGGGTTGCTGGAGCCTATCCCAGCTGCCATTGGACATTCATTGAATCAAATGACCTAAGAGTAACTGATCCTCTTGAGGTCACAGGGACCGGATGTTTGTCTTGCATGTCACAAATACATGGAACAATTTCAGAATAGATCTCACAAAAATATTACACCGTGTTCGTTTTTTAAGAGAGTCATTAATGTTTCATAACAGCAATGAACTTCAGAGCATGCAAAATTGATATTTCTATACCCGAATGTTTTCCTGTCAATGTGGTAGGTCTCCAAAAAACATCACAACATCTAATGAGGACATTCACATCTCACTCTTGAGCAAGTGGCCAAAATAAAACTGATTCTTAATCCCCCCGATGGCACATAACAGCACTATCTCTTGTGCAGCTACCGCAAATGTCCCTTACAGGCAGTCTTAAACTGTCACAATACATTTTCAATGTCAAATCTCAGTGCCATTCAACCACACGCCTTTGAGGAGAAAAGAGACAGAGGCTTTTTGGGTTCTCTTGTACAATCTCACGGGTGCGTGTGAGTGCGCCCCCACATATTTAGAGTGTCAGACATGAGTGGCCATGGACGACTCTTACATAAGGCCCATTGTAGGACACTTACAGAGACAGGCAAAGTGGGTTAAAGAATATCTGAAAAGGCACATCCTTCACTGGCAATCAGAGGGAACAATTCACACAGCAGGCCCAACAAAAGTAAATGTTTCTTTAAAAAAATGGCAAGTGAGCAAAACTGATGCTGAGGATAATACTTCCATTGGGGGAGGTTCTACTGTGCAATTCCTGCAGCTTCGCAGGAAGACTGTTTTGTTTTTTGTTGGTGCTTCAGCCTCGCAGCACGAAGGACCCGGGTTTGACTCTGACAAAGGACCTTTCTGTGTGGAGTTTGCACGTTCTCCCCCAGTCTGCGTGGGTTTCCTCAAGGATCTCCGTTTTCTTCCAACAGTCTAAAAACATGCAGCAGGTTAACTGGAAAAATTGGGAAAATTGCCCTGAATGAGAGAGTGAATGGTTGTCTATCTGTAAATTTGCCCCTGTGATTAACTGTCAACCAGTCCAGGGTGCACCCCACCTCTCACCCGAGGCAGCTAGAATAGAATCCAGCATTTCCCGTGACCCTGAGTAGGATGAGCATCAGACGATGGATGGATGGATGGATGGATGTTTTTTTTGTCTACCTATCTGGCTTCATAATAGACAACAAATTAAGAGTTTAATTGTATGCACAGAGAAACCTGTTCCCAGACTGTATATACGACAATAGACACTTTGAATCTTGAATTATTATTATTATTATTATTATTATTATTATTATTATTATTATTATTGTATCATCATTTTTGACAAATCACGGACAAATCACCCGAAATGTTTACTGACACTATTGACACTTAGCTTGCATAAACAATGCATATGTGTGTGTTCGTGTGTGTATAGATGCCTGATTGCATTTGATGTGCTCCATTCAAATAGTTGTTGGGTCATTAGTGCTCTTGAGACTCAGTACATTTCACAGTATTATAATGACTGTTTGCACAGGACAAGGTGAGAAAGGGTTTGCGAATTAGAGTTATTGCCACAGAAATGGAGGGATGAACAAAGAGAGATAATGAATAAAATGTTGAAAATCTGAACAGTGTAATGGGCACTTAAACATGAGGGAGGGAACAGGATTGCAAGGCAAGTGTATTGATAGGCTGCGCTCATGACATGCAATAGCCTGGGCCACTGAGGCCCTACCATGGAAAAGAACACATTTCCTCTCAATTTATCCATTTCACCTTCATCCCTTGTTCTCTCACTACTCCCTTTCCCCATCCTCCCATTTTCAATCTCCCTGCTCTCATTTTAATAACCCAGAAAGACAGTGAGGAGCCTACGCGAGATAATTGGGAGCAACGAGGAAGACGGGGAGGAAAGACGTGAAAGGTTAAGAATGGGGGGCTGGCTTGGAATAGAATGGTAAACAATCTATTCCTCTAAGTGAATTAGAATTGGAATGGGGGGGTTAATGAATGAGAGGGGAGGGTGACTTTTATCAGACGGGAGCAAGGAAACATCACAAGGTCAATAAGGTTGAAAGCAAGTGAAGTTGGATGCACTAGTCAATGGAAGGGTCAATTCTTCCTTTATCTCTCCTACACACGCACACACGCACACACGCACACACACACACACACACTACATAGTAAGAGTTTGCCTATCCCAGTTACTCTGAGTGTGTGTGATTGCATGGCAGCATTATGACTGTGAATCCCTCTGCTGTTTCTCAATGGGATGGAGTCACGCGTCCTGCTCCTTCTCAGTGTCAGTGTGTCTCTCCTGTCACATAGTGTGTGTGTGTATTTGGGGGTGGGGTGGGGGTGCATGTGTGCGTCTTTGTCCTTCGGAGCTTTGCTGCTAGCTTTTGAATTTCTATCAGCACATCTGTGTTGCTGCCACTGTTAGCAAGACATGTAAGATACACACATGCGTGTGTGTGCTCGTGCGCACAGACACTCGTCACACGCAGAGTGGCAGGAAGGAAGGAAGGCACAGCAGAGTGGAACAGGGACGAGATTTCAAAAGCACTACAATGAAATTCTCTGGAGTTGAGATCACAGAAACACTAAAGAAAGAGGGAGATGAAAGCGCAGTCACTCTTTTTTGAGCTTTTTACACACGCGCGCGCAACACACACACACACACACACACACACACACACACACACACACACACACACACACACACACACACACACACACACACACTCTGCCTGTGCTTTGTTTTATGGAAGGTAAAAACCATGGGCAACTTCCATTTGAAAACTGAACTGCAACTATTCATTTTTTCAGCGCATCCCTTCCACTAGTATTGTAAAATGATTTACTGCTGTTATCGCCCTGGAGACATTTTAACAAATCCGTAACTTACCGTTTTATTCCACTTTTACCACCTTTTCCTTTCTCCCTCTCTGGCTGTTCATCTCTCCATGTTCTACTTGTGATGCAAAATTTCATCCAGGCTTTTGGTTGGGCTTAAAAAATTTCTTCCCATACTTAATTTTTTTGACGTACAATGTCAAACAAGGGAGGGGCAAGGTTATAGATTCTGGTATTTGAAAAATTGGGAATCAAAAAGTGGCAGATAAAAAGTGCAAGAGGCCAAAGGGGAAGGAAAAATGTCTGGTACATCCTTGTTGGACCCATGCAACTTACAAACACAAACACTACATGCCGATGTCAGTAATGTAACGCCAGGAGATCATGAGTCATATTTTTAACAAATCAAGGTGTTTATGAGAGCAGGAAAACATCTTTGAAAAACATTTAAAAGGCAATCATAAAGGCCCGTTGTCACAAGTGCTTAAAAAAGGACTGTTCCACACACAAACACACAAACACAGACACACACACACACACGGGGTTACAGAGACCTAAATTAATTACCTGCACATTCACCCCAAAGCCAAGCTAAATGTTAATAATTCAAACTGTATGTTGAGCATTTTCAGTATGACAGCTGCCACAACGTCACTGACACAAACCCAGAGAAAGATACAGATATAAATTTCAGGAAGGACAGTCACAACATCAATGACACATTGCCTCTCCCAAAATGTTTGTTCGAATAATGATAGCGACAAAGGAGCAAAGCAGTAAACAAGTGAATGATGGATTTACAGTGACTGCATGCTGAGAAAAGGTCATCATCAGGCGGAATATGAAGCTTAAGGTCAACAGTATTTATTGTTTTAACAGCGATTATGCACAATCACTGTGCACAGTGATGGATGGGTTATCAACCTCAGTGATACTTTGCAAAAGGCAAAATGAAAGACAGATGAATGCTAAACATCGCTGCTGTCAGCATACCCTTATCAAAAACTGACATGGCACCTGTATTTTACAAGTTAGTGAGATGGATTTAATGTGCGCACTTAGGTTAGCAATAAAGGACGTGAAGATCGAATCCATGTTTCTATGCAGAAGCCCAGAAAAACACACTTCAAGCAACCCTTGAGCCTTCATATATTCAAAACCTGCTGTAACCTGCTTATTTCCCGAAAATTCAAGAATTCTCTCACACTCCTGACTTGAACCAGTCTGCTGACACCGTTTGTCTGCTGCAGAGGCAGCGACGGCATTTCTTCTGCTCGCCTTGTTATGAACGCCGAAGCATGTGGACACAATAACTGCTGCAATTTATTATAGTCTTGCTCTGAATATCATGGTTCATCTCTCTAGAATCCCGCCACAATCTTTAGATTAAGGCTGATGTAGCACTTAGGGATATGACACTCATTCTTATTTTTTTGGGAACAACATTTTTTGGGAACAACTTTTTTTCCCCACCTTGTAATTATAACTATGAAACACTGAACAACGTTTTTTACAATGAAACACTACAGCAAATTTACTGGATGAATCCCCAAAAACCTCATCCATACTAGTACCCTGACCAGAGATAGATACCTCTATTTTCATTATTTTCTACATTGTAGCACTGACAGAAAACTGGTTTTCTTGTGCACCAACAATGATGTACGTTTGTTATTTATCAGTGTCCTAAGACTTGGCATCCACATGTGTGGGCATCACATTTTGGATTTATTGTGCAATATGGATTTTAATTCAGACAGCGTCCTGGAAAATACATCTTGTCAGAAGATGATGCTTTGTTTTTATAATTATTGCAGGTCGCAATAAGTCCAAACAGCGCAGAGAAATCAAAAATGTCTCACAAGAAAGAGTTCGGATTTTAGAAAGTTAAGCAATATAATTATTGTGTTGTGGAGTGTAAAGTAAATGCAACCAGAGAGTAATACAATTCTGTGTCTTAATGTTAAAACCTATATCACACATTTTCACAGAATTGAAAGTGTTTAAATTAAATACTTGGTTTATGGACTGTATCGTCGCATGTGAAAAAGCAAGATGACAGAGAAACTCAAACTGATTAGAAAAAAAAGTCTTCTGTCTTGTTTACATATTTTAATCCTTCAGATATAGCAGGGAATGCTGTTAAGTCTTGGTGTATTTCAGAGTTGAAGCATCTAATGAGCGATCCTTCCCTTCCAGCACTCCCAGTATCAAACGTCTCCTTCCACTCCAGTCTTTTACCCGGGGAATGATTCTCTATGAAGTTGATGCTACTGCTTGTTCCAGTGCTTCGTCTTCAGACACCATTGTGCCTTTTGGGGCTACACACACACACACACGCACACACACACGCGCACACACACACACACACACATACGCACGCACGCACGCACGCACACACACACACACACACACACACACACAAACACCTCTTCCTCCCCTCCTCTTCCCAGGCGCCAGTGCATCTTTGTCTTTTTCTCTCTGCTTTCAAGTTAAGGCAGGTGGGAACAAACAGCCAGGCAGTTTTCCTGTCTTTTTCATCCACTGTCTTGTTTCCTTCTGTGGCAGCTCTCTATCTATCTATTTTTCCAAATTGAGCAGAGAGAAATCCTTGATCTACCGTTTTAAGAGAGGGGAGTCAACTTATGTGATTTTTTTGCGTACACACGCATATATGCGTGCTTGCGGATTTTGTCTACGTGATGCAGAATTTTGGCTTCTCAAAGTATTAAAGTGACTTAAACTTAATTCATCATAAATCAAAAAAGAAGTAATTCACAAGTACCGGTATATACACAAAATTAGGAAATGATTAAATCAAATGGCAAGGGTTTGGGTTTTCCAGTGGCTTTCCATTAACTTTAGCATTAGCTTAGACACCAAAGATACAAACAATACAAAAATATACAGATTCCAAACCCTTTTTCACTGTGCTTACTGTTGAAGATATCACTTATTTTGCAGATATTGGTATCCTTTTACTAACAAAACACAACTGTGTGTCTTGTGTGTAAGGATAGTGAGTGTGTCTAAATTGTCCTGATGCCAAGATCATTGTTAAAATTACAAGCTTGAGGTGAAAGAAACTTTGCAATTGGAAATATAAGAATGAAATAAAACCTCAGGTATAGATGACCTCTCCTGTCATGTCATTGATCTAACTGTTTTTTTTAATTTTTCTGTTTAATTTTAATTGGTGTATACTGTTTTGCCAGTGGCGGGCCGTGCATTTTACACCTAGGCCTTCAGTGGTGCTCTGGGGCCTAGGTGTAATAATAATTACTTTATGGCTATAAATCTTTTTTTTATTATGCAGAAATGCAGTATAAAGAAAGGTGCATCGCAGATAGATAACTTGTGTAGTGTTAAAATTTGCCCGCGGGAGCGCATCACGTGATGACAAAGGCCTGCCCAACTTTGTACTCCTCCACTGACACCCCAATCACGCACCCCGTGGCCTTGTCCGGGGTGCGGCCCAGCACCCCAAGTGCCCAAATTCCAAGAGAGTGTAAAACAAGTCATTATTAGAAAATAAACCCGGCCATTTAGGCGATGGTATAAAATGACCGCGCCTCCTCGGCTCAGAGCCAGAAGCTCCTCACCTGCACATCCGCTGGACGCATCTCAGGGGGTGTGCAGAGAGGGTGAACCATCCTCTTGGGGTGACATTCATTCTGGCCTGGCATATCTCTGGCCAGGGATATCTCGTAAGTGTATTTCCTGACTTTGAATAAACCATTCTTGCTTGATCAGTTCCTGACCATTATGACGTTTTTCCCTGAATGTAATCTGAACACACCGAGACAAAGTCCGGTCCTTTGGCAGGGGCCACAAAAACGGACAGAAGCCACAACAAATTCCTTTATAGCAAACAGCTGGGACACATAAAAAACACCAATAATAACCTTATAAACTTTCAGTATTGTTAAGGAAAATAGCAGCATTTTACTCACCAAAATTCTGATCATTTATAGACAAAATCCATCCTCCTTCCTTTCCTCAAATAGAGTTCTATTATTCTGTCGTACAGATTATCCGTGCACTTTGTCTCCAGGCACAAGCTCTAAGCACACCCAGTAATACAATTTGCAGGGTACCTCGGAGCCTGTGAGCCACGGGTACCGGTCATAGTTCGTGGCTTGATAATGTCGGACGAATCCTTTTCCTGGTTGTGACAGGTTCGCTAGCTTAGGAGTTGCCCAACCTTTCTTTACGATGTCCAGCTTTTCTTCAAAACTCCATCTAGAAAACGGCTTCCACAATATATAAGCAACTAAATATGTTTCTTCTCCTCCTGCAGCCATTGTGGTTTGACAATATCGATATTAAACAAACACAACTATATTACAATTATATTTCTGTTTGCGGCTTGCTAGTACGCTTCTCCTCGCTAATACACTTGTCCACTCTCTGACTATGCAATCAGAGGATGTGAATGCGCTGACGTTGCTGTAGCCTGCTAGAAGGCTCTGATGTCGCCAACTCACAATCTGATTGGTTGAAGCAACAGCTTCATATTATTTGCGTAAAGGGCTGCAGAACTGATTGTGCAGCCTCCCCCCCAAGTGTGACATAGTGTGTGCATGTGTATGAACATTTCTCATTTTCCTCGATTTTCCTCATCTGACTCTGCTTTAACAATCCGAGACACAGGATTTCAGACACTGACTTGGTCCGTTCTATTACCAACATGACAGCCATAGATGTTACAAAAAACAAAGTAATATACTGATTTATTTCCGTATCTGATAGTGGTTTAAAAGCATGGAGCTGATTGAATGGACAATTTATTGCCTAAGCAACACTGTCACAGTCACGTCTGACATCAAAGAAATACATAAATTAACAAACACTTAGACAACTTTTTGATACCTTGGGTTGACTTCTATTTTTTCTCGCCTGTCCACTTTTTCTCTCTCGCTCTCCCTCGCTATCTCTGCAAAGGTAATTTTAATAAATCAGACTGAATTTACAATGGATTTAAAGAGGCAATTATTGTTCTTATTATTGAAAACACACTGCCGGAGGCAGCGTGTCTAAATGGATACCAGGGCTATGTGAGCTGCAGCTGTTCAGCAGGTCGCCGTCATACCAATGTAGGTTTTGGCAGGGCGACTGCTGTCATTCACGTCTGATGAAAATCTGTTTTCACAAGAGACAGCTGTGCATCGTGAAAGGCATGTGTATATGAGCTCTGCAATTTTGTTTCGGCGAAGAACTATTCTCTCCAAATTATATCTCAATTAAACATTTCTCATTTTGCCACATGTGGCCCATGACTATTAATCAGGGGTAGTAATTGAACTCACCACAATAACTGGCCTCTAAATTCTATCCAAAAATAACTGTTTATTATCACATTATTACTACCCCTTTTTGGGTTCTTGACCAAATGTGTGTCAGAATGGAGGCAACAGCTTGCCCAAAAATCTTCAGACTTGGTGGGTGTGATGGTGGGCCTGTATATGCGTGTGTGTGCTGAAATGACATTTCTGTGACATATCAATCATCAAAGCTTACAGCATCTATCCTTAAGACCATCATGTGATATTTATACAGAGCATAGCAGATAACACCCTCTCCAAGTTAGCTACTCTATAATACAGGTGTCTTGAGTATAGACTAGTAAGTGTGTGTGTGTGTGTGTGTGTGTGTGTGTGTGTGTGTGTGTGTATGTGAGACATTCAAGGAGAGGATGATGATATATCCTCCTGTTGTTAAGGCTTATCATTAAGATCAGAGTAATGTCAAAATAACTGTGGTAGAAGGTAGGAAGTTCATGTGTGCATGAACTTCACACACACACACACACACACACACACACACACACACACACACACACACACACACACAAACCAAATAATTACTCAAATATCTCACACCTGCATGTATCATAAGGACACACACATTCACTTAATACACACTCATAAACAGATCCATGTGACCATGTGCCATTATCAATGACATAGTAACTCACAGGCATGAACACAACATTTTTAGGGAGACACACACTCTTACACATGCAGACGCACACACACATACACTTGCATGCTGTTTTTCCCTGTAGACTGGTGTAGTAGAATCAGTTCAGGTATTTGAGCTGTTGTAGCTCAGCTAGCAACTGCCTCGATCTAATTACCTCTGGGACAGCAACATCACGGAAGCAGCAATACAGGTGTGTATGTGTATGTTTGTGTGTGAGTGTGTGTTTGAGTGGAACAGATGAAGAGAGAGAAAGTGAGTCATGACTGAATTTGTCTCTGTAGGCACTCCAAATTGAAATGTATTTTGAGAGAGAAATGTTAATAAAAACCTTGATCAATATTTCACAAACCACAGCTGATTTCACCTGAAGGTGAAAATGCAGGGAATATTACTGACAGCAGTTTCCTGATATCATAGTTTATAATAAATAAATGTCCACTGTGGGGCTCTTTTCATAACCGATCACAGATACCAAGCTGCCGAGAGCTGCTGGTGGGCAGCAGATCCATGTAGATCTCCTCTAGATCTCCTCTCCTCTGGGGTACTCGCCGGACAACAAGCATTTTCAACTCCCTCCAAAGACTATCTATGGGGATGTGAATTGAAGCCTGGCTGGGCGACTCCAGGACCTTGATATGCTTCTTACATAGCCACTCCTTTGGTGCCCGGGTGATGTGTTTGGGATCATTGTCATACTGAAAGACCCAGCCACATTTCATCTTCAATGCCCTTGCTGTTGGAAAGAGGTTTTCACTCAAAATCTCATGATACATGGTCCAATTCATTCTTTCCTTTACACAGATCAGTCGTCCTGGTTCCTTTGCAGAAAAACAGCCCCAAAGCATGATATTTCTATCTCCATGCTTAACAGTGGGTATGGTGTTATTTGGATACAACTCAACATTCTTTCTCCTCCTAGCAAAAAGTTCCATTTTGGTTTTATCTGATCATAGGACATTCTCCCGATCCTCTTCTGGATTATCCAAATGCTCTCTGGCAAACTTCAGACGGGCCTGGACATGTACCGGCTTAAGCAGGGAGACATGTCTGGCACTGCAGGATTTGAGTCCTTAGCGGCATAGTGTGTTACTGATGGTAGCCTTTGTTACTTTGGTCCCAGGCCTTTGCAGGTCATTCACTAGGTTCCCGCTCGTGTGGTTCGGGGATTTCTGCTCTTCGTTCTTGTGACTATTTGGACCCAACGGGATGATATTTTGCATGAAGCCCCAGATCAAGGGAGATTATCAGTGGACTTGATATCTTTCCATCTTCTAATATTTGCTGCCACAGTTGATTTCTTCACACCAAGCTGCTTACCTATTGCAGATTCAGTCTTCCAAGCCTGGAACAGGTCTACAATTCTGTTTCTGGTGTTCTTTGACAACTCTTTGGTCTTGGCAAGAGTGGAGTTAGTAGTGTGACTGTTTGAGGTTGTGGATAGATGTTTTTTATACTGATAACCAGTTCAAACAGGTGCCCTAAATACAGGTAATGTATGGGGGGCAGAGGTGCCTGTTAAAGAAGTTACAGGTCTGTGAGAGCCAGAAATTTTGTTTGTTTGTAGGTGACCAAATACTTATTTTACAGAGGAATTTACCAATTAATTCATTCAAAATCCTGCAATGTGATTTCCTGGATTCTTTCCCCCCATTCTGTCTCTCAGAGTTCAAGTGTACCCATGATGTAAATTATAGGCCTCTCCCATATTTCTCAGCGGGAGAAATTGTACAATTGGTGGTTGACCAAATACTTTTTTGCCCCACTGTATATCAAATAAGCACCGCCATTCCAAGATGATAAATACAGTCTTGTGGACTATAGAATAAATAAGAATTTCCAAGCCCAAGGAGGTGGTAGTGGACTTCTGGAAGAATCTGAGGAGATAGTTATCAATCACCATCTGGGGTGAAGATGTGTGTCCTACAAGTCCCTTGGGGTCCACATTAACAATAAACTGGATTGGTCACACAACACTGATGCACTCTAAAGGAAGGGTCAGTGCAGGATGTTCTTTCTGAGGAGACTGAAGTAATTTGGCGTCTGGAGTGGGCTCCTCAGCAAACTCCTCTTCGCTATAGAGTGCTGGTGGGCCAATGCCTAGACCGGTGAGGTCAATAGGCTCAACAAAATGGTGAGGAAAGCCAACTCGGTGTTGGGACTGAACCCGGACCACCTTCAATCGGTGGCAATGGCGAGGGTGAAAGACAAACCGGGAGCTATCCTGGACAATCCTTCCCACCCCCTACGGGACGAGCTGTGGGTGATGGAAAGCTCTTTCAGCCGACGGTTCATCCCAGCCCGGTGATGAAGGAATGGTGCTTCATATGGTCCATTGTGCCCACGGCCATCAGGGTGTATAACACCAGTCTGGACAGCACACGACTCTGACCAGCCTGAGTTGTGCTACCACAGCCTCACTATCTCACCCATTCACATGTCATGCCCTAACTCTGCTGTCTTTTTTATCCTTGTTGGTCCCGGCCTGCACACAATGAAGCCCCGGGGTGGCATGGGCCTGTGTCTCCCCGAGCCGGTCTCAAACCCGGATAAATGCAGAGAGTTGCATCAGGAAGGGCATCCAGAGTAAAATATTTGGCAAAACCAAACATGTGAATCAAACCTAACTATCTCATACTGGATTGGTCGAGGCCTGGGTTAACAACGACCACCATTGGTACCAATGACAGGGTTAGGTACCAGGGTACCAGTGGAAATTGGGCTACTGTGGGTCAATGAAGGAGAGGAGGGAGGTGTGTTTGGAAGCAGAGAGAGAAGAGAAAAGGCAAGAGTCCGGGACTGAGAGTAGGGTCTTTGAATATCGGTACTATGACAGGAAAAGGAAGAGAGTTGGTAGACAGGAGGAAGAGAACGAAGGTGGATATACTGTAAGACCAGGTGGAAAGGTAGTAAAGCTTGAAGCTTTGGAGCAAGCTTTAAGCTGTACTGTCATGGTACTGACAGGAAGAGAAATGGAGTATGAGTTATCTTGAAGGAGGAGTTTGTTAGGAACGTTCTGGAGGTTAAAAGAATGTCAGATAGACTTGTGAGTCTGAAACTGGAAATTGAAGGTGTGATGCTCAACGTTGTTAGTGGCTATGCCCTGCAGGTGAGATGTGAGTTAAAGGAGAAGGGGGAGTTCTGGAATGAGTTAGATGAAGTGATGCAGAATACCCCCAGGGATGTTAGTTAGTTAGTCCTCTTGCAGGAAATGCGTAGAGCCAACCGTGGCTACCAGGTTTCTCCATTGGGGTCTGTCGTTGGCAAGTTGCCGTGCCTGTGCCAGGCTCACACCGCAGGCCCTGAAGTCTTGGGCCACAACATCAAGCCAGCGGGTGCGGGGGGCACCTCTGGGTCTTCTCCATCCAGCTAGCTGGGGATTAAAGGCCAAGATGGAGCTTGTGGGGTGTTCGGCAGGCAAGCGGATGATGTGGCCATACCAACGAACTCGCCGCATTGCTGCGAGGCGAGATGACAGGGATAACAGAGTGGTAAATTGTGCAGACTACAATGGGCATGTTGGTGTAGGCAATGGAGAGGATGAACAAGAGAAGGGCAGATTTGGTATATAGGATAGGAACACAGAGGGACAGATGGTGGTAGACCTTGCAGTAAGGAACGAAATGGCTGTAGTTAACACTTTTATCCAGAAAAGACAGGAACATAGGGTAACTTAAAATAGCGGAGGTAGGAGCATGAAGGTAGACTATGTCTTGTACAGACAAGGGTGTACGATGACTTGTATGCTTGGTTGGACAGTAAGGAGGGAGATAATGATACAGGTTGGCGATACAGAGAGATAGAGATGGAAAGGATGCACAACAGGTTTGGGTAATTAAGCATAGAGAGGGGAATGTAGTGACAGATGTGAGAAGAGTCATGGGAAGATGAAAAGAGTACATTGAAGAGCTGATGAAAGAGTACAATGAAAGAGAGGCAAGGGTGACTATTGCAGACCACAAAGTAGCAGAGATTGGTAAAAGTGAAGTGAGGAAGGCATTAAAGAGGATGAAAAGTGGAAAGGCAGTTGGTCCTGATGATACACCAGTGGAGGTGTGGAAGTGTCTAGGATAGGCAGTGGTAGAGTTTCTGACTAGATTACTCAACAGGATCTTAGAGAGTAAGAAGATGCTTGAGGAATGGATAAGAAGTGTGATGGTGCCCCTTTTTAAGAATAAGGGGGATGTGCAGAATCGCAGCAAGTATAGAGGGATAAACCTGATTAGCCATGAAATTATGGAAAAGAGTAGTGGAAACTAGACTGAGAGCAGAAGTCAGCATTTGTGAACAGTGTAGGCTTTGTAGGCTTTGTAGGCTCTGTAGGCTCTGTAGGCTTCATGCCTACAAAGAGTTCTACAGATGCAGAATTTGTTTTGAGAATACTAATAGAGAAGTACAGAGAAGGCCAGGGGGAGCTGCATTGCGTTTTTGTGAACTGAGAAAAAGCATATGACAGGGTGCCAAGAGAGGAACTCTGGTATTGTATGAGGAGGTCTGGAGGGACAGAGAAGTAGGTTAGACTGGTGCAGGACATGCATGCTAGCTGAGAAAGTGGTGGGGTGTGCCGTAGGGGTAATAGAGAAGTTCAAGGTGGAGGTGGGAATCCATCAGGAATCAGCTCTGAGCCCCTTCTTGTTTGTAGTGGTTATGGACAGGCTGACATATGAGGTTAAACAGGAATCTCCATGGACCATGATGTTTGCAGATGACATTGTGATCTGTAGTGAGAGCAGAGAACAGGTTGAGGTAACTAGAGAGGTAGAGGTATGTGCTGGAAAGGAGAGGAATGCAGGTTTGTCACACCAAGACACAGCATATATGTGTGTGAATGAGAGGAGTTCAGGTCGACCGTGAGGCTACAGGGAGGGGAGATCAAGAAATTGGAGGATTTGAGGTACTTGGGGTCAACAGTCCAGAGACACGGAGTGTGGAAAAGAGGTGAACAGATGAGTTTAAGCAGGTTGGAACGGGTGGAGAAAAGTGTCAGGGGTACAATGCGATAGAAGACTATCAGCCAGAATGAAAGGAAAGGTGTACAAGACAGTGGTGAGACCAGCAATGCTGCATGGCCTAGAAACAGCTACAATGACGAAAAGAAAGGAGGCAGAGCTAGAGGGTGCAGAGATGAAGCTGCTGAGGTTCTCTGGGAGTGACCAGGATGGATAGGATCAGAATAGAATACAGTCATTTGGTAGATGCTTTTATCCAACGCAACTTACAGTGGAGATGCAAGGGATTAAACACAGGACCTCATATGTTGAGTTGCAGGTGGTTTAGTCCATACCACTCCACAAACCTGTCCACCACATTCCTGTGCTCAGCCTCCTTCCTGGCTTTGAATAATACAGCCCACAAAGGCAGTTGTCCGAGAACTTCTGCAGGTGGCAAGACTGCACAGGTGCACTTTTGCAGGTGGCAGTATGAATTCAAATAGGGTTTGAAAGAAGTATTGAATGTGATGGATAATGTTAAACTACAAGTATTACCTTGATGTAAGTGAATCTTACTTAAACCCGTCACTGGAACATCTATCAGCACAATTAGAGCAATGAGAAATGAGAAATGACTTTATTGAACACTACTGAAGCACTGTTGAATACTAATAAAAATGACTTATTCCTGAGCCTGGCATGAAGGATATTCTAACCACAGTTTGATTTCTTGGTATCTCACAAAACAAAGCCACTCGAGATCTGATCATTACCTATTATGATTTGCGTGCCACTGCCTATTAGCAGTACCACATTCAAAAGCTCTAAAGCTGCATTTTGACCCATGAGAGAGATTAATTATTTTCTCTTTTTTTGAATTGGGCACTGAGCAACCCTGAGTTCAGCAATGGATGGTGGTGCAACAGTGTATTCATCCAAAGAGAGTAGCAAAACACTCAGGTAGCAGTATGTAAAATGACATGGACTACGTTTCGACAGGAAACTGAAGCCCCCCTGTTCACACAAGACTTTGCAAACATCCAAAGATCTTCTCAGCTGACAATCTACTCCTTGTGCAAAGTCCAGATTACAGGTAGAGTTACAGTCAGAATGTGCAGAGATGTTCCGGATAAGCAGGGAAAAATATTCACATCTGACTTATGTTAGTGATGCCAAACAAGTTAGATGAAGACAGTTATATATTTATAAAAGCAGAAATTATGAAAAATCTCATATTGTGTGCAGCATAGATGAATATGCATGGCTGTGCCTTATTTTCCATTTGTTTGAAAAGGGGTGTGACAAATGTTGCAGAACACAGCTTATAAGCCGTGGTTCCTTACAAACAGGTTCAGAGAAACTGAACTAAAATTAAAACATTTAAAGCAGCTGTGATTTGGAGTCATCCCGAGACTGATTGAAAGGGGAGGACCTCTGCTCACCTATGCTCGGTTACAATACTGGAGATAAATGCAAGCACTTAGCGTATCTTCAACAAAGATCTCATCAATTTCAATTTCAGATGTTCCCTTTAAGAAATCCAATATTAGTAATTGAATACAAATCTTGAACCATGATTGCATATTAAAATATTTGGATTCACAAAGGGAGGTTTTTTTTTCATGCTGTTTTTTTCATTTCAGGAATCCCAGTTATTTTAATGAAGGGACAGAACCTTTCTAGATTTGAATGTTTCAGCTGCACCCAGTGACCTTTGACCTACAAGCGCACAGGCCAATATTTCAGTGGATGCACACAAACACTTAAAATTACATCCAGTTTTTCAACAACACTCAATTACAATTCAGCTTTCCATCCCACCATGCACACTTGTGTGCGCACACCCAGACACGCACACGCACACACACACACACACACACACACACACACACAACAACAACAACAGCATTGCATTCATTTGTCTGAGCCTTTTTTTGCTGTTTCTACTTTTTCCATTGCTGAAGGTTTGAAAATGATTACCGATGCAGTCCACTTCATTAGCATGAGAACAAAAACTGTGTGGGGAACACATTATCACTTCAGAGAGGAAGAATGAGAACTGTCTGGCCATTTGTTTACGCTGATACGTTTGGACATTTTTTTTCTATCCTCTACACTCACTGCCACTGCCGTCTCATGAGGATGGTGCTTCTGAAGGACGATGCAGCCAGGAGGTGCGAAGGGAAATACAGAAGGAAACACATACCAATAAAGAAAGATAGAAAGATGGGTATAAAACCTATGAGTTAAATGCAACATTAACTCAATGTGTACTCATCAGCTTCTACTTAAACAAACCAATTGATAAACAGTAATTTACTATATATGGTATCATCAATTATGCATAAAGGTGGGTCATAATAAAGTCCATTTACAGATGAAAAGTACCTAAAGCTAAAAGTAATATTTTTCTTTATATTGTAACACTTCAATGAAAGACATCTGCAGTGAGGCTTTCATTCCAAATATTGCTGCTTTATTTCCAACAACTTCTCGTGATATATCTGTACTAGACTCAGCACTCCACAACACTAATTCTACATTCAGAATCTTCCCACTCCAAACACAGTCCCCCCACAAATAGGACCACGTCCTATTTGTGAAACCTGCAGTCCACTGACCAGCACAAGGCCAGACAGTGACAGGTCCACAGCCTATAGCTTCTATTCCGGGGTCACTACGATACTGTATATTAAAACATTAAGACCAAGTATTTCAATTCTCTTGAATCATTTAATGCTTTATACAATCAACAATCATACCAGTCATAAAATAATAATGTCTCCAATTGGCCCTTTATACTCAGCTCAACACGTTGATTGTCCTTAACATCCCATCATATATTTGGTGTCTTTGAGGACTCCTTCCCAAAAGCCTGGTCTTTTCTGATTGTCCAAATGCTATTACGGGATGTCTTGTGAAGTTATCACAAGGTTATTCACTGGGTGGAAAAAGGAAGCCACATCGGAACTTATCTCCTAAGTATTCTTTTTTTTAAATATTTAATTTTAAGAGCTACATGACACCAGGATGGTAATCAGTTTTCAAATGCAGCTTTTACTCATTTTGCTCTAAATTCCAACCCCACCGTAGGCAACTGCAAGGACATACCAGGGTGTAAAATGACTGAGTATTGCTCTCACTGTGTAAAAACAAGTGCTACAGCCACATGTACCTTTCAAACAAAACTCTACAAATGTCAAGTATTGACATTTGTTCAGTTGTTTTTCTTTCCTTTAATAGCAATTAGTATTTCACCCAGTTCATTGCAGACTGTCACCATTAGGAGCACCTTTATAGTTCAGGTCTTTACTCCCTAAGACCCCAAATAACTTGGGCTCCTGCTCACCTCCTGCAGGCAAAACCAGAAGACAAGGAGCTTCCCATGCAGTTTTTAACACTTTTTTTCTTTTGTTTCAGGAACAATGTCAACAATCCTTTTCAAATCTCAGGTGCAATTATTATTTAAAACAAATGCCTTAGTCTTCATCTCATATTGCTTATAAATGAATTCCAGTCATGTCACATTGCAGGGGAATTTACATCTGGCCTTTTCAGTGATTACTTTGTGATGATATGTGTGAGTAATGTATGAGGACTTACCATTGCTTATTTACAATTATTTGCAGGGTTTTTGTAGTATCTATTCATAAAAGATCATTTGAAAACATCATACAATAATAATTTCTGTGCTAGAATTTAAAACAAGTGCCAGGACCAGCTCAGCAGTTTTGATCCTGATAACCATGTGGGGATTCATTTATTTAAAAAACTGTACTTTTTTAGAGAGTGAAGACCCAGTCTGGCATGTTTTCTTTAATTTCTGTCAAAATTAATGCAAATCAAAATTATGATTATTTATTTATTTTTGGGGCCCAGTGGACCCACTTTAAGAAACTAACAAAGGGTGTAAATCAAAAAATAACTGGCCTTGTAAACTTCCCTTAAACATCTTAATCCCCCCACATCCATCCCTCTCTTATCTCCCTCTTCTCTTAGCTTGGAGCTTCATGGATGTGAAGGAAGGACATGGAGGCAAAAAAAGGCCAAAACAAAACAATAGCAACAATAAGGCAGATTAAGCCCTATAGAAAAATAACATTTTGGAGTGTGTTGATCTGGGGGTCAGCTGGCTGGCCAGCATCCTGGTTTAAGGGTATTGATGAGAAATAAAGGGTGCTCTGGTTAGCCAATCACAATGCATGGTGAGGAAATCAATGAAGCTCCCTTGAAAATATCAGCAGGGCCTGACCTTACAGGAGACTACAAGCTCCTGAATCAGAGAGAGGAAACAGAGGAGGGGTGAAATCTGGGGACAAGACTTCAAGATGAAAATATGGGGAGGAAAACAAAAGGGAAAAAAAAGAAGAAAGAAAACAAAGGAGGGAATCGTGAGGGCCAGATGAAAAGGATAGCAAGGATATGGAAAATAGAACTGAAACAGGAGCAAATACAACTGTTTTAACATTAACAATACTGTAAGTTGGCACTAACAACCTTGAAAATTTATAACAAATTACACTACTTATGACAGGATATAAAGTCTGAGCATTGAAACCATTGACCTAAGAGCTGTCCAACTCCTCAATTCCCAGCCATCCTGCAAACCCCTCATCACCAAAGTCACACCAAAGTGTAATGCCACTCATGATATATTTATTGAGTAATGGAGAGCGCAGCTTGCTTCATAGTCTCTTTCCGATGGTACAATTTGCACAATTCTGTACAGTTCACTATACCTATATTACCATAAATTACAGACTATAGAATGCATCATTATATAGGCCGCCCCTAGTAATTCTTGAAAGAGAAAAAAAGTTGTAAATAAATAAGCTGCACTTGTTTATAAGCCACAGGTGTCTAAGCCACAGGTGTCCCCATTGACAGACAAGATATTAACACATTAGGTTGTTACAGGAAAGATTTTTTTAAAAACTTTTAATTAAATAAAATATGGTAACATCTACAACTACTGGTACACAACACATGTCTTTTCAGAACAAATGCCGAACTTAGAAGCAGCAGCTCTATTTCCTTCTTCGACAGGTAGGCTGATCACTTTCAACTTGAAAGTCGCATCAAATGCATTTCTGCATTTCTTTTTTCATGATGGGTGTGTATGCAATAAGTACAAAATGACAGAAATGCGAGTGGGTTTTTCCAAAACGGTTTCATTTGTTTACTATGACGGTGTTAGCAGAAGGAAGCTACTGTAAATACCCTATAAAAATCCATAAATAAAAAAAATAAAAAAAATCCCTAAATTATCCACATCGTTGTAAAGGACGCAGTTCTCAAAGTGAGTGAAAAAAATAGAAGCTTATATGACGGAATGTACTGTATATATACTGTATATATACTGTATATGCATATATATATATATATATATATATATATATATATATATATATATATATATATATATATATATATTCAACCATATATTCAATTTATTAATGATTTGATGCTGTTACCCCATGTGCCCCTCAGGGACCACTGACGTTTTTTTTCTGATTCTCTGATTCTGATTTCTGCATTCAGACAGCAGGTGTAAAATCAAATTCTTGTTGAAATCCTCTTGACTTGACAACTGGCCTTGAATTTCTTCTCTTGAAGACGTTTCACCCCTCATCTGAGAAGCTTCTTAAGTTTTAATGACCTACGGTGAGTTTCCGAATATACCTGCAAGGTCTTTGCATCTAGGTTATGGTTGCTTGTTGTGTAAATGGGAGAGTTGATCTGCAGAAGAAAAAGCCTTGAGATCCTGTGGCTTCCCTAATTGGACCTTTGTCAAATCAGAAACCACCAGAAGCAGGAACGTAGAACAGGAGGAAGACAACAACAAACAAAAGAACATCATCATACAGTATGTTGTTGGTGTTTCTGAGAAACCCCGAAGGGTGTTCAACAAACACCATTGATCGGTGCATTTCAGACCCCACAACACTCTGAGGCAAAAACTAGTGTGCCCCACGAAGAAAACTTCCAGGCACATGCTGTCACTTGCACTGAGGAGTGTGATGACGTCTATATTGGAGGGACCAAACAACCTTTGCACAGGAGAGCCACCACTTCAGGGCAGGACTCCCCGGTCCACGTACACCTGATGGACAAGGGGCATTTTTTTGAAGACAGCAATGTCTGTATTCTGGCCAGAGAAGATAGATGGTTTCAGAGTGGAGTGAAAGGAGCCACCTTTGTCAAAACAGAAGAAACATCTCTGAACAGAGGAGGGGGCCTCAGACACAACATTTAATAAATATAAAACACTGTACTGGGATCAATACCAAGGCAAATTACTCATAAAGACAATTCCAAACATTTACACCTATGCAGTCATAATGAGCCAATAAACTCCTGTTTAAAAATCTCAAAATCTTACACCTTAGCCCGAAGCAGTGGGCTATAAGTACCCCTTAATCAAAACTCCAAGATGAAAGGGCAGTGCCGAACAAAGGTTGCCACCTTGGCTCTTTGCCTTCCCTGCAATCCTCCTGTCCTGGAAATTATGTCAGGGGTCAGTGAGGTCCAAATGAGAGCCCATACCACCATGTCAACCCCTCTCTCCGTCAAAGTCAACCACTTCATTCCATCTGCTGTCTCCTCCTCCCATCTACCTCTGTCCTTTTGTTGACCTTGTTTTACTCCCACCATCTCTGCTTCATCTCCTCTGTCATAGGTTGTTTTCATTGGGGGGTTGGAGAAGGACAAGTGTCTCTGCAAACCCCTGTTTGATGGGTAGGTATAAGGGAAGATTGGGTGGTTGTGAGTGCATCAGTGGGTCTCTCTCTCTCCCATCTCTATCTCTAACCCTGATGTCATCCCCAACAAACACATGCACAGTTTGCACACACTCACACATGTGTGCGAGCAGGCGTTTCTCTTTGAACTGAGTGCTGCAGTATGTTCAAAGCAATGGCAAAGGCAAAAATACATGTGCCGAGAAAGAAGAGAGAGAAGGACACTTCAAGGAGAATTTGATTTACACATCATTTTAAGCCACATGTGCACTGGTTTCCGGAGACCTACACACATGAGCATACTGCAACCATACATACATACTGGCGGAAAAGCTGATGACCCGTTTCCATTTTAACCGCCAGCTCATCCAGTGGATCATCAGCATCTCACCAACAGATCCCTGAGGGTTCTGGCGGACAAAATTCTCTGCAACTCTCTTCACCTCCACTGGCTCACCGCAAAGCTGCATCCTGTCTCCCCTGCTCTTCTTCCTCTACACTGACGACTGCAGGTCCACCCAACAGGACTGCCACCTGATGAAGTACGCCGACAACACTTTCCTCCCGTACCTATTGTGAAGGAGTACAGATACCTAGGCACTGTCTTTGAAAACCTTCAGAAGTTCTCCTCTAACACTGAGGAGATCATCAGGAAATGTCACCTACGGCAGTACCTGGTCAGGAAGCTGAGGTCATTTGAGGTTAGCAGCACTATCTTAACCACATTCTATCATGCCTTCATTGAGAACGTAATGACCTTCTCCTTCACCTGCTTCTTCCATTTCATCACCCAAGATGACAGCTATCAGTCTGAGCGCATTGCCTTGGTCTGCTCCAAAATAATTGGCCAGCCCCTGCAACCGCTTCAGTGACAGTCAAATATTAAAAACATCCTTGCAGCTTAGACCCACATCTTTCACCTGACCTTCGAGTGGCTCCCATCTGGTCGAAGACTCCGCTTTCCTGCCTGTAAAAGTCAGAGAAGGCCAACACTTGTCCCCGAAGCTGTCCAACTCCTCAACTCCCAGCAACCCTGCAATCCCCTAATCGCCACGGCAGCCCCTCTCTCACCCCCCTCTCGCCCCCGGCTGAGTGTAATGCCACTCATGATATATTAGTATTTATCATATAAATGAGAAGCGTGTGCACCTACAATTACCACAATTTTGTACACTAATTGATATATATATACATATATATATCAATGTATGTATGTATGTATGTATAGATACATTGAATAGATAGATAGATAGATAGATAGATAGATAGATAGATAGATAGATAGATAGATAGATAGATAGATAGATAGATAGATAGATAGATAGGTTGTTCTTTTTTTTATTCCGTATGTTCACAATTTTGATGCTGCTACCCCATGTGCCCCCAAAATGCCCCTCTGGGACAAATGAAGTTTTTGTGACTAGCGGCTACCCAGGCCTACCCTAGCAAGCTAGAAAAGCTCACTCAGTTGGCTCAGAGAGTAAGCAGCAATTGATACATAGTGGCTGATACACAAAACACTATTCATTTAATTGGGCCATGTGTGTATCTCTAAGTGTGGTGCATCACAAAATGTGTCTTATACACATGTATGAGTTTTGCTCAAAAACAGAGAAACCCAAATAAAAACCAGACTGTACAATTGTGTGTGTGGATAATCGTGTGTGTTTAGACAATATTCACGTGATTGTGACGAAGGAGAATGCAAAGTGAAACTGCGTGTCATGCATCATTGGCACATTCCCAGGACAAAAATACAACACAAATAGAACATTGGGAGCGACATTTCAACTGAACAATCACCCGTGAATGTTGCAAATGTGATGGTCCTATCAAAGTAATGAGGTTTAATTGAAACCACCCAGCTTGCAATAAATTGATAAAGTGAGAAATAGCAGGCAAGCCCAGCCAACATGATAAACTATTCTAATCTACAACCATGGTTTAAATGCTGAATATTGTCGACATACATAGGACATACACATGCCCAATTGACAGCTTTGCAAATATTTCTGTCCTTGTAGAGTAAATAAATGAATGACAGTAAAAGAAAAAAGGATCCAAAGATTGTAAGAAGTATAAAAACAATTAACAAAACCCTGAGGGTAAAAGGGTAGGAACTACAACTGAGAGACAGGATTTTAAAAAAAAGTACCTGAGACTATTAAAAAAAATCACAACAGCTGTAACTCAATTCAGAGGTTCTGCCAGACGCGGCTTTCCTCATCTCTTTCTGTCTCTGTCTTTAACTTTTTTTTTTTATCCTGTCTCCTTGGAAGCTTTTTCCTCCCACCAACCAATAAGCTATTATGTGGAAGTAATACGGTAGCTAATGGATGTGCTGACTTAAGACAATGCAACCCATTAGGACAAATGCTATGAAAAGCTATCACAAGACTTTAAAATGACTGACCAAGTGTGTTTGGGCATGTGCTGGGTTTGTGTGAGATTTCTTTGTTTTCTAAACATGACTGATCTGGTCTGATGCTTTTGAGCCTAGCTGAATAAATAGCTGTCCGCAATACAGGAAAGACTCAAAACTAACTGCATAGTCTGTTAGGAATTTCTTTGACTGCTGCCAGAGTAGATGAAACCAGTTAAAAACCAGTAGAAATAATGTTACGCATTTTAAAGGCATAACTGTTTTTGAATTTCAGAGACCTTAACAGATCTTAATAGGTACACTCACCTGCTCTGAAAAGCCAGAGCAGATGAGTGCAAGTGATGTGTAATCATAACTTAATAACTTGTTATTTTGATAGATATGATTTGATAGATAGATATGTAAAAACATGATTTATTTTTTGTATATTTCCCACTAAATACCCAAACTGCTTGACAAAGCAGTGTCATCAAATGTCCTCTTTGTTCTGTTATGACTTCTGAACTACAACACTAACAACTGCATAGAGAGCTATATGCAGGCCATAAGAAAAAAAACAGCAGCTTCTCATAAAGAAATGTGTATTCATCAGTTTCTACACATGCAAAGGGCTAGTTCTTGTAGGTGGACACCTGTTCTTCAACCTTTAGAGTGTTCTCCTCATCTGTCATGTGAACTTTTAACAACCACTCAAATATTGAAAACCAACTGAACTATTGGTGAACTCTAACGACCACAACCTATTCGGCACTGTCCGAAAAACATTTTCAAGAGCTATGGAGAAGAATTTTGTGAAGACAAGATGGTTTAACAAAACAGCAGAGATGTTCTGAGGTAGTTGTCAGCGGAGAACATCTGTTTGGAGAAGGGAGTTTGTGTCTGAAGACCGGAACACAAATCAACACAGCAACAAATGCCCAAGGACAGTCACAGATTGTTGACAAGAGCAGGGACCCCATTAAATATGTTGAAATGTTGTCCCTCTCACTCTCTCTCTCTCACATAGACACACACACACACACACACACACACACATACACACATACTGACAGATGGCCAGACTCTTCAAAATGAGCAGCGCTATAGCAAAAATGGGCCCTCGCTGACCCCCAATGTGTGTGTATGTGCTTATACATGTGTTACAAAAGCACTGTAGCATTGTTTGAGTCCCGATGTAACTGGTTGCTAGGCCCTGTTATTAATCAGGCTGACAGGAGAGTAAACAGTCGAAGTGGCCTGAGCTCATGCCATGAAAAGAAAACACCTCCAGATCTCAGCAACCCCCTTTTAACTCCCCCTGCGTCCTCATTTGGAGTTTTAACTATCATGCAAACACAACCTATACAGATTGTCTGCTCCTTAATCATACAGATGTCCACTAATCCTAATTGCGTATGGCGGTGAATGTAGACTCAAATAGATTTTTCGCATGAACAAAGCTACATGAACACACATGGCAAGGAACACTGCGGGGATACTCATTTCCAGATGCATGTGTAATGTGATTTTGAAAAGAGGAATGTAAAACAAAGGAAAAAATAAAATCAGCCTCAGATGATGATGGTGATGATGTTTTCGGATCCCCAATCCAATTGTGATGCCCGGAGGAGTGTGCCGAGGGCAGCAACCCCTGTCTTTGTGCATTTTCCAAATATTTGGAGGGCCATTCAATCATGAAAAACACCTCTTGTAATTTCAGGAACAACAACAAAAAAAATTGGTGCATCATAAATAAAGCCAGCGTTATTTTTATCGTCAGTGTTTCTTATATTTTAGATAAGTATCTCAAGTTGCGTGGTTTAAACTGAACATTTCTGGTTCGATTCCCGGCTCCTCCTTGTGGAGGAGCCTCAGTGTTATTGAGCAAGACACTGAACCCCAAACTGCTCCCCTGGCGCTGGTCGACAGCGGCCAACTGCTCATGGCTCATCCATGATGGGTTAATTGCAGAGAACGAATTTCCCCCTAGGGATTAATATAGGATAGATTATTATTGATTATTATTATTATTAAAAAGAGCATGTACGGTGTAAAATGATAAAATCTCATATTTGTTGATGAGTTTATGTCCACCAAACATTTAGTTCCTCAGCACATTTTTGATGAGCAGTCCCTTTCTGTTTTTCTTTTTTTTTCCCGTGATTCAATACTGAAACCACTCAGTCTGTGACAAACAAACCCAGCCAAAGACACAGTCTGTACTACATCATACAATATATCTGTTTCTTAAGTTAAACAATTAAAACACTGTTGAACTGGAATTTGCATGAGAGGAGAAATCAATTACATACAGTAAAGTGGAATGAATCACACACAAACACATTTGCACAATTGGTGAGGCATCCAGCCAGTCTTGTTGCCCGAATCTATAAAGCCCTGAGCGCTATATCGACAACTGTAATAACTGCGCTGGCAGAAGAGACGTGATTACAGCAGCAATCTGAGGCTTCGCACACGTGTGTGCACACATACACACACACACAAATACACATGTTCTCGCAGTCCATGGCGTGTTTTTTTCACTCCAGTGTTATAGATACAATTCTTGGTCACCCGAGTTGCCTGAAAGGCTGTTATATTCCAACAATGGACGGTAAAATAGAAACACTGCAGAGGCAAACAGTTGGTCAGAGCAGAACACTCCACCACGTGGAGAGTCACTCTGGAAAAGGCATGCCAAAAAAAAAAAAGTATTTTTTTGTTTGTTTTATGAAAACAGGCATGTTTACACTACCTCTAAAAGCCTACAAATGCAGCCCATCTTACAAAACCAAACGGGAATAAAATGTTTTTGCAGAGCCAAGTAGGAAAGCAGTCTGAATATCAGGTTAGCCAGTCAGTAAGTTCATCAGTCAGCCTGTGTAGTGGTCAGTGAGGTTCTGAGAAGGCGGAACAAGGCCACTGTTGCAAAATGAGAGTACACCATGTTGGTGCCAGGGAGAGCAGGAGAAGATTGAGGTCAGAGCTATATGTTGTGCAGTCCAAGGAGATGAGGGCTATTGAGGCACTTGAAAGAACTCCAAAAATATATTACCAACAAGCTGAAGAAACTAAAATGAATAAATAAAATGACCGTACAGTTCTGTTTCTTTTTTTCTTTTTTTTTTAATAGAATAACTTAATGTTACTAAATAGAACTAATGCAAGACCAGTATTTCAACAGGTAGTTTATAGTTAGTGCTGTGACCTTTACTCATAGTTTAAATCACAGAATAGGAAATGTAAATACAGCCAAAATATATTTCAGGAGGACAGAATGAAAACAAAATAAGAATATCTGAGAGAGACATTATCTGGTCCTTATTGTGAAAAATTCAAAACTGGCATAGTTGCAAAAAAAGTATAGTTTTTTCTTTCGAATGCAGACCAGTGAACCTGACAGGAAACCTCTTTTATTTGTTGGTCATAAATCAGTCAACCTGATACTATGATCTGTTCTTCAATTTCCCAAAGCATGTTACTGATTTTTTTTCAGTGTGTGTTGTCGTCCCATGTATTGTTACACACTAAACTGCTGAAGATTTTCAATAAGGGTTGTTTTTTTTTTTACCTTGTAGCATCCATTAAAATAGAAGGGCAGTCTTTCAACTAATCAATGTAAAAAGTCACCATTCAAACAAATATCAATGACAATTAGGGAGTCCGTTGCAGATGCTAATAAACAGACACACATTTTTTCAGAGCTTCTTACCTACTTACCTCCCTACATATATATGTTCCCGTCCACACCCATTTCAATCAGACTGTTCTTATTCTGTACTTCACCTCTATGCATTTTTGCCTCCATTCCGTGTTAACATTCACTTTTTTTTTTCTTTGTCTCTCTCTCCATTGGCCCCCGACCACGGAGAAGCGATTTGCAGCAGCAATCCGTCGCTAATTCGCGCTCAGCATTCATGAAAAATGTATAGGAGGGAGACTGTGGGGAGATGCAGATTGGCGCTGGGCCCTCAGCAAGAGCCTGGCTCTGCATTAATGGAACATTATTTCCACCCTCTTCATTTCGCTGTCTCCCTGTCTTCCCCCTCCCTTTAGTTATGAAGCTAAGAGAAGAGAAATCTATCTACCCATCTAGCTACCCACCTTACAACTAACCAACATGTCTCTCTCCTTTCTGTCACAGTATTTCAACAACAGCCATAACTATTCCAGGACTCGGCAGAGTATTTGCAGCTCAAACAACCCAAACACTGCCATCTACAATCCTAGCAACTCTGCATGTATGTGTGTGAAATTGCACACACACTTGCATTTGCCTTGGAGCACAGTATGTGGCC
Organism: Fistularia commersonii; assembly: GCF_037954325.1. Taxonomy (NCBI): domain Eukaryota; kingdom Metazoa; phylum Chordata; class Actinopteri; order Syngnathiformes; family Fistulariidae; genus Fistularia; species Fistularia commersonii. The sequence goes on along the minus strand of NC_141284.1, from coordinate 12,160,713 downwards.
AGCAAGCCTTCTCAAAGATAATAAGAGGGGGAAGAAAAAACTATCTTAATCTTTAAAAGGCACCAAGTGAAGTTTGAATCCAGCTGTGAAATGAGTCGCAGGTTTGTCAGTGTGCGTGTGAATAATTGCATTTTAGCATTAATTGACAAATGTAGAGCAAAGGGTCGGTTGTAAGTGTGTGTGTGTGCATGCGCGTGTGTGCCGATGAAGTCGAAGTGCAGGTATTGTGTGAGTGTAGAATAATAACAGCTCTGTGGTGCCATCAGGACTCATCACATTGAGGATCATGCATAATAAACCTCCAAGGGAGTTTACACACATATACACTTACACTCACTATAACAACGGTGATGGTATTGCTGCACCTAAATTCAAAGTCAGATGTAATTTCAGCCTCCCAGCAGCCAGAGGGAGCCATGTGGATGACAGACTATTTCTCCTTCGATGGCTCCTTTCTCTATCCACCCCCCCACCCCCATTCCCTCACATCACTTGTCCATTCCTCTTTTGGCTCTGTCATTCCTCGCCTGCCCAGCTGATATGCTGGGATGCTAGACATCCAGGGCCAGACATAAAAATAAACCCAGTGGATGACTTGAAGCCAGAGGGAATGAAAGGAGAGGGCTGGAAGAAAAAAAACAGGGTCAGTCAGAGAAAAGACAGGAAAATGGGAGGGAGGAACAAGGATCGTGATGGGGAATTTCATTTTTCTTTCTCACAGCATTTTGCTCTAACGTCTAAAGGATAAAAATTGACTTTGAGCATGTGCATTGTGAGAGCACAATATCGCCAGCAGCAGACATTACTCAGCTTTGAATATTTTACTTAAGTACAGATTATTAACCACAAAGGAAGGGAAATTCCTCCAGACACATCAACATGGAAAGACGAGGATCCCAAACTATAAATGGGTTTGAAATGGATGTTTCTTACCTTCATTTCTGAGTGGCTCAATAACATTTGAAGATATTTCATCAACTTGTATAAATATTAATATAACAGTAAAATCACCATTCTTAAAGACGGGCCAAAGTTATTCTCTTGCACACTGATGAAAACAGACAGACAGGCCAGGGCCTTATACCATGTTACTATTAATGTAATCTCGGATTCAGGGCCTGGATTATAAACTCTTTGAACTTTGACTTTTTGTAAAAGTACTATCTTTTAAGTGTCAATATGGAAAATATGCTGAACAAATATAAATTGAATTGTGACCAAATTGGCACAATACAATTTTATCTGTCAATAAAACAGAATTGCAGCAAGGAGAAAGAGGGTTTGGATCATCAAACAGTGCTGATTTGGTGTGAGTACATTTGCATATACATATAAAGTGCTGTGTTTGTACAGCACAGTAATTACTTTATCTTGTTTTTCCTACCATGGGAAACAAAATGATACTTGAAACTCAAATCATCAACCCATCCAAGTGTGATGGTCTGCTGAGCACTTCATACACACATTGAACTAAATTTCTTTCTTATGAAACAAGTGCAGTTTTTTCAGATTTGGAAGAAACTGATATATTAAGAAAGACTTTCTTGAGGTAGCAGCGACAAATACTCAAGTTATTATTTAAAATAATCCTCATAACATATTGTAATAACAATATTGACTTGGAATGAAAATTGTAGTTTCAGGCTGCAAGCATTCAGACACAAGCAAATATTAACCAATTCAGAATTTCATTCAAATCACTTTCGACAAGGTGTTTGGTTAGATTCCTGGCTGTCAGGACTGAAAAGATATCTCTTGAATCTGCGTGCTGATATGTAAATATGGAACCATAGCCATGGACTTCCCCCCTTTTTCCCTTAGTCTCTGTCTCATTCTTTGTCATTTTTTGTCCTAAATTTGAACTGGTCTTTGCAATCCATCAGTGACATAAAGAAGAAATAAGGCATGACAAAAGACAACCACTAAATGAGAGAGAACTCATGAGTAAAACATTAAAAAAAAAGCAGAGGGGTAACTTTCAGCTCCTTCAAGAGTCAGTCTTCACCCCCCACCCCCCACCTCCCACCCCCTACCCCAAAAGAGAGGAGGGTGTAGTGGCGCCAGTAGAAGCGTAGTGGTGTTTTCATAACCAGTTCATCTCTCTCCATTTCCCCTCACTCTGAAATCACAAAGCCTGTCACACACCAGAGGTGAGAGCTTTGTATACACATAGGGATAGGTGAGTACGTAGTGGTAAAATGTATGTAGACATGCACATGCATGGACACATACACACACACACACACACACACACACACACACACACACACACACACACACACACACACACACACACACACACACACAAACCGACCCTTTACTCTGCAATTAGGCAGTCTGTCAAGGGTGGTTGGTTATAAACATGGCCTCCTTCACTGCCCCCCCCATTCTCCTGCTCAGCCTTGTGTTACCAGTGTGCTTTAACAACCTACATTGGCCAGCACAGTTCCCAGTTGGAAGAACAGTATGCAGCCATCAAGATACAACTAAAAGCCTTCAGTAAGAAAGAAATTTGACTGATCTCCAGTGGGAAATCTTCTTTGAGTGCATCCCTCCTCTGCAGGAGGGATTCAACCTGCTATTTCAATCTAGGAGCAGCTTTCTTTCCCAGACCCCATTGTGCCACAAATATATTCATCATTTTGGAATTATAAAACAATGCCTGTATTTTCCAAACATGTTTTTAGGTAGAGTGTTGACTTGAAATTTCTGATAACTAATGATGAAAGTCAAAGTGGAATTTTTTAGTGTACTGCCCCAGTAAAAACATGTGTTCCTGGTCCTTGAGAAAGAAATGCCCTTGCCTTTACACGAAACTGTGTGTGTCTGCTAAATGATTCATGAGGAGTAAAAAAAAAACATGCCGGCGTACAAATGGAAAAAATGCCTGTCTGCATTTTCAATGAACCTGAGGTCTTCTCAACCCTAGATGACATTATATCTGGATCTGTAGTTAAACACGGGATGGGTTATGCGTATGCTCTTGCAAATTAGACAAGTGGTGTTTCATGGTTCCGATTCTCCTAAATTATCCCGTGAGTCATTCAAAACAGATAAACGATCAATTCATTTTTAGTCCCTATGACTAAGCGTTGGAGACAGGTCCTGAGGCACTGTGCTGCACCTCTCATGGTGAAACTGGCTTTCAGATTAGCTGTCCTATTCTCAGACCTTCTGTGTGTTCACACCGATGGCAGGGAACTGCTGTTGCCTTCGGAGCTGCAGCCTGTTCTAAGAATAGGTAGCGGGGTCCAGGGAACATCTTGTCTCCAAGACTCTCACTTTCCGTTGTACCCATCTTTTCTCCCTCCACATATAAATAATAGAATAAATATTTGAAGCATGTCTCATAAAAACTACAAAATATGGATGCTGGTTAGAATCCAAAAGGTTAAATACTTGTGACACAAATGCTAAAGCAATGACTTGAATGATTTCCATATTGTGCCTGCCCATACTATGAACATTTAGACTATCTCCAAACCATATTACGATATAAAAGGGCTTTTAAAAGTGCTTTACAGTTGATTGATAGATTGAATATTCTCCTTGTATCTTCATTTTATTAAATCCCCTCGTTCATTCTCTTTTTAAATGTCTCAAATTTACCCCCTTTCCTTGTCTTTGTGTCCCCTCGTTTGTGAAATGTGTGTAGGCTGAGTCTAAACTTGGAGGATGACATTAGTCTGCAGTGCCTGCCGGCCTGCCTGGGGACTCCAAAATAAGATACTGCAGTAAGAGAGCCAGAGTGATAGTACATGCTGTATAGGCAGAGTGACTGACACGATCTGATAGAGCCTGCGCACAGACACACACATCACATGAACACGTTCTTGGTGCGTAAAACATGCATGACCAAGACAGAATAAGAATCAAAGTGCACATGAACTTGTGTTCATGACCATAAGGATGTGTGTGCGGGTGTGTGTCTTTCGTGACAGGGTGTGCAGGGGAGCAGGCCTCGCCAGCTGTGTCCTGTCAATCATCTGTGACCTTACACTAGGAATGGGGTGAGGTGGCCGGGACTAAGTGGAAAGAGAGGGTGACCAGCCACAATAAGCGAACTAACATCTAATGGAAGAACATGAGAAGTCTTAGAGTCTAACAGTAATTTAAAGCGAGGCGTGAAATATAGACGTGATTGTGTTTGTTTCTAAAAACCTCTCTTTGACATTTTTAACCTTGAACTTATCATGCATCAGGTTGATGTTAGCCTAGCAAAGAGCATTACATTAGCTTAATATACATTAACATTGTATATTAGTGAGACAGAATTAAGTCTACTGGATAAATACAATGTGTAACGCAAGTTTAAAAAAAGTACTCTATCATAGTCCTGTTATATTCTGTTGATGTGTTATGATAAACTCACAATTTTATTTTTACCTTTTACGATATTCAACGTTCAGTTCCCTGAATGGACGGCACAAAACACCTCTCTACAGTGCTAATTCGGTCCAGCCTGGTTAATGAAAAACAAATTTCATACAACAGATTTAATATAAATGAATCGGCAATTACTTGGAATTATTGTCATCTTAATCACTCTCTTGTTAAATAACTGTGCATTATTACCATTTAAATTGTTTTCTTAGCATGAACTACAAACAGACCACTGTTACGATATTTGCTTCGAGTCACTTTCAATTTCGGTGAGTTTCAAATCTGGATGGATTCAGCCAGGTGGTGGAATAAGTTCAACCTGGAGCTCTTGTATCTTTTGTATTGATTGCCAAAGCTGTTTATGATGAAGCCTGCCCTTTGGGTAATTTCATGGAACACTCATTGCCAAAAGTGTGTATCAGGCATGAAGGATGGGACTTTAATTAAATCTGCTTAATCGTGAAAAGGAACTCCCACTTAAAATATACACCTTAGGAATGATGATACGCCAGAGTATAAGATGTATAAAGGTAGTGACAGTTCTTCTGTTACCTTGAAATGAGGAAAAAAAAAGTGTAATAATATGTGAAGTAAAATAATGAACAACCAGGGAGCTTAGCAAATAAGAAATAGATACAAGAAAAGCTTGCACGGCAAACAGTGAGCAAAATGGTGACAAAGTCTCGCCATGCAGAGCAGAGGTTTATAAGTTGGAGAGTTCTTTACACATGGACAAGTGGATAACAGTACACAGTCAAGGCATTTGCACAGCGCAGGCTAGTTTTTTTAGTTTGTTCGGAGATATTTTGGCTATTACTTACTTATAAAGTCTATTTTGACATACTTCTTGCATCTCCCGCTTCTGTAATGGGGTACAAATCTAAAGAAACATTTTTTTTTCTGAATTTTGCCTTTTTGCCTGGTGGAAAATTAGTCAAGGAGAGGTAAATGAACACTGAAAGACATACAAGAATATTTTAGTCTATTTGATAGCCTGTTTGTGTGAATAACATCCTGCTGCCAGAACCCCATAGCCTGAATTCAACACCCCTCACCCTGAACAAGTGACAGAAAGATAACCACGTTTCACTTCACCGCTTCATGCCCTCTCTCTATCTCTCTCGCTCCCTCTTATTTGCTTCCTTGTCCTGTTCTCTCACCCCCTCCCATTTTCCCTTTCCTCACCTCACCCCCGCTCCCCTCAGTTCACTCTCTATTTCCACATGGCTGGCCATCCTCTCCCATTTCCCAGAGGATAGTAGGCTGTGCGGCAGCTTGGCAGGCTGTCAGACGAGCGCTGGAAAGCTTGGAACAAGTACTGACTGGAACACAGGGTGAGGAAGGGTGGGGTGAATACCCTGGCTCCTCACCTCACTGTTGCAGTGGGAGAACTGACTTTGCTGACCGGCAGAAGTAGGCAGAAGATGCTGATCCCCTACCCGGCTCTCACAGTTCTTTAAGGTAGCAGAAAGAAATGCCACAAAACAGCAGAGCAAAGCAAGGCAGGACTTTCCATGTAATCTTATAATAATCTTACAGTAGCGTCACCGCGATACCCAACATGTCACTCTCTATGATCAGTAATTGGTAGTCTGCAATTAGTCAGACAATTTAGATAAAAGAGGCCCACTTTTTGCAAAAAATAAAAATATGAGCATAGATGATTGTGAGTGTGGCTCCTGAATTTTCACTTGAGGGAGCGGAGGAAGAGGCTCAGGTACACCAGAGCCAGTCCAAAGCAGCTGACTCTAACCCAAATGGTCCCTGCCATTGGAAACAATATTGTTGTATCAGTAAATGCTGGCTAACCCCAAAGTGAAATTAATTTTGAATAGACACCAACAGGCATATGTTTACAAACTCACAAATATATGATAACAGTGCAGAGCCATAGTTTACAGTGTACTTAGTCAGCCACCAATTGTGCAAGTTCTCCCACTTAAAAAGATGAGAGAGGCCTGTAATTTTCACCATAGGTACACCTCAACTATGAGGGAGGGAAAAAATGAGAAAAAAAATCCAGAAAATCACATTGTCTGATTATTACGTAATTTATTTGCAAACTATGGTTGAAAATAAGTATTTGGTCAATAACAAAAGTTCATCTCTGTCCTTTGTAATATACCCTTTGTTGGAAATGACAGAGGTCAAACATTTTCTGTAAGTCTTCACAAGGTTTTCACACACTGTTGCTGGTATTTTGGTCCATTCCTCCATGCAGATGGGCAATAGGCTTTCAACTCCTTCCAACGATATTCAGTAGGGTTGAGATCTGGAGACTGGCTAGGCCACTCCAGGATCTTGAAATGCTTCATATGAAGCCACTCCTTCGTTGCTTGGGTGGTGTGTTTGGGATCAAGACCAAGCCATGTTTCATTTTCTATGCTCTTGCTGATGTAAGGAGGTTTTAACTCAAAATCTCACAATACGTGATTCCCATTCATTCTTTCCTTTACACGAATCAGTCGTCCCGGCCCCTTTGCAGAAAAACGCCCCAAAGCATGATATTTCCATCCCCATGCTTCACAGTAGGTATGTTGTCATTTGGATGCAACCCAGCATTCTTTGTCCTCCAAACACAAGTTGAGTTTTTACCAAAAAGTTGTAATTTGGTTTCATCTGACCATAGGATATTCTCCCAATCCTCTTCTGGATCATCCAAATGCTCTCTCGCAAACTTCTGACGAACCCGGACATGCACTGGCTTAAGCAGGGGGACACGTCCGGCACTTCAGAATTTGATGCCATGGTGGCATAGTAAGTTACTGATGGTAGCCTTTGTTACTTTGGTCCCAGCTCTCTGCAGGTCATTCACTAGGTCCTCCCGTGTGGTTCTAGGAGTTTTGCTCACCGTTCTTGTGATTATTTTGAGATCTTCATGGAACCCCACATAGAGAGAGATTATCAGTGGTCTTGTATGTCTTCCGCTTTCTAATATTTGCTCCCACAGTTGATTTCTTCACACCAAGCTGCTTACCTATTGCAGATTCTGTCTTCCCTGCCTGGTGGCCTGGTCCAGGTCTACAATTTTGTTTCTGGTGTCCTTTGACAGCTCTTTGGTCTTGGCCATAATGGAGTTCGGAGTGTGACTGTTTGAGGTTCTGGACAGGTGTCTTTTATTCAGATAAAAAGTTCAAACAGGTGCCATTAATACAGGTCAGAAGAAGTTGCAGTTCTGTGAGAGCCAAAAATCTTGCTTGGTTGTAGGTGATCAAATATTTACCGAGGAACTTTACTGAGGAATTTACCAAATCATTCCTTAAAATTCCTAAAACGTGATTTCCTGGATTCTTTCTCCACCTTCTGTCTCTCATAATTGAAATATACCTATGATGAAAATTACAGGCCTCTCTCATCATTTTAGGTTGGAGAATTTGCACAATTGGTGGCTGACTAAATACTTTTTTGCCCACTGTATGTGAGGAGACCTGTGAGATGAGGAGGGAGCTGGGTTCAACAATAATGCAGCAAAGCTGGCATGATTTATGGAAGTTCACCATCACTATCTTAATTCACATTAATAGTGTTGCTTTTTTCAAATGAAATAGCCGCAATTATGGGATATTGGCATAACTGGGAAGATTGTTTTGCCTGAAGTGATATCAGCAACACTGGGCGGGAGTGGCAGGGACAAAATACTGTGTGGAGATGACACCGTGGACACTATAAAATTATGTCCCAGAAATTCAGAGGAAAGGAAGCAACTGATTAATTGATTTATAAAAATCATAAGCCGTAATGGTTGACCCCTTTTTCATCAGGTTCAGTCATAGCACTTTATCCTACTTGACAAAATGAAAAGATGTGCCCTCTGATTTGCAGCTGCCAAAGCTTGCAGATGCCAAATCAAGTCATAACAGCATTCGTCCAAATGTACAGCCGTATCCATCCCCCCATTCCCCTCTGAAAACTGAAATTGGCACCAATGTGTAAAATTACAATTCAGGCTTGAATATAAATAATGTGAAAAATATGGAAACACCACCTAAATCAGTTGTAAAACAGTAACTATCAATGAATTTACCAGCAATGTGGTGCCATGCAGTACTAATATTATTCCAAATCACCCAGTTTCACCTGTCTCTTTGAGTAGTATACGACTGGTACATGTAGCTCAATAACATTCAACATTTCAAGTTTGCAAAATCTAAAAATGCCCCCAATATCTCCTTTTTACTCCTCTCATATTGCATTGCAAAACTCCATATAAATGGCAAATCAGACTATAGCTTTTCCACAACGATTAACCTTATTTGGATTATTGTTCGTATGTAAATGAATTTACTATCTGATGCAATGGTGAAAAGCTGTTATTTAATGGATGTGATTTTTCAAATGCACCATTAAAGATGCAAATACTATACAATGACATACAACCCTAGGCAGGCTGTCCCTTCAGTCAGTCAATTTTAAAGACCCAAAGGGCACTGTGACTTGCATTTGTGATAAGGCAAATTTCCCCTTTGGTCTGCCTTCAAAAATCCCGCCACATCACACAGTACATTCGTCCCAAAACAACAACATGACACTTTGCCGAGCCGCATTCCCTCCTGCCTGACAGAGAAAAGAAAAAAAGAGAGAAATAAAAGAAGACAGCAGCTTTAGATTTGACATCAAAAGCTGGAGAGAGAAAGAGGGGGAGGAAAAAAACTGTTACAACTCTGCCGTGACAGCTTGCTGGAAGAGCAAGCTCGGCAAATGCAGAGCAATTTCTCTGTCCTTTTTATATGCATCTTTCCATATCTCTCATCAAAACTTGCCGCAGATTAGGATTGCAACGAGTCATTAAAGTGGTGGAGGAGTAAGTGGTGATAGTGGTGGCGGTTCAAACATATCGGCCCCCGCAAATTCAGTGCCGCCTCGCCTTGCTCTGTTGATCCAAAATCGCAAAGTGATATATCAAGGGCACATCTCATTTTGGTGGGGGATGGTGAGAGGATATAGGAGAGAGAAAAACAGGGAGAAAACAGGATCGGGTGAGGGTAAAGGTTAAGAGATAATGTCTGTAAGTTGAAAAGTTAAAATGGAAGGTTTGAGAAATTGGGGATAATAGCAATCACTTGGGAAGGAGAAAGCAACTGATTTAGAAAACAAAACAAAAAATATCTCTAAACTTCCATGTGTGTTGACAGTCGGAGGAAAATGCACTAGAGGATGGGCACGATGGAAAAGATTACGGCTTTTCTTCACTCCTGTTCTCAAGGCTGTTGGTTTAAACTTCATGCGCCATCAGCAATGCTAATGTTTACAGCCATTTGCAATATCTATTTTATTCTTGAATATGGTGAGATGCAATAACAAGGAAAGTGAACAGTGACTGAAAACCAATTATTTTTGCCAAAAACATACACATCTCTTCTTTCTCCCCTCATACGTCAGCGCCCTCACATTTTCTCAATCACTCCCCCGGTCAAACTGATAAATGATTTAGCTCACTTGAATGACAAGACGCAGGACGTATTTCAGCTGTGCGCTTTTGCAAGAATATCTGTCTCTATGAATCTACTTTTTGGGTATGAGTGTCCAAGTGCATGATACTGTGACTACTAGTGCATGAGGCATGCAGTCAGCACTCAAATCAAAAGGTTTCTTGCAACATTAGACACAGAGGTGTGTCTAATACTGTATGTTTTTTAGGACGTAAGTCATGTGTTTGTCAGCCACAGCAGACAACTCTATCAAAAGCAACAGCATTTCCCTAATGTGCTGTGGTTTGCTGTCTGTGTTTTATTTAGCTATATTTTTCCATAGGATTGGACAATACTGTCACTCACTCACCGGCAGACTGGAGGGGCGGTCCTGAGAGACGGCATCCTCATTGCTGGCTTTCCCAGAGTTCACTGTGGCTGGAACCCTGCTGTTGTAGCTCTCTTGCTGGGCCTCCTAAAGAGACAGAGCGCAGTTGATGATCAATAAATTCAGTACATTTTTCATAAACATTTATTATGTTTTTAGTAGGCTAGTATGGAACCTGAAAGGGAATGTGTTAACCATTAGCGTCAAGTATTTACACATTTTTACTGTGAATTTTTATAGGGAAATCAGTATCGGTGCAAGGTTTGATTTAATCAAGTTCATGTTTCAGTAATGAAATACAACTTCTTAAGAATACGTTACAAGTCTGATATTTGTATGCATAATATAGAACCAGCATTGTATTTTAAATACAAACGGTATGCATGTAAGCCAACATTTAATTTAATCTTGACTAACCATTAGTTGTACTACATCAAAATGGTCTGAGTGAGGGGTATGAGGGGATGATCTGGCGGGTTCAGGTTTATAAGAGATGCAATAAAGACTCGTATTTGTTGTTAGATCCAGTAAAAACAAGAGGAAGGCATAATGCACAAGGACATCTTTTTCTTTTCCTTTCAGCTTTTCCTTTCACGGGTTGCCACAGCGAATCAACCTTCTCCTTCTAACCCTATCTCTGTAGTGTTCTCTCTCAAACCAACTAATTTGCCCATACATCTTCTCTTTGGTGTTCCTCAGGATCTCCTACTTGGCAGCTTCGATTCCAACATCTGTCTACCAATATATTCACTATCCCTCCTCTGTACATGACTGAACCATCTCAGTCTGGCTTCTCTGACCTTCTCTCCAAAACATCTGACAAGTGATGTTCCTCCGATGGACTCATTCGTGATCCCATCCATCCTTGTCACTCGCAAAGAGAACCTCAACAACTTCATTTCTGCGACCTCCAGCTCTGCCTCCTGTCTTTTTGTCATCATCACTGTTTCTAGACCATACTGCATCGCTGGTCTCACCACGGTCTTGTACGCCTTTCCTTTCATTCTGGATAATGAACAAGGACATATAGCTCTGAATATCACACAGCCACCAGCATTCCACACAAGCCTTTTCATTTCACCCCATCCCGGCCTAACCAGCCGCTAATCCTCAAAATATACACGCATACAGACTGACACACACGCTCAGCCCTATTGTTCAAACTGAGTCATTTTCTGTCCCACTGTAATCACAAGCCTATCTAGTGTAAACCAATTTTCTGTCCATTGTCGGAGGTATTGCCCTCTGCCTCTCCCTCCCTCTGAATTCCTCCCTCCTTCCCACTCCTACTTTTCATTCAATGCAGAGGTCATTTCTCCATCATGTTAAGCATCTGTAGCACAATGGCGACTTGTTAAAGAGCTCTGAGTGGAAGGATTAGCGATAACTGATAGGCACGACGAGGCAAGAGATCACACACAGCTGCTTGCAGACCATACGCATCATATGTACACACACAACCAGACAAATGCACAGACTGACTAGGCATCCTCAGATTTTCACGGTCAAAACCTGTTCTCCCTAATGTTTGATTATTTTATCTGTGATTCTATAGAAGCGTGTGGATGATATAACGGTCAGTGATGTGATGTAATTCTACACCTGGCAACTGTCATTTACCACCAAAATTAATTCACAGGTCTTTAAAATGTAAATGAGACACATATGCTTCTTCTCAATTCAGAACTAGTTGATTCTATAATTTATCCTTTATTAATCCCCGTGGGGAAATTTGTTCTCTGCAATTAACCCATCATGGATGCACCATGAGCAGAAGGCATGTCGTCCACCAGTGCCAGGGGAGCAGTTAGGGGTTCAGGGTCTTGCTCAAAAACACGTCGACACACTAGGAGGAGCTGGGAATCAAACCAGGAATGGTCGGAGACGATTGCTCTACTTCCTGCACCATGAAATTGCAGATTGATATTTTCTTGAAAAAAAAAAAAAACAACAAAGAAAAACAATTCTACAAACACACTTTGCAAATTGCTTTAACAGCTACACACAGAGAGACAAGAGTTAATGTATTCGTTGATGTTTTATTCAAGGGAAGGCATCATAATTTCTTTAAAACCCCAACTGGCTTCAATTATTACACAATTTTAGAACAACAGTAGTTTCGAAAAGAAAGCTCCCGGATAAATATAAATGTTTTCGGTAGGCTTTTTTCCAGCATTCAAAATTGTGTGTCGTTGTTTGGTCTGGGTGGGGCGTACCTCAGGTGGTAAAAGCGGTCAACCAAATGTCCCTGGCTCAATTCCTAAGTGCTTTTGAGCAAGACGATGAACACCTAACAGCTCCCTGAGTGCTGCTGAGTGGCTGCCTGCTGCTCATGGTTCATCCATGATGGGCGACACGCAGTGGTGCTTTGCTGTACTGAGTATATAGCTGAATGTGACAAAATAAAAGGTTTTCTTCCGCTTCTTCTTCAAAATCTCTAAGCTAAAGGAGAATTGAAGGTTGCAGAGCAATTTTTTAAAGGCCAAGGGATAAAAATGGTTAATGCAGTTTGAAGACAAAAAATGCTGCAGAGAGAATGCTCAGTGTAAGCTATCATGAGTATGTGATGGCATCTATCTATCTATCACTGGCTATTGACTAACAGATGCCTTTTGTTACAGAGAATGTCTGAATCACAGCTTCACTTCAGGCTAAAACAATAAAACAAAGTGGCTACAAAAAGATGTGATAAAAGCGTGCAATCATCGATTCGATTAGCTGTGCAGATAGATTTACATCAAATACTCAAGGGATGTTTTTCTTGCAGAGATTATGAATATTTTGGTTGCCTTAATAGAGCAGGCTGTGATCAGAGCACGGTCAGAGTGAAACACTCATGTCCTGATTTTGTAGGTACAGTTTGCATTTTGCTGTCTCTCAGGAAAAGAAATCACGCTCTTGATTTGATATCCTCTGGCCATAACCATCTCACATTGGTTTCGGTATCCTAATCGTAACTTAAATCAATTAAAAAAAACACACACAAGCACATACACATGCAAACAAAATATCCCTTACCATATCTAGAAGCCTGAAGCAAAAATCTGTACGACCAAAAGTTCAATCAATAAATCACAGTTCTTTTTAGAAGCAAAAGCATGCTCAGGCTTTTAGCAGCAAAGGGTGTATGTGTGCCTCCAAAACACAACCATGCTAAGATTGTTGGTAGCGGCGTGCACTGTGTCAGTGTGTAAAACCCCAATTGTGCTCAATGCCGTATGGATGCACGCCAGGCGACATTCATTACATCACTGTAAATCTCTCAATGGAAGCAGAAACCCAACGAGGACAGAAAACATCCTTACATAAATTAAAGACAAAGGAGAGAAGGAGCAAAAGCTGGAGCAGGTGGAGAGATGGTGCGAAGACGGTTTCAGAGAGGTAGACAAGCGAAATTACACACAAGCACTTTAGTTCAGAGATAAACACACACATGCACACAGTTGATCACTGTGAACTGAGAAGAGTGGCTGCTGACACAAGTCCAATATTTACTCAGGCATATTAATGTATTGTGTGTGCGCATGCATGTGACAGAGAGCGAGGGAGCAAGGAAGAGTACATGAGTGTAGACTTGAGGGGATTTCCGTTTTAAGTGGGTCAATGTGCGGTTAGCCTCATACTACTGTTTACACTCACATTCTTACATCATCACTGTCAACCATAATATGGACAGAGAGGGAATGAGAGGTAGGAGCAAGACTGGGGAGGGGAGGGGAGAGGAAGGGAGAGACAGATGAAAGAGATACATAGCTTGACATGCACCATGCACTGGGAAAGGAGTAGGAGGAAGAAGGGAAAAGATAAACAAGACCAACAATGATTGATAAAAAATGGGAGTACTGCAAGTGCATCCTTTTCATTTGAGTTTTTTTTTCCAGTCCATTGTCTCAAAATCCCATTTCCCAACTAATTTAGAAGCTTCTAAAATACACTCCACTCCATACCGTAAGCCTAGGGCCAAAGCTAATCCTGTCTCCACACATATATGCGCACGCATGCACTGAGACACACTCATTCATCCTCCTGCCTTTTAAAAAGACTTCATCTTGGCATAGTAGAAACGAATGAAGGATCTTGAAAGCAAGCTTTTGAAGTGCATGGGGGAATGCAGGAATCAAACTGTGAGTTAAATGCTATTAGACAGCTGTGTGGAGAGGCAGTGTAATATTAGGTTTGATTGAATAGATGTCTGCTGAATGTGGTGTAATATATAGAGCCAGAAAGGCTTTATGCCGACGTAAATCAATATTGCAGCACCGCGATAATCCTTGCCACTCATGAATGCCTGAAAGATGCTGAAATGTTCAGAAAGCACAAATGTGTCAATGTTGCATGTCACTGGTTGTTTGGAATAAGACTTTCATGGAGACACTTTCAAATCATTGAGTCTGGAAAGTAATTCAATCTGTTGTAGTGCATTCGCGTTACACTGCTAATCCTGTATTTAAACTCTCATGTCCCCAAAGAAGAGGTCAGAGGTCATGCTGGCTTGCAGAAGAGCATTAGTCGCTACAATGCCAGTACAAAACAGTTATTCTAGTCAACACAGAACCAATTCCCACTCTTTGCCTTTTTTTTTTCTTAACCCACATGTAATACAGAAAGAAAGTACAAGCCATTCTGACTGTATAATGTAAACTTCATGCAATGAACAATATAAAAGGTTCTTTGCTTTTATTGGTTTGAGAGCCTGTCTTTCAAAATAAGAAAATAGGACTGGCACGATAGTGTTCACATTTCATGCTGCCACTTGACTAAGGCAGCCAAAGAAAAATTTCACAACCATTAAGTTAAGCATTCATCTCAAGATGACATTCATCTTGCGCTCCTATCTTTTCCGAAGTGGCGAAAAGATGTGGGTGATTTCACATAAGACTGCATTATTTTTCAAATTGGAAGATGCTTGTGTTTCTCGCCCAGCGTCCACCTGCCCTGCTCTTTCCCTCTGTCAGGTGTCGATTAGGCCAAATTCTGTCCTATTTTTACCATCTATTTTATCCTCTCTGCGTTTATTTGTCAGTTCCTACCTCACTAGCCACTGTCTTAACTGCTCCAATCCCATACCTCCACCTCTTCTTCCCTTTCCACTCCTTCACTATTACTCTTTTGCTTCCTGTGCACCTCCCACATTCCTTCAATTCAAACCTCATTGCTTCTCTTTATCGCTCTTCTCTTTTGCCATTTCCAACCAATCTACCTCGGTATCCTACCTCCAATTTTCTGTCCCTTTGCCGCTCTGCTCTTCATGAATACCACTGTCACCCCTTTCTTCCTCATCCTCATCCCCTGAAATGCTCATAACTTTGAAATGAATTAGTCATCCCTCTCTTTCTCTTACAGGTTGACAGATACAGATCTCCGCAAAGTCGGATGCTTATGCCATTAATATTCATTGAAAATTAAGCTTGATTATGTGTGTTTTAATGGAGAAGCCCAGCCTCCCACTCCGCTTCCAAAAACACTGTCCGTCATATGCGCTAACCATCACAGATCGACATCAAGAAACCAATGAAAACCGGTACAACAGCGAACATCTAACCTTTAAACCCAAGGAAAGGGGTATAAATGGTGACCACTGTGAAAGTTATTGTGACACTCAAACACAGTAGCGCAAACAACAGACACACACACACACACACACACACACACATTATTTCTTTATTTAGAACATTACATGCTTCCAGTGGGTAATGGTGAAAGGTAGTTTTAATTTTTATTATGACCACGTTGCAAAAGAAGATTCACCTTTTATTTAAAGAGAAACATAATTATGCTCACAGTATAGGTGCAGCTAATGGATCATATCAACAGTTTGTGGTCTTATAATTTTGTGTGTGTGTGTGTGTGCGTGTGTGAGTGTGCGTGTGCGCGTGCGCATGTCTTTGTATTTGGTATTGGCATATAACATGTCAACCATTCAATCTGAAATGCTTCTACAGTTTCACCTCATCTAGCAAAAGACGCAAATGTGGTACATGTGCCATAGTTGAAAATACTGACTTTGCTTTGTATTTAACTTAAAAGATCATGATGCATTTTATCAGCTAAATTCATTCATTTACCCTCTTGCCTGATGTCTATCTGTTTTGATATAATTGTGGACCAGTGAGTTGGAAGATTAAAATTTGGTCTTCCATTCTTTTGTTAGGATTTAAAGTTTGAATGAAAAAGCTGATTGATTTTTATCTTCCATGTGGATGACGCTGCACTCAAATGTCTTCTTGCACTGCCAACAGTGATCATATTTACAATAATATTTACACTATCATTATTTCCTGTCAATACATATCCACATGCACTGTGGACAGCGAAGTAGGAATTTCACTGTATAGGGAAACACGTTTCTAACTGTGCATGTGACAATGAATGCTTTGAATCTTGAATTTGAGGGTAGAGTGCGATTAAATACAAAGATTAGAAAAGCTTTTCCCATCACTGTGTAGCCCACATTTTGTAAAGTTATAATGCAGTATCAGAGGTGAAACCAGGGGAGTGTGGATTGTGAAAGAGATTTCATCAGCAATGAGCTGTTTTTAAAATTTAACATCGGCTAAAATGTGGCCAAAACTGCAAATAAACATCAAAATAAATTGATGGCAGAGAAACAAGGTTAAAGCAAGGTCAGACAGGAAATGTTGCTAACACTGCAAATGTTTAATATTTCCTGTCTTTGTGCATGCAGTCATTGTTTCCTGTCAAACAGTCAGGTGAAGTGTTGATGTTACATTATGTGCACATATGAGACTGTATGTTACGTGTGCATGTTATGCAGTGTGCATGTGCATGATGCATACATATAAATGATATGACCACTGCCAGTTCAACAATAGCGTTGAGCTTTCGTCCGCTCCAGTCCAAGCCCAAACCTCTTAAGCAGGCTTTAGCAAGGTGCTGCAGACACTTGGCGAAATCTTACACACCTCAACAGTTTGCAGACCCTCTTTACGCCTCATAATATTTGTTTGTGCATGCGTTTATGTGTGTGTGTGTGTGTGTGGGTGGGTGGGGTGGTGGTGGTTGTGGGGAGGTTCAGACTGGCTCACTAATCAGCCTGACAGAACTGTGATTGAAATAACAATCAGCAGGGAGCAAGATGCAGTGTGTTCGAAGATATGTGACAAATCAACATTTGGTTTATTTGTCTCTCATGTTTTCTGAGGTATTTTGATTCATTTCAGAATACACTGCATTTGCATTCAGTTGATTTCAGATATGCTGAGGAATATTAGGGTAGGACTAATTTCATCTACTGCGGCTGTTTTTTATTTCTTATTTTTTTGGAAATGTATTTATTTATTCATTTTTGCACAATGTGCTGGTTAGACCTCATATAAATGACAGGCAATTATTCCCGGCTGTAGTCTATTACTATCATTATGAGAAAAGGTGACCATTAGAAGGAAATAACTATGAGGGATGCCAGTGAATGCCTTCATATCCATGAGATGTGTGTGTGTGTGTGCGGGTGTGTATACGTGTGTGTATGTGTGTGTGTACATGTGCTTGTCTGTCCAGCCTATCTTAATAGGTCCATTTGTAGCAGAGCTTGTTCTAGTGTTATGTCTTTCAGATGGGATTCAATCTCTGAAAATCCCCCTGACCTTTAGCACAGAGTCTACAAGGGAGGACCTGAACTCTAACAATGTAATTCACATATATAGTCACAACTTCAATACATACAAGAAAGAATGAATAGTCACCATTTTTTACTTGCGCTGCTGCTGTTTTTTTATTGTTTTTGAATCTGCGCTCTTATGTATATAGCTTGAATACTTGTTACTAATGTAAACACTTTGGATATCCTTGTCTTTTAAAAAGTATGTTTGTGGGCCAATAAAATCATGAATCACTTTATTATGCCATTGGCTATGATTTAGAAATACAAATTGCCAATGTGGCTCAGTTTATTGTGGACTTTTGTCATTTTTCTTGGGGATGGTTTCATCTTGGCACAATTTTTATTCATTTATTTTGTTTGGTAATTGAACTGTTCGGTAGAATTGCATCTGCCCAGTGGACTGAAAGGTGGTGGACTTTGTTTGGTGGCTGTAACAGTGTTTTATGACAGTATTTTGGGAGAAAAAGAAAAAATTAAAAGAAAGAGTATAGGCACTTAAATTGTTTTTGATACCAGTGATGTCACTTCAGTCAAATGTTACCAAAGTGCTTTTTGCAGATTATTATTACTTTTTCAAATTTCCAGTTGCCACTACAAACAGATATGCTTCCAAACACAACACATTGAAATAGGCAAACATGAGCAGACATCAAAAACATGTGTGTCAGTCTCTCCTTAGGGTCATTGTCTGATGTAGCTAACTGTGTTAGCTGCAGATGCTGTTGCCAGCACTTTAGTTCTCAATCCTTTATTCGTGCTAAAAAAAAAGGCTTTGCACAATTTTTACTTCACACACTCTTTTAAAGTTCGTTTCACCACTGCCCTCGTCTGCTCGCTCTCATCAAGCTTTGGATCCCAGGTGTGGAGATTGACCCAAACTGGCGGAAAACCTGTGTGACTATTGCTATAGCGCAAAAGAACAATGGCGGTGCTTTGGCAAGCTTGACTTTGACTGTACTTTCTCTACGTCTGTGAAGTCCTTATCCAGGAACAAATGTAGCGGCATTTCATAACAAATGGCAGTTAAATGAGGCCCCTGGGGTGCTGTGCCGCTAACTACCGGGCCTTTTTGTTGTGAACCATTATGATTGTCCTACCCATTCCAAAAACACCTCTCCTGCTCTTTTTCATTTGCATTTGAATTGCAGGCACGGCTGTACAAAAACAAACACGAATCAAAAAAAGAAAAAGAAGTGGCGGGTGGGGGGGCTGGAAGAGAACAGAAAAAATTGAAGCATATTCTGGTCCAGCAATTAGCAAGTGTCAGTCAATGTGGAAGTAAAAACATGCTGCATTAAAAAAACTGGAACACACACAGGCAGTCGCTCAAACACGCATAAAAGCATATCTACATCTGTATATTATACACACACACACACACACATATAGACATATTTATTTTTTTATTTTATGCTCTAAATTCATCACTTAAGTGCTCGTCAGCAACAGCCAATCTGAATGCAGCAGGCCTAGGGTTGCCGTGGAGATATGTGGGGACATTTAGAGGACTCCGATAAACTCTGCCATTTAAAAGGTTATGACAATTAACACGGCTCTCTGCAAATTACTGCTGCCAGACCTTTACTCACGGACGCCTCTCCCCCCCTCTTATCAACCTGCACCCAGCTTCTCTCCCTCTCCTCCTCCTCCTCTTTCTCTCTTGTCACATGCCCTCCATTTCCGAAGCCTGTCCTCCCTACATCACCCCTCCCGTCCTCCCCTTCCAGCCAGCAGCACTTTTATTATCACATTAATTAACAGAGTTCTTCACTTAATATTCAAATGGTGACCAATTAATGACATTGAACTTTGGACATTCCACCCACCCACCCATGTGCAGTGCCTCCCTGTCCGCTTCCCCTTTCATCCCTTTCACTCTCCATTTTCACATACTCGGCTTCATGACTTTCATTTCCTCTGCCTCGTCCCCTTAACCTCCTAATCCCACCTCCTCATGGCCAAGGTGAGCTCCAATTTCCGTGCAAGTGTGCGTTTGTGTGCATGGGGGTAGTGGGGGTGGGTGACAGAGGCAGCGGAGCAAGTACAGCAAAGGGGGGTAATAAAGCTAAAGGGGCAGGCAGCAAAATGGCTGGCCAGCCTGTTAATTAACCTGGTGTGATGGAGGATTGGGGACACGGACTGCACAGAGAGGTGACGGACCAACAGGAAAAAAAATGTTACACTCGGAGAAGTGGAGGGCAAAGGACTCATAGGCACCCTAATCATCACACTTGTGTCAAATAGGCCTCTGGAAACAAAGCGTTGAAAATATGGGAGAAAAGAACATCACATTTTAGCTATCATTTCTATTATCATTATGCCACACCAGTAAGTTATATTCATTCTTAGCTTTTGGCTTAAACACAAAATAGGCTTTCAAGGGTACATTGAGAAAACATCATTTTAACATCTATAATTCTATTTGGACAGCTTCTGCTCAAATTTTAGGGTTATAATGAATCAACAATTGCCAGAAATGTGACATTGGGCTGAGATAGTTTTTCAAGATTAATTTACTTGAGCAGAAATGTTCATTATCAGCGTTCTGTAACATACTGTTTGTAGGGGGACTTTTCTGTTTTCCATATAGGACCAATAGATCGAGATTCCTCTCCTTTTTACAAAAACACTCCTTTGGAACGAAGAACTGAGTGGCTGTTTGTTTTAACTTAACTATTTTTCATGCCTGGGATTTCCAAGCGAAAATATTAAACCTCCCAATACTTTGTGCATGACCTTCTGAAAATGAATGCAAAATACTGACAGTGCCAAGTTCAGCAGTTTGCATCACCACACAGTGGAAATGTTCATTAAGGTGTGCAGATAGCATACAAGTTTGCACTGTCCCCCACAATCTGCGCTACAGTGATTTAACCATTGATTTAGTGTGCTTCTCTTAAAGGAAGCATGTCTCCTTCAATCAGCTGACAGTTCCTCTACACCAAGGTTGTGCTCCCAAGAGGCCACTGTCAGACAGGAAGAGGAAACAACCGGAGGGATCGGCTTCACAGAGAAGGATGAGTAGGTAGGATTTACCACTGAGTATAAATGCTACTACTTCCTCCTTCAAAGAGCAGGACGTGAACCCGACAATCCGCTCAAATATCACCCTGTGGCACATTAAGGGTTTATTTTATATTGTAACAAGCTTGGGCTATATTCTGTTACATGTAATTACTCCCCAAACATGAATTTAACAGTCTTTTTCTTGGTGGAAAATTGAAAATTGCCTGCTCCATGAAACAGCCGATCAAAGCTTATACCATGCTCTGAAAATGTTATGAGTTTAAGATTGGCAGCTGGCCAATCATGCATTTTACTTCATTCCTCTGTCTCTCTGTCTCTCTCTCTCTCCTTCTCCTTGAGTCAGTTACACTCCTGAGTATAGTATCCAATAAAGTAAACACGCTATAAAAACAATCAGAAAAGTCTTGGAATTACAAGCTCTCTCACTGGCGTTCTGATGAGGTAGACAAAAAAAAACTAGACAGAAAAAAGAACACATCACAGAGAATTGAGGAATAAAAGGCACCATTTTTCTTTTTTTATGTGATTTGTTTCACACTGCAACTAAAGCCGACAAACAAACAAACACACAAATGGCCCTCATATTTTAGGTCTTTTCAAATATTTGGATTTCAAGTCTAACAGCTGCTGAGCATCATTCAATCACATTGTACAAAAGGGAAAGGCTTGCGTACAGATAGAAAATAAAAAAAAAAGACTTGTCTAAAGATCTAAAAGCCTTCTTGGACCATACATAAGTATGTGTCATCGTACATACAAGAAATACAACCCATGCTGATCAATTTCAAACTCTCTGGTGTTCTTATAAAACCCATTAATCCAAAACACCACAAGCAAAATTATACATTTACTTCCCTGAGACTGGCTCCATCCGCTAATGCAATATTAGACTTTTTTTTGTATCAATCTTGATGCCAGAGAAATGCCTTTTTAGCTAGCTTTGCTCCTTGCAATCAGATGAGGTCACCGCTGCACAATAAACTCAAAGAAAGCCTACGTTTTTGCTTCGATTTGTTATAAAACTAGCTAATATTGGTGGCTGCAGAACAAATTCTGGATCAAAAGCAGCTGGAACGGTTCCATCAAGTTGAAGATGTCCTCTGGCTGGGGTTAATGGAAGTTGAATGGGGGAAGGGACTGCAGAGAGAGTCGGAAGAGCAAAATAAAGAACTTTTCAGCTTGGATTTCTGGAAGTAATGCAGGGTCAAAAACCAGGGGTCAGGCCCACAATGACATCCTAATCTTCTGAGCGTTTGCAATTGTGTGGCTGGTGTGTATATGTGTAATCCGTTCAGTGTGGCTCACATCATGTCTGATTTTAGCTTAGAAACACAGACAAAGGTCACTGTTTGACCTTTTCACAGCTTGGAATTGCTGCTGCACATTCACCTGATTACCGGAGACGGAGACATTTATACAAAAACTGATACAGAGACAGGAATTCAATCGGGAGTCAAAAGTGTTAGCAATTCTACACTGAGCTGAGAGCTCACAAAATCCTTTATTTATAATTTACAGCGCCTGCGATAGTGATTTCAGTTTCCAGGTATGATTACTCCTCAGTGTAAGGTTTCTTGCATGATTTTGCTGACAATATCCCTCGCTGTATTTCTGTCTTGCTCTATCAATGACCGATCGATTAAATTCCAATGCAGCAGCTGTGTTTTTGCTCTTTGTAAAATTAATGACTGTTATTGTTCAATATTGTACGTTGAGTACTGACTCCATATATAAAGTCTGAAATAACTTGACCAAGGATTTGTGTTTGTCACACAACCTTGGTTTAACTGGGTGCATAACTAGCAAGCTATAATCAAAACCTACCTGTCTGAAGTCATCCTGCCTGTTGGCACTGCCACATTATGTATTTATCAACTCTGCAGAGCATGAACTGAACTGGTGGAAGAAGCTCATCTATTAAAAGCACTTGTCCATACTTGATTTTGGTGATTCAGCTCATTTCACAGACAAATGTGAAATGCAGTGCAAATGAAGACGTATGGTAGGTTATTGGTCAATGGAAAATTGTGTTGGCCTTTAGTGCCATGGCAAAGAACAGGGAGTTTTTTTTTCCTCTTTGAATAACAATACACAAACAGGATTTTCTGATTCAGCTAGAAAAGGCAGTGGGTATTGAAACTGATGCAGTCGCCGCTGATGGATTTGTGGAATATTCAGCAGGATTAACATACCAGCCTCATAACTTAAACATTTTACTTAACGCTGCAAGTATGCTTAACAATAAAGTTGAATGAAACAAACACCTTCCTCGCTAAACCAACTAACCAATATGGGATATATTGCACTGGCAAATAAGGGCTGCTGGCAGAACCACCTGGTGCATTAATGTCAGTGTGGGTCAATTGCTGTCACACATTCAGTGATGATGAAAACAGATGCCATCCCAAAATGCCAAGCAGGCCATGGATATCAAAGCTGTCTGAGTTCTGAATAAATAACCTGCAAAATCTATGTGTATGTAAGTGTGAGTATTTATCTGTCAGTGCGTGTTTGTGTGTGTATATATGCATGCACGCCTGTGCTTGTTCGCGTGTGAGCCTTGTAAGTGAGACAACTGCAATAAACTGCTGTTTTCATTGGGTGACAAAGGAGACATGCTGACAGAAATGGTTAGGGAGAGTGAAAATTACCATGCTAAAGCTAATGATTTTCATTTTTTGACATCCTGCTTTTGTGTCATTCCACTATTTCAAGGCTATTTGTCTTGCTGAACTTAATACCCAAAGGGTTCTCGGAGAAATGATTTTCCTACATCTCACTCGATCATAGGATGACTACCACTTCTGCCCAGGCTAAATATATATAGCTGCATGTTTAAATTAGTGATGGTCAATCTGAAATATATAGTTTTGGAATATTAAATTTTAAAATTGGTGTATATGCTGCCTTGATGATAGAATTTTAACTGAGTATTTTTTTGTTTGTTTGTGGTTTAGATGAGGGAAATTGTTTTCCAAAAGTAAGGAATTGGACGCTTACATCATTTTATGCAAAATTCTGTATAGATGTTCTTTTAATCCTGCATATGAAATATAAATGAGGGCTGACATGATCATATGTATTGAAGATAAATCACATCAATTACAATACAAATCACCTTATTTTTCGGATTATAAGTCTTAGTTTTTTTTCATAGTTTGGCCCAGGGTGCGACTTATGTGTGAAATTATCGAGCTCTCTTGCTCTGATGTGTGAGTCTGCGTGTGTGTCTTTAATATATCAGTGATCGTCACACACACACACACACACACACACACACACACACAGACACACACCAATCAAAATTCAGCGGGGGCGGGTCATGGCAGAAGTGCGCTGTGAAAAAAAGATGCTTCCTGCTTCTTCTGTAACTATGAAAATTGATCATTTCAACATTTGCGGTAACTTGTAAAAACAACTGAGAAGGGCTGGACGAAAATGTCACCGAAAAGAAAATCATATTC
Organism: Fistularia commersonii; assembly: GCF_037954325.1. Taxonomy (NCBI): domain Eukaryota; kingdom Metazoa; phylum Chordata; class Actinopteri; order Syngnathiformes; family Fistulariidae; genus Fistularia; species Fistularia commersonii. The sequence goes on along the minus strand of NC_141284.1, from coordinate 12,136,422 downwards.
TGCAGGTTACAAGCTGGAAGTAGTGAAATATGCAGCCGAAAACAGCAATCGAGCAGCGGAAAGAAAGTTTGAAGTTAGTGAGAAACTTGTAAGGGACTGGCGAAAAGCGGAGGTTACTCCTACTGAAATGAAGAAAACTAAAAAAGCTAATTGCGTGCTAAAAGCTAGGTGGTCACAGCCAGAGGAATGAGTTCACACATGGGCGCTTGAACAACTTGCTGCCTGGAGAGGCTTGTCAACAGTACAGTTGCGTCTTCACACCCAGGTAGTTGCCAAGGAGATGAATATAAATGACTTTGCGGGAGGACCTTCCTGGTGTAACCGCTTCATGCAACGCAATTGCTTATCTATCAGAGCGAGGACACCGTCCTGTCGGGATTCGGAAAGGCTGGAATGATTGGAACTTGGCACTTGTTCTGCAGTCAATGATTTAGACAAATATTGCCAATGTTAATGAATTCAAACGTACTTTTTATCAGCTGTAATACTGATCTTGCAGAATGGCTTGGGGCATTTTTAGTTCATTCATCTGCCTTGCCCTGCTTTGTTTTATCCGGTCTTTTTCTTACCTTCTCTGCTCTGTCTGAGCTATTCTGTCCTGTCCAGTTTCGCTTTAATTTATCCTGTCTCGCTCTGTTTTCTCTCCCTCATCGTTTTGTACCGTTCTTATCCTTGGCCGCAAGCCAAGTGTCATTCCAAGTGGGCTGATAGATTCCTTTGGCTGCAAAGTGGATGGGAAACACATGGGCAGCCTTTACTCAACTCAAAAACAACTGTTGAACCCAGCTTCCCAGTGGAAAAGTTGTACAGAACATCAGACTCAACTTGGCAGGACAAATCACTCCACATCTAAGCTTTTATTGTACTGAAGATTTGGTTTGCACTGGCAAGTTTGTAAAAGTAGGTACAGTATGTGTATATGCTATGAGTGTCCAATCCAGGAACTTTCTCCAAGATGTCCAGTGTCTGGTGTGTGTGTGTGTGTGTGTGTGTGTGTGTGTGTGTGCTGGGATATGGAAAAAAAAGAGAAAAACATAAAGAATCAAAGAGAAAAAAAAACAAACTATATTACCCATAGAAAATGCATGTTGGACCATGGCATGTTTGTTTTTCCTCCCTTTCAGATGAAGCTCTAGTCTCACTCAAAAAATACTGACACACTGTTTGTAATAGTAATTATAACAAATATCTCTATAAGGCACTATCTCTTAAAATGCTGCACAAACAAGAGTCCAGTTGCCACAACAAGAAGATTTTCACAACTATCCATTCTTTTATTGATCACCTATCTTGTAGTGAAGGATGCATGGGGCCACAGATTTCAAATTGATTTACTGCATTTCTCATGGACGGAATTAAATGAGGGAACAGTGCAGCTTGAGTACTATTTTTAATGCCGTGTCTAGAAAGCGACACCGTGTGTTTATCAGTGTGTATCGATATGCCACTGATAAATATATTTAAAAAACAATTTGTAGAGGGCCTTTAAGGGAAACAGTAATTACAAGTTTTTTATAGCTAGATGCCTCAGTCTAAGTCTATGTGGTTGTGTGGTGGTACCTGTTGTGGTGGTGCTCTTGGCTGTACATAGGAGCTCTGGTTGGGGCCTGGAGGGGTCTGCTGAGGGGGGCTGAAATATGGAGGAGTTCCCTGCTGCCCTGTCTGCTGCTGCTGTTGCTGACTGTAGCTTCCCATTCCCTGCTGGCCATACGGTGCCACCTGCTGAAACAACCAATCAGAAAATGGTTAGAGGGGACAACATTAAGGTCATGGCTGAGGTTGAAGCAAAATTCAACTCTAAATTAAAAGCAACGTAGAGAAGCTGTCAGGTAAAATTAGTAGGCAATCTCAGCAGGTGCCTAGTGGCGTATTGAAGCAGTCAATCACACAGGCAGAGTGCCTGAGTCTTCAAATACGACTTATTTTTTTGTTCTTTCAGAACAGTTCAGGAAAAACATAAATACAAGTATTCCACAAGGGCCAAAGCAAATAGGCTTCTGTTCATTCTCCAATTAATCTGATTCTCCCTTTGCTTTAAGATCTTAATTTAGCCCCGGTCAGGCCAACACCCCTCTCCCAGCAGTCCTGTGCCTAATGAACTTGCACTGCAACGAGCTCTAACTTTATGTCCTCTGGCTTGCCAAATGCATCCTCCTCTCCACATTATCATCTCGGTCAGCTCACAGATGGGATGAGGTGTGCTGGATATTACTGCAAGCCCATCCCAGGCCGTAACCCTAATGAGGGACACATGGATGAGCCAGGGCATTCTGGAGCAGCGCAGTTAAAAAGTAACTCAGAGGGTGAATCTATGCCAAGTACTGTTGCTGATTGCACTGTGGTTATGAGAGAGAATGTTAACAAGGACTGTGTGTAACAAGTTGGCACCAATACAAATGTAGTCTTAATCCCTGCTTGTCATTTGTTATGACTACAGACAGCACCAGGTGCTTCATATTCCTCCAAGGATTTCTATGGAGGCTAGGTTTTTCTCACTTACAAGGAAACGCACACACACACACACACACACACACACACACACGCATGCACACACACACACGCACACACGCAAGTACTGTACAAACTGCTAAACAACATTAATGACTGTGTTTCCATGTTGTTTTTCATTCAACCATTTATGATAGCAGTCAAATAATGATGCCAAAAATTCAGCAAATGGGCTGTAATGTTCTGCTAAGCTCAGAGTTCAGTTGTCCACCTCTGTCTGTTGGCCTGTTGAGCTAGCTTTGAAAAGTCAAAATGTGGAGATTTATAACAAGAATTATAGGTGTTTAAGGGGGTTCTGGCAAGACATAACACAGCTCTAAGATCATATTAGACTAAAGAAACAAAACAGGTCGTGTATCCCTAGTTTTATAGGAATGTTATTAGCAGAAAAATCCATCTATAAAAGCCCTCCTGACTTTGATGGTTGATGTAAAATATAATAAAATATGATCCTAGTCGGCTAGTGGAGATAAAAAAAAAAAAATTGTAAACAGTAGACTTACTTTCTACAGTGGATGCGATAAAAATAATCTCTGGATGGTGTCTAAAGCTTTCTAAAACTAAATATAGATGATTGGACAATGAGCAATACTTTCTGTTCAAAGGACATTTGATTAGGACTGACGGGGTTTTTGTGTGCACTGCGCTTCGAGTAGGAGTGTGTCATTAGGCCAATGAGACCAACCGACAGGGCCTATCTGGCACGGAGGTTAATAGCATGGCCTTGCTCATGCCAGCAGAGCGGCTGGGTTCATTAGTGCCAGGCTGCGGTGCACACACATGCATGCACACACACGCATGCACATAATACCCCTTATATTGTCGTCCAGAGATTTGTTAAAAGCAAAAACAAATCATGTTTATACAGGTGTCATACTGACTTGCATTGAAGAATTTAATGAATCTTAACTTTATAGTAGGCTATTATACCCAACTACCCACTTTAACTCAAATCATGTATTTTATCTTAATCTTATAGAAGAGAGTTTGTTAAAAGGCCTTTTCCTCCAAAAAGGTATCATTGTCCATGATTTGGTTGCATAAATGCATTCGTGTCCCTATTACATCAGTTATGCCAACATACCGGTCATTATACCTCCATCAAAATCTCTCTTATAAAGCAGGAGTAACTCAATCTGGATCGATGATGACACACCGCTGTAACACACTAGGTCTCAACTGCTTCACGTCTATTCTGGGATTGGTTGCCATGGAGATCAACAAAACCACAGAGGATTTCATTGATATAAACAAAGGATTTCATGCCAGATACACAGTTTGGATGAACAGAGGATAGCCTCTGGTTGCGCTTATCATACATACTTTTAGACCTGCAACTGATCATTCGGTAAGACAAAGCATCTTCATTCATATCCATTTTATATGTTGCAATTTGTTCTTTATAGCAGGGGCTCATTTGAGGGCACACTTTGATATAAACTTCTTCAAGTGACCAATATGTTTAATTTTGAGATATGATACTGTAATGAGTTATAAAGACTTTCACAATAGATTGCTGTGACTTGCATATAAAAGTATTGCCAAAGGAGCAGAGTTGACAAGTGGCTTGTGGGAGCTTACCTTTTCCTTTAGTTGCTTTAATAACTCTTTAAACACTTTAGTAAAATGTCTGTTACAGCATAACTGCAACACCCAACACCTCGATGAGGTGCTAAAAAACAGCTGGGTCATGGAAAAGTTCATAGGTCATGTTCAAAATCAGATTATATTGTTGTTTCTACTCAATACGAGTACAGTAGAAGCTTTTCTCCTACTAAGTGACGTTCTTGAACTCCCCTCACTAAGAGCTTCTGGTGTCTCATAATGTCTTGCATAATACAAGTGGGTTCCAGTGCACACCATTACACCTGTTTATGTTCATCTCTTGCTACAGATACCCTTTTTTAAAGAAAACCACATAAAAATTAGAATTAAAAATAATCATGAACACAGAGAACAAAGTTATTTTTAAGCTGTTCTTGTCAGTTGAAAAGCAGAGGTTGATTAGAGCAGTGAATGCCATTTATTCTCATCTGCTCATCATACAATTAACTTACTGATTTGGATTTTTTCAAATGTCCAAAAAAAACCTACAATTTTTTTTTTTTTTTTTCCTGTCAGTAACAGGTAAGCTTAGATGTTAGCTAATGTCTTCTTCAGACTAAGCTTGAGCCTTCATATGTCCTCAGAGCCAAGGATTCAGACTGTATTACCTGATGATTGGCACCAGTGATTTTGAAGGCCTTTTTCCTAGCACCATGTGTCTCTGTGTCCTACACCAGTAATGTCCTTTCAGGTGGCTCCGCCTTGGTCTTGTACACTGAATCATCCGCCCTAATAGGTCCATCCGCCAAGATCATCAGCCTGCCTGGATTTTAGCACACAGGCTTACCAATCGCTCTTGCTCTGGCTTGTTCAGCCCCGGAGTTACTCTTGTGGTCTCCCAGCCGCAGCTCTCCAGTATCAAATGCACCTACACACCTAAACAATAGTGATGTCTGCTTGTGTGATCACAATACCATGATGCAGCTTTGGCTCATTAAAAAATGTTAATACTGATGACACCCAGCTCCATAGGTACCTGCAATTACTTCGGGATACATGGGCGTCATGTGTAAACCCCGTTTCGCGTTCAGGTGAGATACTGAGAAAGAAGTACTGTCATGGGTAATAGTGTTAAGAAAAGCAAACTGAGAGGCAGACGAGCAAATGACTGACAGTCAGTCGGTCATATTGCTACAGGGACTGCAAGCTGACTGAGGTTTGACAAGTAGAAACCTGCCAACCGCTGTTTAGTAGCAAAGAAAGTAATTCATATGCAGCCGATGTAACACTGTGGGGGCAGACTGCATAGAAACGCTATACTGGCTGAGAACACACCATTTTGTTGAAAACTGATTCTCTTTGACTGATAATAATATGCTTAGCGATAAACAGACTTGCTGTGCTGCTGCTTATAACAATAGGAATAACGGCCGGTAGCAGAAAATAAGACCATTTTCTGCCTTTCCTTCCACTCAGGTGTGTGAAAGCAAACAAAATAACAGTGTGATTTATCCAGTGTCTTGGCAGGCACACAGTGTCAAATAAATGTCTGTAATGAAATGACAACAGATGTGAAATGCTGTAGAGAGAAATGACTCAGAATAGATGTCCTGTGAAGCAAATAATTCACCATAAACTGCAGAAGCAGTGTGATGATAACAAAAGCCATAGCAGCATATTAAGATACAAAGACACAAACACATAGATAAACACTGAGGAGAACTCAATCAAAAAACTATAAAAGCAAGAATTGTGTGAAAAGACAGACAATCTCATCCAGGTTTGCAAATTGGGGAAATAAATAGACACCCTAACCCTCAACTCAGCCAGCGTGCGATGTATTTGCATGTGCCCATATGCATGTTGCTCTAATTAGCCGTTTAAAAGCCTCGCACAAAACAAGGCACTGCTTGTAATTCAATTGGATCAATGAACAGTAGAGTGGAATTTTTATAATTCTGTCAAAAACAATTCAGCTGGTTGGCGACCAATGACCAGAGGTTACTCACTTTGAGTGGCAGATGGGCTCATCCAACCACAGTGCAACACAGACCCGCCACTCTAAAGCTCAACACATGGTGACCTGATTTGAAGTCACACTCAGACACCGCATTAACAAGCGATCATGGTACAGTCCAGAAGAAAAGATGGAGATAACCTAAAAATTATGCTATACCCACATCAACAGATAAAAAGAAACAAGAGATCTGACAATGGCGGAGAGCTTGGCGGAGAGGAGATAGAGAAAGGGTGTTAGATACTTAAAGTGACGCAAAAAGCGAGGTTTCACATAAAGACAGTGACAGATAAAGACTGATGCAGACAGATATGTGAAGGGACAGTAAGTGCAAAAGAGAAGCAGAGGAAGCAGGAGCCAGAATGGGTAGGGGGATGGGTAACACATAGTGGTAATGAACATGAATAGAGAGAGGAAGACGTCTCGAAAGATCCTTGAAGAAGATAGTCACACTTTTATACATAAATTTACAAAGCAGGGGCGCAGCGGGAGTGATTAATGATCCAACAAGGATAGACATAGAGATCCAAGATCTCAGGGCGGCACCTGAAATGGCGAGAAAAGGTAGCTATAGTAAATTAACAAAGCCTTAACCGGGACCGCTGACAGGTTATTAAGTCATTTAAGACAAAAAAAAAGTTCAAAGAAACTTTGCGTCAGTCGCTCCAGACATCAGTCTCACCTTTGACCACACACATTCTTTGTGATGCACAGCTGTGTGAATGCCAAAAGGGATTATGGCTTATATTATTGCAAGGACATATTGTAAACAATACTCAGCTATCTTTCAGAGTTCCAGTTAATCATTTCTAATTTGTGACCACAGTGCAGAGCATTAAAGAAATGTCAAAGAAATGTTATTAACAAGTGGGGAGAGTCTAAGCTTGCAAGACCTGGGAGAACAACAGACTGTTGAACCTTTGGAAACATTGCACATTTTGGGTTTCCATGTTTTACATCTGAAAAATTATCTAAATCTTTTAAAGATTTAAATTTAAAGTGTAACCCTAACCCTCCCTTAATTGGCGATTTGCAAAATACTTACTGCTGAAACTGAGTACATTGAATATTATTTGGTATTTACTGTACACCCGATTTAACAAATTGTAGAATGATTACTGTGTTGCAATAGTGATGAAAAGCTGTTTTCTCTCTCTGGGATACCTGCAGACAGAAAGGATAAGCTAATCACTGTGCTCTATTTCTGTACTGCATACCAATAGAGTATTCTTTGTACTACACTATAGACCTATTTCTATAGTATGCTGTTTGGCACTTGGTACACAATATGAAATTACCCTTGACATGTAACTACAGTCAAATGTCACAGGAACAAAGCACAAAGATTCATACATTTTTTTAATATTCTCTAGCACTACAATAATCAGACTGTTCCCAAACACACAGTGTTGATAAATGAGTGCTTACCCTGATTACTTGTCATTATAAAGGTATTGGCAGATCTTTCAAAGAAACTCCTAGTTGACCACTATATTGCCACTTGCCACAAAAGTTGTCTTTACACCACAAATGTACTTTTATTCCACTTTTTTTTCACTTTATACCACTTGAATTGCTAATAAATGGTAAATTTTTAGATAATACATTTCATCTTCAACGCCTGGCACATAAGTAATTATAATAGTATACTACATTGCTTTTGGACCTTTGTTTCAAGTATTGCTCTAACTGCTTTATTACAGTGGCTTCACATAAAATACTATTTAACGTAAGGAGAAATGGGGACAATAAAACCTACTTGGTTTTCCAAGTAATGTGAAATATTGAAAAGAATGATACCTCCTTGAGATTTAAGGGAAAGGAGAAAAATGAGAAAACAAGTTAAAAACAACAATTTAACAGAAAATGATAGTTGAGAAGTACAAAGCTGAGGGTTTGAGGCCGCTGTTTGGATATTGCTGGATAAGAGTATAGATGGGTCTTAAGCTTTCTTAAAAAAAATATGAAATGATCTGGCGTCCCTGACATCCACTGGAAGCTTGCTCCAACGCTTTGGGGCATAACTGACAAAGACTGCATCAAGGATTTTCTTTTGCCTGTTTCTATAAACCACCATTGGTGTCAAGCAAGCAGGTTGTTCATAGTCAAAACCATGTCTGCTCATCTCAAGTGGCAAAGAGACGGGAACACTTTAACTGGCTTGTGAACTGCATGCAAATGTAAGTCCCTTAATGAAATGCGAGGAGGATCAGCATCAACAGACTCATGATTAAACATAAGGGAAAGCAGGAAAGAAAGAGGGGATGCATCACCATACTTGTCACCGTCCTCGTAACCCACCTTCCCCAAGGTGATGCCGTTCTTGTCCCTCCATGCGTCTCTTTCATCTCTCATTCTCTCCTCCCCCTCCTCATACAATAGAAGGCCCTTGACACCTCAAAGAATGAAGTGCCCTTGGAAGAGCAAGGAAACCAGAGTCAGATGGAGAGAGTAAGAGACGGGCCAAAGTCAGACGGAGAGAGTAAGAGACAGGATGAGGGATTTATAAGATTGTCACTCTTGACATGACAGTATCGTGTACACATTGCCATTGCCCGTGATGCAGAGATTAACAGGCCTCCTGTCATAAACCATGAGCTCTACAGTCAGGCTAATTTAGTAAGAAATCCAGCTACATTTGTAAGAATATTCAGTATGAAGTGCACTAAGATCCCATTTTTCCTTATACACTTTCACATGCTGCCAGTATATTGGCTGAAAATGAAAAAACAAGTCTGTCTCTTCCAATATTCTAACATATCAACGTGCTGGTAACGTCAACATAGAACAGACGGCGAGTGAAAACGAGTGCATCATGTCACCATGGAGGGCTAGACTCAGTAGTTTTCAATATTTTTATCATGGATCCCTCTCTGAAGATTGCCAAGCAGTGCTCTCTGCCCCCTTTCTGTCTGCAGTGATTTTACTCAAACCTCAATTTCTCTATTTTTGCCAACATCAATTGACAGAGATGAGAAAAACAAAAATAAAGGGGCCTGCTTGTCGCAGGTGTTTTATTGCGGGCTGGCTACTTGGTGTTCAAGGCAGAGTCATAATGGAGACATTTCGAGAGAGAGAGCAGGGCAGGATAATGCTCTCTGTAATGTGTGTGTGAGCAGTGATTTATTTATTCATTTCTTTTTTTTAGCAAACAGCTACGGGCCCAGTGCCACCGGCTCCAAATGTGTTTCCCCTACTAAACTCTCGACCCTGGTGTGACGCCAAGACAGACAGAAGAGGGAGCGGGGGTGGGCTGAAGAGCGAGGTTTAAACAGGTCTCTTTGGTGTTTATGGGAAAAATCCTCAATACAGACAGCCTAACTCAGTCTTGATGGATAACATACAATCAACTACAGGAGGAAAAGAGAGGAAAAATAACACAAACATCACAAATCAACATGGAATAGCCCTCAAATATAGTTAGGCTCAGTCATTTTTGGTCCAGGAAAGTCTAGTGCTTTTCCTCTGGGGGCAGGAACTTATGTTATAAATGTCAATTATACCTAGAAAAGGAGGGGGAGGGGGTCATCCACATCAGCAAAGGAGATTATAACCATATTTAAATTTCCCTGCTGCTGAGGCTGAATGTCTTATATGTTGACATTCTGCAGTAGATTGTGAACTTGATCAGGTAAACGGTGACAGCGTAAATTGTTAGATTAATCATGTCATTACAATGTGACAACAATGGCATGAAAGGTTTACAAGTGGACTTGTGTTGTCCAGGACATCTTTGAAGGCTCAACAGCCCCTCACACTACATTGTGTTATGGCCCCTCTCAGTCATCGTCAAGCCGGAGTCAATCCGTCAGAACAACAAAAAGAATCAACTTATGTAAATCATAATAATGGTTTTCCTTATATTTTATGAAAAAAATAAAATATAGTTTATTACAAACAGGGGCTATAAGGACCAATTGCGACTCACTGCCACGTAAGAAATACGATGACAGTTAAGTAGTTAAAACACCTTCAAATGTAAAGACAAAAATATAAAGCATTTTCAAAGAAATACATTGAAATTAAGGCAGATTTTAAACTTTATTGTCTATATGGGTATGTGTCTGCTACCATAATACGTTTCCTTACACACACTCATCCATGCATACATACACACACAGACACAAATCTCTTGTTTAAATAATCCAGTAACTGATATGCTTAATGCAGCCTCAGGGTAGCACGGGCCAGTGTCTCCCTGAGCTGATCCCAACCCTGATAAATGCATAGGGTTGTGTCAGGAAGGGCATCTGTGTAAAACTTTTGCAAAAACCAACATGCAATTCTAACCTAATAATCTCATACTGGATTGATCGAGGCCCAGGTTGACAATGACCGCCACTGATACCGATGACCTACAGGGTACCTGTGGAAATTGGGCTACTGTGTGTCGAAGAAGGAGAGAAGAAAGGCATGTTCGGAAGGAGAGAGAGAAGAGGAAAGACAAGAGTCCGGGACTGAGAGTGGGGACTTTAAATATCGGGACTATGACAGGAAAAGGTAGAGTTGGTTAACATGATGCAGAGAACAAAGGTGGATATACTGTGTGTCCGGGAGACCAGGTGGAAAGGTACTAAGGCTCGGAGCTTAGAAGTAGGCTTCAAACTGTACTATCATGGTACTGACAGAGAGAGAAATGGAGTTGGAGTTATCTTGAAGGAGGACTGTTGGGAATGTTCTGGAGGTGAAAAGAATTTCAGACAGGCTTATGAGTCTGAAAGTGGAAATTGAAGGTGTGACGCTGAATGTTGTTAGTGGCTATGCCCTGCAGGTGGGATGTGAGTTAGAAGGGAAGGAGAAGTTCTGGAATGAGTTAGATGAAGCAATGCAGAATATCCCAAGAGATGACAGAGTGGTAATTGGTACAGACTCCAATGAGCATGTTGGTGGCAATAGTAAAGATGAAGAAGTGATGGGCAGATTTGATATACAGGATAGTAATGCAGAGGGACAGATGGTGGTAGACCTTGCAGGATGTATTGAAATGGCTGTAGTGAACACTTTTATCCAGAAAAGACAGGAACATAGGGTAACTTACAAGAGCAGAGGTAGGGGCACGCGGGTAGACTGCATCTTGTATAGACGGGGTAACCTGAAAGAGATCAGTGACTGCAAAGTAGTTGTAGGTGAGAGTGTAGCCAGACATCATAGGATGGTGGTTTGACTCTTACCAGGATAACTCTGGTAACAAGGAAGATCAAAAAGACAAAGGAAGCACAGAGGACAAATCAGTTGAAGCTGAAAAGGGAGGAGTGTTGTATGGTTTTCAGGGAGGAGTTGAGAAAGGCCCTGGGTGGTCAGGGAGGGCTTCCAGATGACTGGACAACTACAACTAATGTGATCAGGGAGAAAGGTAGGAAAGTACTTGGTGTATCATCTGGAAGGAAAGTAAATCAGGAGATGGTAGAATGAGGAAGTGCGGGACTATATACAGAGAAAGTGGTTTGCAAAGAAGTGGGACACTGAGGGGACTGAACCGATCAAACAGGAGTGCAGGGTACGGTAAAGATAGAGGTAACAAAGGCAAAACAAAGGGCGTACAATGATTTGTATGCTCGGAGAGAATGATTTATACAGGTTGGCGAAATAGAGAGCTAGAGATGGAAAAGATATACAGCAGGTCCGGGTGTTTCAGGATAGAAATGGAAACGGAAGTGTATTGACAGATGCCAAAAAAGTGAAGGGAAGATGGAAAGAGTACTTTGGAGAGCTGATGAATGAAGAAAATGAAAGAGAGGCAAGGGTAGAAGAGGTGACTAATGTAGACCCTAAAGTAGCAGAGATTAGTAAAAGTGAAGTGAGGAAAGCATTGAAGAGGATGAAGAGTGGACAGGCAGTTGGTTCCTGATGATATACCTGTGGAGGTATGGAAGTAAGAGACGGGCGTCTAAGAGAGGGAGCGGTAATGTTTCTGTCTAGATTAGGATCTTAGAGAAGATGCCTGAGGAATGGAAAAGAAGTGTGACGGTGCCCATTTTTAAGAATAAGGGGAATGTGCAGAATTGTGGCAACTATAGAGCGATAAAGTTGATGAGCCATACAATGAAGTTATGGGAAAGAGTAGTGGAAACTAGACTGAGAGCAAAATTCAGCATTTGTGGACAGCAGTATGGCTTCATGACAAGAAAAAGTACTACAGATGCAGTACTTGCTTTGAGAATGCTAACAGAGAAGTACAAAGACGGCCAGAGGGAGCTGCATTGTTTTTTTGTAGACCTAGAAAAAGCATATGACAGGGTGCCAAGAGAGGATCTCTGGTATTGTATGAGGAAGTCTGGAGAAGCAGAGAAGTATGTTAGACTGGTGCAGGACATGTATGCTAGCTGTGAAACAGTGCTGAGGTGTGCTGTAGGGGTAACAGAGAAGTTCAAGGTGGAGGTGGGACTCCATGAGGAGTCAGCTCTGAATCCCTTCTTGTTTGGAGTGGTGATGGACAGGCTGACAGATGAGGTTAGACAGGAATCTCCATGGACCATGATGTTTGCAGATGACATTGTGAGCTGTAGTGAGAGCAGACAATAGGTCTAGAGAGGTGGAGGTATGCTTTGGAAAGGAGAGGAATGAAGGTTAGTCACAGCAAGACAGAGTATATGTGTGTAAATGAGAGAGACTCAGGTGGAAGGGTGAGGCTGCAGGGAGTGGAGATCAAGAAGTTGGAGGATTTCAGGTGCTTGGGGTCAACAATCCAGCAGAGGGTGTAGAAAAGAGGTGAGGAGGCAGGTTTAGGCATGTTGGAATGGGTGGAGAAAGTGTCAGGGGTACTATGTGATAGAAGACTATCAGCCAGAATGAAAGGAAAGGTGTACAAGACAGTGGTGAGACCAGCGATTCTGTATGGCCTAGAAACAGTGACAATGCCAAAAAGACAGGAGGCAGGGCTAGAGGTTGCAGAGATGATAAGATAAACTTCATTGATCCCCAATGTGGAAATTCTTTTGTAACAGCAGCAAATTACTGATAAATATAATAAAATTATAAATATGAAGATAATCTGGTTCTCTTTTGATTGATGAGGGTGGATAGGATCAGGAATGAGTCTATCAGAGGAACAGCACATGTTATATGTTTTGGACAGAAGGTCAGAGAGGCCAGGCTGAGATGGTTTGGTCTTGTACAGAGGAGGCATAGTGAATATATTAGTAGACGGATGCTGGAATTCGAGCTGCCAGGCAGGGGATCTAGAGGAAGACCAAAGAAAAGATTTATGGATGTAGTCAGAGAGCATATTAGGGTAGTTGATGTGAGAGACGTGGCTACAGAGAATAGGGTTAGATGGAGAAGGTTGATTCTCTGTGGCGATCCCTGAAGGGAAAAGCCGAAAGGAGAAGAAGAAGTACCTGAGATGTTGGCAGAATTGACCTGTGTAAAACTGTGTCCCCTTTATGAAAACTCAGATAAATTTGCTTTTAGACAATTAGAGCAGCAACCAATTCCCTTGTAACTCTGCAAAGATCTAATGCATCCCTTTATTTCCCCCCCTTTTCCTCCTCGCTCCCTCCATTTCAGTCTGCTTTCATCTCTTTGCTCTTTTATCTTATCAATAGACATGTATAGAGCGCCACGACAGAACTGGGAGCTTTCAAAAATATTCAACATTTCTCTCCGCATTTAAAAATAAATTATATCACATTCCCTCACTCACGGTGCCAGAGTGTGTGAGAATGATGCCGTTTGCAGTTCTGATCACAAATATAGACATCTCAGGTTGTAACTTAACTGATGGTTGACAAGAAAAAAAACATCACCACCCATGCTTTTATCATACAGGTATGTATCACAATTTAGGGTTTATAAACTCCACCGTGTGAACCCTCCTCGGTCGTTGAGTGGCTGGGTAGAGCTGTTTTTGCATTGTTTGGTTATTTCCCCTCAAATAGTGCTTACTAAACTTCATCTTATCATTGTGATTTGTGAAGGCTCACCCCTTCCCAATTCAGAGATCTCACCGCCATTCCCCTCTCCAGCCCCCCTGCTTAATGGTCATACAGCATCCTCTCCACATGGCATCTGATTGGCTAAGAGCCACTCCACGGTAACAGGTAATAAATGTTACAAATGAGAGCAGGCTATTAGAGCCAATGATGTGCGTAGGCTAGCTTGCTAATTAATTGATCCTGAAACTTCATCTATTCTGGAGCTAGAGAGGAACCTTTAATTAATCAGCCTTTCCACATCATTGTCCCCTTTCCTCTCTTCTCTTTCAACCCCCCGTAGTTGCCCCTAATGCATGCTTTAATTGTGAGACGAAAATGCCCAGGCTCCCATGGGCTGGCCTGGAGTGCTTGTCCGGAGTTGTAAAGGAAATAAGCACAAGTGCATTGCATGGACAGATCTGTTTCTGGGCGGATGAGATGTGTACTCTGAACAGGGCTCATCCAGTGTTTCAACAGCCTTTCAAAAATGGCATGAGTGGTCCCCTTTGTCCCATACCCCTCCTCTTCCTCCATCATTCCTGGCAGAGGGGCTGATTTATTAGGGCTTCCCAGCCATCCATAAGAGCCAGCAGTGCTGGCTGCATTAACCCTAGAGACAACCTCAGCAGCCAGGGCCCCTAAGTGCTTCCAAGTGGCCCTCGCTCTATCCACTACTGAGAATCCCTCCCCTCGCCAAGGCCCAATCAATGTCATAAATTACCCATCTAACTCCCTTCAGTCAATATTGCACAAGATGATGTTTAGACAGACAAGGGTTTCCAAGCTTTTCCTTTCAGAGCAAAATCCCAGTCTTTCACTGGAACTATAACAAACAGGTATATTTAGAACAAACCTTAACTACCATTAGGTGCAGATGTGTGATTTTTGTCTCTTAGCTTTTCAATGAAAACCTGGCGTATATAATCTAAGGCGGGATAACCCACTTGTTTGTTTTTGGATCTGACGGTACCTTTTATATTTAAAGAGGATTTCTAGCATCCTCTTGGTAAAGGAAAATGACTCAAAATCAAAAAGGGAAAAAAGCCCTGCAGCCACAGCCACGGTGGGCTCATTCTGCATAGTGCTCCTACAATTCCACTTAGCCAGCAGGGCCCACGACACTCTAAATGAAACAGGGACCATTGTTATCATTATTTTGTTTTCCTGTAATGATTGGTAAAAATGTCTTCTGTGATCATGAACTTTAGAAGAATATAATCCGTTCATTAGCAAGAGAAAACAGAGACCTCTTGAAGCAACAATAAAATCAGTCTACAGCCTCTGTTTGGATCAGCCTGGATCTAAATCTCAATAATTAGACACCTGCGGACCAAATGTGGTGCATTTCCCTCACAGACAATGATTGGAAGAATGGATTTTAAGGTTTAACTAACTGACCTTTCGGCACACCGCTATTAATAAAGCGCAAATTAAGAGTCCTCATTGGACCAGAGAGCCTGCCAGATGATGTTTGCGATAATATTCAAAACATTCTGCATGAAGCTTACACTGTTCTACCATCGTTATTTAATCCAAAAGCAAGAAAACCAAGATGGGAAGCAGTGAAATAATATGTTCTCAAAGCCATTGATTATTTTTCTTTTTAAATTGGGCAAGCAGGAAAAACTCTTGATTATAACATTACAATAATGGCTTTATAAGTGGACTCCTGACTGATTCTATTCATTCCATTTCTTTTCCTTCTGGTCTACATAAAAAAGCCCCCTCAATTATTTGTAGTTATTCATGAAGTTATCATTATCTATGTTCTTTATCTCCAAAAGAGTTGCAAGGGCTGGGGATTGGGGACCACTGTTAGGCATCATACTTCCATTTTCCAAAAAATAGACACACAGAAACAGGGGGTATAACTATTTCATTGCTCCACTGGCTCACATGAACACAAGAACAAAAGAGGCTACTTGATGCCTTGGCTGTAGTCTGGTTTACAAACCTTCTTGGTAAAGATTGTGGGTTTTTCTTTCTTTTTTCCGCACTTCTATCTATCCTAAATTAGCGAGTGAAGAGCTTTGAAAAAAATACAAACACCAGATGGATTTGAGGTGTAAGAGGCTGAAAGGGTTTGCTTGAACCAAACAGGCAGCTGGTCGTCTTAAACTGAAATGCTTGGCTTCCATGAAGCTGAGCGGGAGTATAAGAAACAAACAGCAAACGTTGGTAATTGTTTCTGCCTGAATCACTGACACACTGAACCCCATCCACGCTCGAACTCCTTCCGTCCTTCATTCTTTCATTTCCCATATCTTTTTTCATCCTGCTCTTTCTGCCACTCCATCACCCCTCACTCCCCTTTTCGCATCAAACGCTAATGTTTCCTTCAAATTCCTTTTCCTCTCCATCTGCCAACTTTGACATCACAGGAAATTATGCTTGGAATTGCCAGTTTTTTTTATTTTTATTTTTATTTTTTCATTCCTCTTCCCAAACAGACTCTTCTCTCAGGCGGCCTGTCATCCCCAAGACACCCACCTCCATCTTCTACTTCATCCTCAAGAGTGAGATCTGTATCAATGCAAACCTCTCATGAATGGATTATGGAATAGAAAATAACGAGTGGAGTGTTTAATAGCTAGTCACGGAGCTCGTGTGCCAGGACATTTATGGCCATCAAGTCCAAATGTGTCGAAGTATATATCCAGCACTTGCTCGTGCTCGTGTGTGAGAGACAAAAAGAACCCCAGATGCTAAGCTCAGAGTCTTGAACGGGTAAATGAGATCCCCCAGAAAGGATGACTCAACCTGGTGTCAGCCTTAGCCTGCGGGTTACAAACGAACTGCAAGTACGTTAACATGTGCACTAATAACCCTTCTGCTGTGAACGACCAGATTAAGATTGTGGCGTTCACGTAAATCATGGGAAAGATTCTTGTATAATATGCAAGCTGAAAATTGGCCTATACATATAAAGTAAGGATACTTGTGTATTTTAAGCAGAATAAAATGATCAGTGGTAAATCAGCAAACAAACAAACCAAAAATAGAAAACATAGTTTGGCTGAACAAAAAAAAAAAATCAGATGATCCCAGTTTCGTTTCACTCCAGACCAGCCACCCCTCCCCTGTTCTGAATGACTTCCAACAGCTTTACTCTGCCACGGCAATCATAAGCAGTTATCTCAGTGTGGTTTTGACACGTTGTCTGGTTAATGACAACTAAGAAACAAAGCATGATGATTTATTCTACATCTATTTTTTATTCTAAATAGCTTTCACCAGGTTGTGTTCACAGTACTGTTTGGTCCACGGCTCTTGTTGCTACCCACTGAAAATGGGAAAATTAACTGAGGAAGACCAAAGCAGTTTGCCTGGGTCAGGCTGGATACTTGTACCTTTAAATTTAAATAGGAAACCCCAGTGACCTTATCAGGTTAAACGCAAATAAGTAGTGTTTATACAAAAAGTACTATCACGCGCGTGCGCGCACGCACTGATGCATGCACACACACACGCGCGCACACACACACACGCGCGCGCGCACACACACACACACACACAGCATATCCTAGCTGGTGCAAAGGTGACATTGACGCTTGAGTTCCCAAGACCCCTCATGTAAAAAGACAAAGGGGGGCGTCAACACCTAAACTCTCCAAAGATGCCCTAAAGGTCTAGTCATAGTGTGGCTCAATTTTAGCAGCCCTTAATTAAAATGACAATCCAGCAAAAGGGACCTTTTGTTTGTCTGCGTCACAAGGGTGTATTTGCCGGTAAAATCAGACATAGACATGAATCTTTGTTGACGTCACGTTGCCTGGCAACCTCCCAGCATGCCTGGTTGTGACAAGCTGAGTTCTCTGCCCTGAAGTGCAAAGCATCATGGGGGTTTGTGCATGCTGTGTCTTACATCACCCATAATCCCTCTTGCTGATGCAGCCGCAGTCAAGACAGTGAGGTTCTTCATGTTAGCTAATTCTGATTCTGCAACATCTGAGGTTAAAAAAGGAGGCCATGATGGCTGAGTTCTCCTCCATCTTCCTCACACGGCTTTCTTTAATAAAGTCAATCTTCCCTGCTTTGCTACTTTTTTGATAAGTGATTGATAATCATGTCAAGAATTGGTATATAGCTTACAAATCTGGAGCATGCTTTTCTTTTTTTCGTCCCTCCCTGAAAACTTTTGACCACTTTTCTGTAGGTGAGGCTCATTACCCTCATCTGAGTATGCGGAATTAAACCTACTCCTCCAAACTCATTACTGTGAGCTAGATTTCACTGGGTGCAGATAGGCAATGCGGTGGTGCTGCTTTTAAAGCCAGATAATTAGAAACTTTAGAAGTGCAGTTCCCATGGCTATAGCCAGAGTGAACAACTAATTCTATTTGAACTAATTACATTCCATAGCACTACACTGTGATTGCTACCCTATGCTAAGCCTCCCCTATGTAATGCGCCTGAGGATTCCATCACTAAACAGCAGTGAGAATGTATATCTGGGCATGAGAGTGACTGTTCATCCTTATGAATTGCCATTAGTCTTTATGCACTGCCCTAATGTATCACTCCAGGCATCTAAACCTATATTCCCCTGCTAACTCCCAACTGTGTCTTCAGCAACGCAGAGCACCTGAGCAGTCTCCATAATAGTAGCCTGTATTGACACCATTGGATCTACAGCATGGGATAATGAATGCCAAGGTTAGAGGTCATAATTATCACACACTGAAAACATTTTTTATACATGTAATTCCAACTGTTAAACTCTAACCTTTTTTTGCTGACTTGATTTCATGATAAGGGTTAAGAATTCCCTAAATCCTTAATGTAATAAAAAAAACTTTAACATAGAGATATTTGTCCATCATAACATCAGTAATAGTTTCCTCAGACTTAGGAACAATCTCTTACAGATCAATATAAGGCCAAAAAAGATTGCTTGCGCAGATTTGCTTCCCCACAATGGGTAAAGCAATCTTCCTAAGTAAAATCAGAGATGAATTATTTTGCACACTTCCGAGTTAAGTTGTGCAGTTTACACTGGATACTTTTGAGGAGTGCACAATATTATTGTGTAAAAACTGAATGTGTGATACAGAAACGCAAGGTGAGACCAGGGGACCAGCCGCCAATTCCCACCAGTTGCTCCAGCGCAGAGGTCATCCAAGGGGAACCAGCATCAAGTCAAAGCGGCTCCCTGGAAACTCAAGATGTCCAAGACGGGCACGAGCAGGCCAGCATTCAAACCCCTTTCGGTTGCCACAGTTGGTGACCCAACACCGTGGGGGTGGGGGGATAACGGTTTTTCCGACCATTATTTTGAGGTTATAACACTTAAAACCTTCAACCTAGTGATGTCTAGTATTTGTTAATCTGTAGGCCATCAGGTACTCGCTATTCTGTCCTGTAGCTCCAGCTATATTGTGAAACAACCTCCACTTCATTATTGTGTTTATTTCTCTGTCTTCTTATTTCTAAATTTTAGTTTGGTCTATGCTGTGACTCCTGCTTGCTGTGTCGTGAATAACCTCTGTGACTAGGCTCCTGTTGGTGTGTTGTAATTACCCTTGTGAGTTGGTTCCTGTTGCTGTGTAGTGAATAACACTTGCCTTTGTTATCTGGTTACGTTTTGTGTGGAGTGAATTATCAAAAAGGTTGCTTGTTTATGGCTGAGAAGTAGGGCAATATTTAGTATTTACTCTGGGGTGTCACAGCCACAGCTAACCGGTTGCACTTATTTTGCTTTCTTGATAGGTTCTCTATCCTCATTATCTCCATTTTTTTCTTTTAATCAGAAATCAACATATGAATGCACAATTTTACCAGAATTATAACTTAATAAAGCGACTTATTTCTGCACATAAGCCTCCTTCCTTTCTTCATTCATTCTATTGAATAACGCAACCTGTGTAGCACCCCTAGTGGCCTTTAGGTGGGTTACATATGCATAGACTTGCAGTACAATCTCCCAAGTGCACATACATGATTTTTTTCAGACCACACAGGAAGTATCAGTTTAACTTAATTCCCTGCACTACGCAGCTCTCTCTGCATCTCTTGTTCTTTGTGGTCTTACTTTATTTGGAAATTTATTCTCCCCTATGAGAGGTGTCCAAGTCCAGAGCAACAGCAAACCTCCCTATGGCAGACAGTGACAGCAGGGGATTCTGTGCTCTGGGCGCCAAGTGTTGCTATTTCACCACAAACCACAGCACCAAAATTACACTGGCATTCACGCACTTATATGAAATTTGTTTTCTGCTGGATATTTGGAACACATGCATCGCACATACAAATTCATATATTCAGTGCACACAGATTAAAACACTTTCTCTCCTCTCTCTAACAGACATCCTTCCAGCTCAAATAGTATTTACTTAAGACTCAATAAAACAGACAGAAGCACTATTGTCTCCAACACAGACCTATTGTGTTGCATAGAGACTATGTTTGACTATGGAAGAGCATATATGTTAGAAACACATCCAAAAAGAATATGTATATATATATTACACACTCACACACATATATTAAAACACACTCACCACAGTATGTGTGTATATGTATCTAGACTAAGTGAGAATGACATGCTTGCATGAGCACTCCCACACATACAGATATATATACATGATTAATCTTACAATCACCATCTAGGAAAAATGAAGCCGTAACATCAGTTACACACATATATCCAGTGGGAGTTGTGGAGAACCTGAATGATGAATAACAGTGACACTCACCATGTCAGGGTGAGATGTTGCTGCCAGGTATTTAAGGTTCTGACTCTAATCGAACATGTTAAACCTCTGGAGTGAGAAACTCTTTCTTGAAAAGAAGCCAATATCTCATCATAACATTTCACATACGCTTGCTGCATTATCTGGAGTGCAGCCGCTAATGGCGTCGTGTCAAGTGGCAGGAATACTGAGACACACTAGTGTGTACTTCCTCATATTCGCACTCACTCAGTGTTTCACAGTGTTATACCTGCTGCTGAGGATAGTGCATGCCTCCTATGCCCATCTGGCCCCTCCCCTGCATGCCCATTGGGTATCGGTGTGAGGGGGGTGATGTGTATGCCTGGCTGGAAGGGTAAGATCCCCCTCCTTGTTGCTGTGGGGCGGAGTAGGGATTATTGGCCATGCTGAACAGCTGTGAGCGCTTCATAGCCATGAAGTCCATGGAGGACACCTGCGGAGAAGAGAGAGAGCAAGATTAATGGCGTCTGCAAGTTTTGTCTTTGATAACACTTAACATTCATTGCTTAGTGGCAAGTGATTGGGTGAGAGCTTTAATGAACTCACCCACCATCTGCCAAGAGGGACCCCTGAAAAGAAGTCCATTTCGTGCACGCACTCCAAACCACAGCCACTATTGATTTATTTTATAATTGCATCTTGAGAGAAAGCCTTAAATTAATGGTCACGACCCATAAATGAAATTCAAATGGAATTAAGAAAGCAAAGACATTTATGGTAAGACACAGGGAACAAAATTACCCAGAGGAAGGGAAAAATAAATAAATAATTAAAACCATGACGCTTGTGTTTATGTTTCAGGAGCAGAATGATAATAAAAGTGTCAGAAATGCGGTTTGAGGCAACAAGTAACGATTGCTGTAAAGTCTGATTGCTTTGCTCCCACAATGCCGGGCCAATGATCACAACCTTCTCACTTGTTGCTTTCTGAAGATGGCTTACTGATAGCAGACTGAAGAACCAATTGTTACGTTTTAATTTTTGCTCTTCCAAATTGAAATAATTGACAACGGCGTGGTCAAAAGAGGAGCTCTCTGAAGCAGCATATCTGGAGCTCGGTTGCAGAAAGCAGTCAAAATGACAGAAAGAGAAGGAATCGATTTATTTTATTGCAAGTATTTCAATGCCATTTTCAAGGTTGTGTGAGGTCTCAGTGAGAAAATCCTGGTACAGTAGAATGGGCTAACTCTAATCCATCACCCTTGGTGGCATGTTTGTCTGTCTGCCAGATAATGTGTAGTTCTTCTCTCTTCCTCTTTCTTCTTGTGATTTTACCCTTTTGTCTCCCCTGTGTAGGATCATGTGTGATTTATGACATTTTGCTCCTACTGTTTCTAACACCTTCTTTCACCCCTCATCCTCTGTAAAAGTCTCCCTGCTAGCAGCCCCCCCTTCCCAACTCAATTTCACCTTGCCTGGTACAGGGAAGAAATTGCCACAGCCACTTATTGCTAAGCTAATATCAGGTAGACATGTCAGGGGATGGAAGCATTTTATTCAACAGGTTACCGGAGACAGTTCAGCAGTCTGGCTTTTAAGTAGTTTGGTCTACAAAGGCCTGTATGTGGAGCAACTTGAACTATTTTATAGTTTCATAGGAGGGAGAGACAGAGCATTTGAGAGTATGTTCACGCAAAGACAGAGGTGGATAAGGAAAGGCAGAGAGAAATAAGTGCTCTCGGGGGTTCTAAAAGTTACTTTGCAGCATGGTCTACATGACGGGGTGTCTTCGAGGGGATTGCGCATCAACAGTCAGAGGGACTAGGCTTACAAAAGTTCAGGGATCTTTTCAGACACACAAGAGTTTGAAATGCACTTGTTGCCAGGGGACCTTGTGCAGGACAGCAGTGAAAAGGCAGATATTTCCACAACAAATCTTTCAAAATGGGAATCTTATAAATCCAGCTAACCTCAAGTTTTTATGGTAATGGCTTTCCTCCAGAGGGCATGATACAATCTTAACCTTGTAGTATACAAGGTTACAATTATTAGCTGCGTCATGGATTTATTTTTAGTTCAATTGATCTTAAATGACTTGCCAGCCTCATTTATCTTGGTCTGGTGTATTATTCATCAAAATAAGTTGCTCAAATTTTCAAGTTGATATTTGACTGCAAATTTTGATTGTTGCCAAAATCTACTTTGTCAAGCTGAAGTTATTTGAAATAATGAGTTGCAGAGCGCAGTGGTGCCATTGTCAAATTGTGTCTAATAACCCATTGAAGGAGGTTGGAGGGCTGTTTGCTGAGTGTGTCTTGTGTATTCCCATTAATGTTCTGTAATTGTTCTTTGTTACCCTCCTCCATGCATGAAAAATCCCTCACATTGCCAGGGCTAGAGTCTCACTGTGTATTGGGCTAAAATGAAATGCTTTTATTTAAGCACAGGACAAGACTGATGCCCAATACCACAAAATGACTGCTTGTATCATAATAAAGCACATTAGACAGGAATTAAAGTGCTCAGCCAACAGTTGTAAAAATGATCTGATACTCTTGAATGAACTCCCAAGCTAAACATGCATAATATGATGCAGATTGGATCCTTCTGGAATGAAAACTACGATTAATTACATAATTCATCCAAAGAGCCTAACTGTGCAACAGATGTAATCAATCAGTGCGCAACCAAGACTTCTTTAATCCATTTGTTCCTCTGAACTGTGCAATATAAAGAGACAAAGATGCTATACTTTGTCAATTATTAAAATTGACTAGGTGCCATGAGTTTCGTGGAGTAGGAGTCTTTTTGATGGAGCCAGCTGAAAAGTGTGGCCCCCTTTAATGCTTGCAGCCAGAATACAACATGAGCGATACACACAGGTCCAACAATAAATGGCAGAGTTGAAAAAGGGGAGGTCACATATGTGAAAATCTAGGGCACTGTGCCACTTGTGCTATGGGACTCACCCCCCCCCCCCCCCCCAACTCTATCCAGTTAACCAATCCATCTCGAGAGGTCCTCCAATTGCCACAAATATTGAGCGCAACACAAGTAAATCCCCTTGCACAGCTGCCAAGTGCACACACGCTTGCAAAAATGTTAACTGCTGCACTTCGACAGCATTGGCCACAGAACACAACTTCGGAGTTTTGGGAATGGAGAAGGGAATGCTTGATTACTCTCACGAATACACACACACACACACACACACACACACACACACACACACACACACATGCAGTTTGTATTTGCAGGATCCGCTGACTCACACTGATCATTTTCATCTCATTTCAACTTTGTAACACACTTTGTGACAAACTCTTGAAAATAACAGCGACAGTAGAATGACAAAGAGCAATTCGAAACACCATTGCATTTTACACAAGATATACCTTGCAGCCTGTCCATACAGAAAAAATCATATTGTCCATCTCCCCAGACAGATCCTCATACTGTATCTGTCCTCATGAAAAGTTCCACTAAATAAGATTTCAGGCGACTGCAGTCTTTTTATTGAGGTATGCCACCATTTCCCTCTCGTCACCAGCCACTTAAAAAAAGACACTTTTTGACAAATTGAATCGTTTTTTTTTTTTCTTACTGCAGCAAAATGTTTGTACTTGGGGGAAAATGTGAATGTGGTACAAAGAGAATCATGCTTGCACCAAGAGAGATAACAGATGAAACAAAACAAAACATGAAAAAAAAAACCTATTGGGAATAACAGAGAAATTATCTTTTAAGATTTTTTTTTTTCATTTTTGAGTATGTGGGTATACTATTCTACTCAAAAAGAGCATTGTGACTGCTGTGAGGTATTTTTATGTTGCCATTGTTTTAAAATAGCACCGAAATGTCATTATTAGTGACTTCCTAATCACAAGAAAGACAAAATGGACTGATACGTCCGTTCTAAGACACATGCTGGTATCAATCATACATAAAACAATTAGCAATTTGTGATGTTGGTTTCAGTGTTAAAAATTCATTAAATTGGATGGCTGTTGTCTGAGAAAAAACACTCACACACTTGTCTCCATGGATATTGTCCTTCACACTCGATGACCAAATCACCTGACTGCATCAGCCCCTCATTTACATTACACACTTATTTATTGCCTCCTACTCTATCATACACACACATGCACATACACACCAGCAGTCAACAGTGAAGGACTGTATATAAAGTTGCATCTACTTTGACAGCCACTCGGTGACAGTGGAGTTGCAGATACACAGATGATTTTCCACTAAAATCTTCCGACTTTCTTGACTTGAAACGTCTTCATAAAACAAACTCTGTGATATAAAGTGGTCTTTCTTTTATATGTTCTTTATGAACTACAAGCTAACATCTCCTGAAGAAATTGTTTGAACTTTGAAGGAACAATTCACTGGATGATTTCCATTCTCTATTGGATTAATACTGAAAAACAAATATATTCAAATGGACTACGAAGCCAAACCATTCCAGGTTCAGTATTACTGCATTATGGGTTGAAAGGATTCTGCAGCTTCATGAACTTGGTTTTGCTGGGCCCTCCAGTCCAAAGGAAAAGAAATACTGTTTTATTCTAGTACATCTAAATCCACATGACATGCGTTCATTCTATTACAATATGGCCTCTACCTAAGATCAGAAAAGTGTGCTAGATAAAAAGTTAGTGAGGCACATTTGTGAAAAATAACAAATGTTGATGAATACCGCATGGTCAACTTATCATATTTATACTCTGTCTGTTTCTGAAGAACCATCATATTGCAGTCAGAGCTTCTTGGTCTACTGGGACTGCAAGGTTTGTCTTTTATGATTGTATTTATACTGAGCAGCAAAACAGCCCAAGTGCTATGGGGCCCAGCGATGCCTCAGTCCCCAGAACAAAGCTCTGCATTTCAGGCTTCCAAACCCAGGGCATTTGGGTCTACCTTTTCAAAAGGGAAGAAAAAGAAAAGATAGGACGGTAGTAGAAGGGGAAGGAGAACGAAGAGAGGAGAGACTGCAGCAGTGGGCGAATACTGAACGAGTTCCATATTAATGTGTGCCAATTCCCCCGCTCCTGCTGACTAAGATTAGAAAAATTAATTTCATGGATGCAGAGACAATACTGATGTCATCAAGCGGAGAGGAAAGGAGCTGAGCGCCGTTAACTCCTCCATGCCTGGCCTCAATGAGGAATATCTCACTTTTCAGTAACAGTTTATCACTTGAGTGTCAGTGCCCAGTTTCAGGCTGAAATGGAGTATTACACATCACAGAAATTCTCTAACTGAATACAAAAAAAAAAAAAAACACATTGTCTAGCTGTCACTATTTCTCGCAGCATTCTGTTTTCCAGGCAGCTGAACTGAGCACTTGATCACAGCTGTGCATGAGGCCGCAGCGCTGGAGCGACCAAATTCAGTGGGTTATGTGTTAAAATCTCAGCGTGCAAGCCTTGTTAGTAAAAAAGCACAGTGACGAATGACAGCGTAAGAGTGGCCCAGGTCTGTGGGGAGCTGGGTAGAGCCAAATTGCCTTTTCTTCGTCCAATATGCATTGATGGTACATGCAGCTGGGTACTAACGCCAGCTAGCGGCGAGAGACGTGGAAATTATCGTGGGGAAAGAGGCACAGGGAATACACAAATAAACACACAGCATATGTATGGCAGTGTTGAGATGTATTGATAATGAACAACAGACAGAAAATTCTGATAAGGGGCCGCTGTAATGCATACACCCAATGTGCTTTTGTGTTTTGGTGCAATGCACATAATTGCTCTCTTTACAGCGTCCCTGTTGGTGATCAGTGTGACCTCCGCATTTGACACCAATATTTACCCCAAAGATAAATGTTACTCACACACACACACACACACACACACACACACACACGCACACACACTGATATAATACACCCAGCCGCTCCTATGTGCATCAAAAAAGTTGTGAAGCGTATGGTTCCTTGCTGCCGCCACAAAGACGTCATTATAAGAAAATAGGGGATGGAGAGGAGGACGGGAGAGGGGGGTAGGGGGTGGGAGGAGAGGCTGTTTCATCTGTCTCAAGTGAGATTGGGGTCACGGGGTTGCCAGAGCCCTTTTCCTTTGCTGAGACTGAGAACTAGAGAAGCGGCAGGGATGAAAAACAGAGAGGGAGAGAAAGAGGGGGGGGGGGGGGGGGGACCTCAATGATAAAATGAGAGCCAGCTGACATGCCTATGACGCCATTAGAGAATGTATACAAATAAAATACAGTCCGTCCCAGACACATTTTTCCGGACCTGACTTATTCAAATTTCCAATGAATAGAGATTGAGTGGCTTTGTGGATAAGAAAAATTAATACACAAGCAAATACATGCAGAATTATGGAAATAGCATTTTGTCTGCATTCAAAATGTGTCCGAGGTAAAATTTCTCTATACAGTTCTCCACTGTCCCGCTGCTCTTTTTTTTAACATATGCTTAGCATGTGATTTTGAATCATTGGTACAAATTTTGCAGATCAGCAACGTCTCGAAAACTCACTGGGTAGAATATCCACTGGAAAAGCCTCATGGTGAGACCGTTTCACAGTACAACAATTGTCTCTGAAACTAATGCAAATTAAATGCTTTTAGGAATTAATGGAGGCACCTTTTGCAGCCCTGCCTGCCCATGTTCATGGGATCTGTTAGTGGTGTGGGTGTGTGAAGGCCATAATTCGCTGGCAGGCTTTTCTTGTCTCTGGCCCCTGACAAACCATGCGGACTGTTGGCTGTCGTACAATGTCGGGCCACCGGTGAGTGTCTGTTGGCCCAAGTCAGTGTGCCTCACACACACAAACACACACACACTGACGCTGGCCAGCCCTCGTCAGTGGCTTTTTGGCTGATTGAGCATGTTGAATGGTAGCAGATGCTGCTGATGAGAGAAATCGCTCTTATTGGCTGGTCATCTTCACCAAATTAGTGCACATGAAAGGAAATGGGTGTTAGAAAAATAGCCAGTCACACTATGAAATTTTATCTTATTTATTTATCCAAATTAAATACTACTAACAATACTGACAACTTTATATTGGACTTATGATTGATAACACGTACATACATTATGACAACTCATGGTCTGCAAATGGTGCTGTATCTACATCCCCAGTCTGAAGCCCTCCAGTTTCCCTTGGTGACCGACAAATGCAGACGACAGCACCTGCTTATTCTGAGAGTTATTTCCTCTCAAGTAGACGCAGAAAGTAAGTGCTTGTTGGAGCACAACTGAAGTAGTGTGTTGAAGCAAAACATTTTGATCCAGACAGGGGGCCACAGGAGGCAACCCAGCAATCTGCTTACATTTGTGCTCGCTCTTTGATGTCTGTTTGGTGCGTCTCTACCCCGAGTCCCATGTGCTTTCTGCATGCCGCAGCCTTGGGATAGAAGGCTACTGATAAAGCCCATTTCATGTTGGAACGGGAGGAATGTACTCCTCTATAACTTCCCAACCCAAGAAACCCATGGGGAGATGCTGTTACACAACCAAATGAAACAGAGGAAATGGGTGAACAGCTAGGAAAACCACAATAACGCAATTTTGGTCTGAAGATAGAGAATTGGTTCTCTGAGTAAATGTGCTGCCCTTGTGCTTCCCATGTCTCCTGCTGTCAGCCAGAATTACTATTATTAAATATGCAAAATAGTCCTGCAACGATGGCTCAAGGATATCACCACCTTTGTAATAGAGGATAAATTAGTTTTTATAGCTTAAATAACTTTAAAAAACAGGTTCTGCATTTCAGTGCGTTTTTATAAATTAGCCACCACCGTTCACGATATTGTGCTTAGAGTACAGTGAAAATATGTGATTACTGAGTGAACTGACCAACAGAAATGGCGTTAAAGGGTCCTGGGGGGGGGGGGGTTCTCTGCCTTCCATTAGTGTTCTATATAAGGCAAAGCCTAAAGAGCTCCTTAGGCTGGGAAGCTGGCCATTGAAGGAGAGCAAGCAAAGTAAATTGAGAATACCAAAGGTCTATCAAAAGCAGCTATGTTTAATCCTATTTTCTATTTCCTGTAGGTATGATTTGCACACTGAGAATATAGGTACAACAATGCAAAGGAAGGAATTGCCAACAGAAAGACATTGTGTTTATAAAAACGAATTGACAAACTAGGTCACAAGAGTCGCGCAGTTAAACAGCCTCCCCACTAAAAATAAGGATTTACATTCTGGCACTTTATTTTGGAGAACTGCCCAGTCCTCCAGGCTAGAATCATCTATATTTTTTCCAGCAAGTGATCCATCACTTGAGAAAAAAAAGACAAAATACATAAATAACAAACAGATATCATGACCCTCCTTCCCTGGGCGTACCATAGATACTCATTAAAAGTCACCTGTAACAATTTGAACCAAATTGATTTCATTACTGAACTCAGCACGACATGTAAGGCCCCTACGTCTGATAGCTCAGCAGGAAATTTACAAAGTTAATTAGAAAAACATTGATTTTCATATAATTTTTCCCGCTCTGCTCAGGTTGTCACAAAGTGACATGCAGAGAGATGGTTGATGTGCAGCAGCGCTGATGTTTGCAGCTGTGTGTGTATGCGTGTGTGTATGTATGTGTGTGTGTCTATGTGCCAAGTTGTGAAGCATTATGTTAAGATGGTGCCCATGTTCCCTCAAACTCCCACGTAGCAATATTGCATCATCTCCACTCCTCTTGCATGTGTGTATTCCACATCACACTTTATCCAGCTTTTGTTTTTCCTCTGGGCCTTGGGAAAGGGTTCCCTTTCCCCTGAAACCCCTTCAGGTCACCGTTTGTGAGGCCCTAGGTATCTGGAGAGTCTTCATCTCCTGCACTATGAGTGGGAATCAATCACCAAAACTGGCTTGGGAGTATGAGGTGGGGGAGCCGGTCAATCAGTGTGAGGCTCCAGGCCTGTGGGTGACCTGATGCATGGTCTTACTGCACACACACAAATTTGACTCATACTGACGAGCTCCCCCGCCATCCAATCTCTCTATTGCCAAGCCCCAGGCAGACTTTGTTTGCAGTGAACTTGGTGTGCCAGACCATTAAAAAACACGAGAGTAAGAAAACGGAACAACATTTACAAATAAAGCTCATTCATTAAATTTGGGTTTGATTTCACTGAGGTTTATAATATTTACCTTTCCTGCAGACTCTTTTGGATTCATTTACATCTGTTTCTGATAGAAATTAGTTTTTTTTCAGTCCTGACGTATGAGCTAAAGCTCACTGTTCCATAATCCAACATTTCATAACATTGTAACACACACTAAATCTAAATATCGGCAAGCTGTTGTGTGGCCGTAAAACATTCCAGGATTGTGAGTTGTTTTGGGCATAAAGTCTTTAACCCAAACCTTGTGTGTGTGTTGATACAACAAAGGGGATACATATGGTTTATTTCCAAGTATTGGTATATGGGGTCAAATGAAACACTGTGGACCTGCATGCATATTTGTAATTATTAGATATCCAAATTCACATGTTTTTTTTAAACAAAACATGAGTCCTAAGATAATAAGCTATTTCATCAAAGTCTGGGGATCTAAAATGGGTTGAGGATAAATGGAAAATATGTTGTCATACAGTATATCACTATGTTAACCAAAAATATAGTATAACGTCTCTCAGTGTCACAGAAATGCGTGCACCATTGTCTGTGTGTGCGTGTGTGCGTGTGTGTGTGTGTGTGTGCGTGTGTGTGCGTTTGTGTGTTTAGTGTTTACCATCTGTGTCCAGATGTTGGTTGTCGTTGGAGCTGGGTGCACGGACTAGCTAGACAGGTGGCAGGCCTTCTGACATGCCTGTGTTCCTTATTGATAGAGGTATCACAGAGACAGAGGAGTCAGCCATGCTCAGATAGACCACAATATCATCCTCTCAGCTGTTACTCATCCAGCCCATTCAGCTCAGAGAAATAGTATGCTGAGCAACATTTATAGCTGTCAGGTCTGGGCCAAATAAAAGAATAGCTTTCAAACATTTGGAAAACAGTGTGAGTAACATTTAAGTTGTCATTCACACCAAGCCCAAG